>NC_137331.1:122802021-123132755 GCF_965287045.1 Carcharhinus amblyrhynchos
TAATCCTCTGACAGTGCGGCACTCCCTCAGTACTGACCCTCTGACAGTGCGGCACTCCCTCAGTACTGACCCTCTGACAGTGCGGCACTCCCTCAGCACTGACCCTCTGACAGTGCGGCACTCCCTCAGTACTGACCCTCTGACAGTGCGGCACTCCCTCAGCACTGACCCTCTGGCAGTGCGGCACTCCCTCAGTACTGACCCTCTGACAGTGCGGCACTCCCTCAGTACTGACCCTCTGACAGTGCGGCACTCCCTCAGTACTGACCCTCTGACAGTGCGGCACTCCCTCAGCACTGACCCTCTGGCAGTGCGGCACTCCCTCAGTACTGACCCTCTGACAGTGCGGCACTCCCTCAGTACTGACCCTCTGACAGTGCGGCACTCCCTCAGTACTGACCCTCTGACAGTGCGGCACTCCCCCAGCGCTGACCCTCTGACAGTACGGCACTCCCTCAGTACTGACCCTCTGACAGTGCGGCACTCCCTCAGTACTGACCCTCTGACAGTGCGGCACTCCCTCAGTACTGACCCTCTGACAGTGCGGCACTCCCTCAGCACTGACCCTCTGACAGTGTGGCACTCCCTCAGCACTGACCCTCTGACAGTGCGGCACTCCCTCAGCAGTGACCCTCTGACAGTGCGGCACTCCCTCAGTACTGACCCTCTGACAGTGCGGCACTCCCTCAGTACTGACCCTCTGACAGTGCGGCACTCCCTCAGTACTGACCCTCTGACAGTGCGGCACTCCCCCAGCGCTGACCCTCTGACAGTACGGCACTCCCTCAGTACTGACCCTCTGACAGTGCGGCACTCCCTCAGTACTGACCCTCTGACAGTGCGGCACTCTCTCAGTACTGACCCTCTGACAGTGCGGCACTCCCTCAGCACTGACCCTCTGACAGTGCAGCACTCCCTCAGCACTGACCCTCTGACAGTGCGGCGCTCCCTCAGCACTGACCCTCTGACAGTGCGGCAGTCCCTCAGTACTGACCCTCTGACAGTGCGGCACTCCCTCAGCACTGACCCTCTGACAGTGCAGCACTCCCTCAGCACTGACCCTCTGACAGTGCGGCGCTCCCTCAGCACTGATATTCTGACAGTGCGGCGCTCCCTCAGTACTGACCCTCTGACAGTGCGGCACTCCCTCAGCACTGACCCTCTGACAGTGCGGCGCTCCCTCAGCACTGACCCTCTGACAGTGCGGCAGTCCCTCAGTACTGACCCTCTGACAGTGCGGCACTACCACAGAGATACACAGAAATGTAGAAACGTAGAGGATAGGGGAAGGAGGAGGCCATTCGGCCCTTCAAGCCCACTCCGCCATTCATTACGATTATGGCAGATCATCCAACTCAATAGCCTAATCCTGCTTTCTGCCCCTTAACCTTTGATCCCATTTGCTCCAAGTGCTATATCCAACCGCCTCTTGTACAGACAAAAGATATAAGTTAGCAGCGGCGATAGACAGGTGGCATCCAGCTCTCTCTCTTTGACCCTTTGAACAACTTAAGGGTCATAACTCGATGTCCTCTCCAAGGCTAGTGCAATACCAACCCTTGAGCTCAGTGATTTGGTTCAGTGTCTCACAATGTGAAGGTGCCAGCTCAAGACACTAATTACACGCCAAAATTAAGTCTCCCCTGACATATCATGGCATGTTATTTTAATGCTCCCCTTGACTGTTATTGGGTCAGGTTCTCCTCTGAAGCCCTCACAAGTACTGACTGTTTTGTCAGGGTCTCGATGGGGACTGTCTCTTCTCCCAAAGTGTGCTGCTGGAACCATTACTCCTTATTTACTATTTATTTATTAGTGTCATAAGTAAGGATTACATTAACAGTGCAATGAAGTTATTGTGAAAATCCCCTAGTTGCCACACTCCAGCGCCTGTTAGGGTACACTGAGGGAGAATCTAGCATGACCAAAGCATCTAAACAGTGCATCTTTCAGACTGTAGGAGGAAACCGGAGCACCCGGAGGAAACCCACGCAGACACGGGGAGAATGTGCAGGCTCGGCACAGACAGTGATCCAAGCCGGGAATTGAACCTGGGTCTCTGGCGCTGTGAGGAGGCAGTGCTAACCACTGTGACACCGTGTTGAGGGGAGGAACCAGCTGTGTCCTGCTAATTTCTACACACTCCCCACACTCCCACTGACTGCACCACCTTTGATGGGCTGAGATGCCTCAAATCATCCCCTCAAAGCTACCTACGTAACGTGAGCCACAAAGTGACGTTCGGAGAGCCATAGAGCCCCTACAGTGCAGGTGGCCATTCAGCCCATCACGTCTGCACCGACAACCCCACCAAGGCCTTATCCCCATAACCCCACATATTTACCCCACTGGGTGACACGGTGGCACAGTGGTTAGCACTGCTGCTTCACAGCTCCAGGGACCTGGGCTCAATTCCTGGCTCAGGTCACTGTCTGTGTGGAGTTTGCACATTCTCCTCGTGTCTGCGTGGGTTTCCTCCGGGTGCTCCGGTTTCCTCCCACAGCCCAAAGATGTGCGGGTTAGGTTGATTGGTCGTGCTAAAATTGTCCTTAGTGTAATGAGGTGCGTAGGTTAGAGGGATTAGTGGGTAAATATGTAGGGATATGGGGTTAGGGCCTGAGTGGGATTGTGGCTGATGCAGACTCGATGGGCCAAATGGCCTCTTTCTGTGCTGTAGGGTTTCTATGATTTCTAATCCCTCTAACCTACACATCCCAGGACATCTAGGGGCAATTTAGCACAGCCAATCCACCTAACCAGCACATCTTTGGACTGTGGGAGGAAACCAGAGCACCCAGAGGAAACCCATGCAGACACAGGGAGAATGTGCAGACTCCGCACAGACAGTGATCTGAGCCGGGAATTGAACCCAGGTCCCTGGCGCTGTGAGGCAGCAGTGCCAACCACTGTGCCACCCTGTGATCCTTCGAAAATGATCCTAATTATCCGTCAGAAAATAAACTTCCTCGTCTCCATCTTAAATGGCAAACCTCTTAAATTGTGTCCTCTGCTTGTAGTTTCACCCACAAGTGGAACCGTCTAACCATACCCACCCTATAAAATCCCCGCAGGATTTTATTATACATTTCAATCAAATCACTTCTCATTCTTCTAAATTCCACCCTGTTCTTTTTCTTTTTCTCTAATTTGTTACTTACAATAATGAACTCATGCTTATGAATATCACCTTTCATTGCCTCAAGGCTTCCTCAAAGAGCTTTATCGTCAATGAAATACTTCTGGAATGTAGTAACACAGGAAACTTGGCAGCCAATTTTCTTTTATTCATTCGTGGCACGTGAGCATCACCGGCTGGCCAGCATTTATTGCCCATCCCTAATTGCCCCTTGAGAAGGTGGTGGTGAGCTGCCTTCTTGAATCGCTGAAGTCCATGTGCTGTGGGTTGACCTACAATGCTGTTAGGGAGGGTATTCCAGGATTTTGACCCAACGACTGTGAAGGAATGGCGAAATATTTCCAAGTCAGGATGGTGAGTGGCTTGGAGGGGAACTTGCAGGTGATGGTGTTCCCATGTATCTGCTGCCCTTGTCCTTCTAGATGGATGTAGTTGTGTGTTTGGAAGGTGCTGTCTAAGGATCTTTGGTGATTTGCTGCAGTGCATCTTGTAGATAGTACACACTGCTGCTACTGAATGTCAATGGAGGGGGTGAATGCTTGTAGATGGGGTGCCAATCAAGCCGGCTGCTTTGTCCTGGATGGTGTTGAGCTTCTTGAGTGTTGTTGGAGCTGCACCAATCCAGGCACGTGGGGAATATTCCATCACATTCCTGACTTGTGTCTTGTAGATGGTGGACAGGCTTTGGGGAGTCAGGAGGTGAGTTACTCGCCGCAGTATTCCTAACTTCTGACCTGCTCTTGTAGCCACTGTGTTTATATGGTGAGCCCAGTTGAGTTTCTGGTCAATGGTATCCTCAAGGATGTTAACAGTGGGAGGTACAGTGATGGTCGCACCATTGAATGTTCAGGGGCAATGGTTAGTGTGTCTCTGATTGGTGACGGTCATTGCCTGGCATTTGTGTGGTGCGAATGTTATTTGCCACTTGTCAGCCCAAGTCTGGATATTGTCCAGAACTTGTTGCATTGCCACATGGACTGCTTCAGTATCTGAGGAGTAGCGAATGGTGCTGAACATTGTGCAATCATCGGCAAACATCCCCACTTCTGACCTTATAAGAACATAAGAACATAAGAAATAGGAGCAGGAGTAGGCCATCTAGCCCTTCGAGCCTGCCCCGCCATTCAATAAGATCATGGCTGATCTGTTGTGGCTCAGTTCCACTTTCCCGCCCTCTCCCCATAACCCTTAATCCCCTCTCTTATCAAGAACCCATCAACCCGCTTCTTAAAAATATTTAGCGAGGCAGCCTCCACCACTTCAACGGGCAGAGAATTCCAGAGATTCACCACCCTTTGAGTGAAGAAGTTCCTCCTCAACTCCGTTCTAAACCGCCTCCCCTTTATCTTGAGGCTGTGCCCCCTAGTCCTACTGTCTTTTTTGAGCGGGAAGAGTCTCTCCACCTCTATCCTATCCATCCCATTCATCATCTTATACGTCTCAATGAGATCTCCCCTCATTCTTCTAAACTCTAACGAGTACAAGCCTAGTTTATTCAGCCTCTCCTCATAGCTCAATCCCCTCAACTCCGGTATCAGCCTAGTAAACCTCCTCTGCACTCCCTCCAGGGCCAAAATATCCTTGCGCAGGTGCGGCGCCCAAAACTGCACACAGTACTCCAGCTGCGGCCTCACCAATGCCCTATACAGCTGCAGCAAGACCTCCCTACTTTTATATTCAATCCCCCTCGCTATGAAGGCCAGCATCCCATTCGCCTTCCTGACCACCTGCTGCACCTGCAAGCTGGGTTTTTGCGACTCATGCACAAGGACCCCGAGGTCCCTCTGCACCGACGGAGGGAAGGTCATTGATGAAGCAGCTGAAGATTGTTGAGCCTCGGACACTACCCTGAGGAACTCCTGCAGAGATGTCCTGGAGCTGAGATGACTGACCCTCCACAACCACAACCATCTTCCTATGAGCCTAATTCATGCACAGCAAGCTCCCACAAACAGCAATGTGATAATAACCTGATGTGAATGAAGAACCAAAATTGACTGGCACAAGAGGAAGATCTCCACTTCTCCTCTTCGAAGTGTCTCTTACCCTCAACCTTTCCATACCCGATGGTGCATAGGTCACACTTTGTTTCTGTAGCTAATTATTCCTGGAACAGGTCGCTAATCTGTTGCCAGGAAGATTTTTGGGCATTGGAGGCAGGGAAGGTTCAGCAGGCTGATCCCGAGTATGGAGGGATTTTCTCATGGAAGAGTGGTTGTGTAGGTTTGGCCCCTTCATTGGGGTTTAGAAGAATGAGAGGTGACCTTATTGAGACGTATCGGATTCTCAGGGGGCTTGACAGGGTAGATACTGAGAGGTTGTTTCCCCTTGTGGGAGAGTCTTGGACCAGAGGGCATCATCTCAGAGTGAGGGGGTCACCCATTTAACACAGAGATGAGGAGGAATTTCTTCTCTCAGGGAGTATGAATCTGTGGAAACTATCACCACTCTGTAGGGGGAAGTGTTTTTCCTCACATTACTTCTTAAACCTCCTGCCCTTTATCTTAAATCTATCTCCCAGGTTATTGACCCTTCTACTCAGGGGAAAGGTTTCTTCCCATCTACTGTCTCTCATAATTGTGTTACACCTCGAGCGGGTCCCGCCTCTGCCTTCTCTGCTCTTTGGAAAACAACCCCAGCCTAACCAGCCCCTCTTCATACCGAAACGTTCCAGCCCAGGTAACATCCGGGCCTCTGGGGTATTCTGTCCAAACAAGGGGTTGGGGTGGGTGTACGGGGAGGTGGAAGGTAGTTGGCATATGGGGAAAATGCCTTGTGAAAGCTGACTCTGGCATGAAAGTGGGAGGAACAATCCTTTGGGAGATCTATGGCTCACAGAAGTGGCCACTGGCATTGGTCATTAGACGACTCTGTGCCACCCAGGGGCACATTTACAATGAAAAACACCCTGTGCCTGGACACAAGGTCCATCAGTGGAAGGGGGCACTGGCTGATGCCAGAGCCTGATTACCCTGCATTTGCTGATAGGCTCAACAAATGCAAATGATTGAAATCAGACATTGGTTGTTGAGCCTGAAAGAGTGGGAAAACACTGGTCCAAACCGAGCCAACAGTTAATTTGAAGCTTGCACGTGCGTGAGGAACAGAGAGAGGCAGTGAGGCGAGGAGGGAAAGGCAGAGGCTGATAAGGTTCCCCCAAATATGTGAATACATCAGAAATAGCCCGGCTTTGTCAAGGGCAGGTCGTGCTTTGCGAGCCTAGTTGAGTTCTTTGAGAATGTGACTGAACACATTGACGAAGGAAGAGCGGTGGATGTGGTTTACATGGACTTCAGCAAGGCGTTTGATAAAGTCCCCCATGCAAGACTTCTTGAGAAGGTGAGAGGGCATGGGATCCAAGGGGCTTTCGCCTTGTGGATCCAGAACTGGCTTGCCTGCAGAAGGCAGAGAGTGGTTGTGGATGGGTCTTTTTCTGCATGGAGGTCGGTCACCAGTGGAGTGCCCCAGGGATCTGTTTTAGGACCCTTGCTGTTTGTCATTCTCATAAATGACCTGGATGAGGAAGTGGAGGGATGGGTTGGTAAGTTTGCCGACGATACGAAGGTTGGTGGTGTTGTGGATAGTCTGGAGGGATGTCAGAAGTTGCAGCGTGACATAGATAGGATGCAAGACTGGGTGGAGAAGTGGCAGATGGACTTCAACGTGGGTAAATGTGTAGTGGTCCATTTTGGCAGGTCCAATGAGATGAAGGAGTACAATATCAAGGGTAGGAGTCTTAGCAGTGTTGAGGAACAGAAGGATCTTGGGGTCCGGGTCCATAGGACTCTTAAATCGGCCTCGCAGATGGAGGATGTGGTCAAGAAGGCATATGGTGTACTGGCCTTCATTAATCGAGAGATTGAGTTTAGGAGTCGGGAGGTAATGCTGCAACTTTATAAGACCCTTGTCAGACCCCACTTGGAGTACTGTGCCCAGTTCTGGTCGCCTCACTACAGGAAGGATGTGGAAACTATTGAGAGGGTGCAGAGGAGATTTACAAGGATGTTGCCTGGATTAGGAGGCATGCCTTATGAAGATAGGTTGAGGGAGCTAGGTCTCTTCTCCCTGGAGAGATGAAGGTTGAGAGGCGACCTGATAGAGGTTTATAAAATGTTGAGAGGGATAGATAGGGTGGATTCTCTGAGGCTATTTCCCAGGGCTAAAACGATCGCTACGAGAGGACACAGGTTTAAGGTGCTGGGGAGCAGGTACAGAGGAGATGTCAGGGGTAAGTTTTTCACTCAGAGGGTGGTGAGTGAGTGGAATCGGCTGCCATCGGTGGTGGTAGAGGCGAACTCGCTGGGGTCTTTTAAAATACTCCTGGACGAGTACATGGGATTTAATGGGATTGAGGGTTATAGATAGGCCTGGTAGGTAGGGATATGATCGGCGCAACTTGTGGGCCGAAGGGCCTTTTTGTGCTGTAGTGTTCTATGTTCTATGTAAATTACCAAAGGCAAACAAGCTTGCAACTCAACCCAAGGCAGGTCAGCAACAGTCAGTTGCGAGGCGCTGAAAGCAACCACAAGTGCTTTCTTTCACGAGGTCAGGCACCCAGGGGAGCAGCAGGCGAGGTGAGCAGGTAACTTGACCCAGGATCAAGGGCAGGCCAGAGACAGCAAGGCACAGGACCCTGGCCCAAGCCTTCACCATGAAGGACTGACAAGTGAGGCAGGAAGCATGGTGGCACAGTGGTTAGCACTGCTGCCTCACAGCACCAGGGACCTGGGCCCAGGCTCGATTCTATCTTGGATGAATGTCTGTCTGGAGTATGCATGTTCTCCCCATGTCTGCGTGGGTTTCCTCTGGGTGCTCCAGTTTCCTCTCACAGTCCAAAGATGCGCGGGTTAGGTGGATTGGCCATGCTAAATTGCCCTTTAGTGTCAGGGGACCAGCTAGGGTAAATGCATGGGGTTATGGGGATAGGGCCTGGGTGGGATTGTGCTTGGTATAGGCTCGATGGGCCAAATGGCCTCTTTCTGGAAATGTCCGGCTCCCATGACTCTATGAGGCTGCCTTGAAGACTCCAGGCGAGTGAGGCGAGTGAGAATGGGAGAATGTGGGGTGGGGGAGTGTTGTGGGGGGGAGAAGGCTGTGAGGGGGTGTTGAGGTCAATGAGTGAGAGTAATGGTGGGAGGGGCGGCGAACTGTAAATTTGCCTCTGGACAGGGACCGAATTGCCAGTCAAAGTTCCCCTCCCAACCATACTGGTTAAACGGTGATAAAAGTTACTGGCTGGTTTACTTAACATTACAAATTGGACTGAGTGCTGTTAGCCAGCGATGGTATTGTTAATGGAGAGAACACAGACGGTCCCAGATGTTATGTATCTGGCCCAAAGGTAATTGAAAGACAGGTTGGTGAGATGTTGGACCTGTTTCACTCCCAGACTTTAAACAAAATCCCCAACATCCGTTTCATGTTGTTATTTTAAATCGCTGTAAAATGATTGGATAGTGGGGAGGTGAGAGAAATTAGTTTAAATAAACGTTCCATGCCATTGCTATGTTTTTCCAAGTGTTTGGCTTTACCCCTATCAGATTCAATCCATTCAAAGATTTCAGCTGTAGGGGGATAAGGGGATGTGTTCAAAGAGTGCGCAGAGACAGGCAGACAAGTGTATTTGCCTAGTGCTTCACGTCGTTAGTGTACGCTTAAACCGGACCAGATGCTGGGCAACACGACAGCTCAGTGACTATCACTGTTTGCTGTGCAGACACATGGATTTGGGCCGGTGTCTGTGGGAGTTTGCGCATTCTCCCCGTGCTTGCGTGGGTTTTCTCCGGGTGCTCCGGTTTCCTCCCACACCCCCAAAAACGTGCTCTTAGGCTGATTGGTGTTAACAAATTGTCCCTAAATTAGTCTTCCCTCAATCTGGTTACAATTCCTTTATTGTGGAGTCCAATAGGCGTAGACAAAGGTCATAGGGAGAAGAGGGCACTCACAATGTTAAATTGGCGGCGCGGGCTCGTTGGGCCGAAGGGCCTATTTCCCGTGCTGTGCTGTTCTTTGTTCTTTGGGGAGTTCAGAGTTTGCATGCGTTCCTGTGGCAGACACTCACCCTCACAAGGTGGAGTGCTCATGTACAAACTGGGCAAGTAGCTCAGAGGCGCACAGTCTGATCCCTTTCACTTTTCCGTCTGTACCTGGGAGTGTTACACTGCTGAGAGGCACTCAGAGAACGTTCCGGGATAAGGGGAGTCTTCAACGATTAATTTGGAAGTGTTGACCTCCCAGTGACTCCCTCCCTGCTGCTACATTTGCCCAGGTCCCCATGACACGCGTCCCCCTGGGCTTCCGGCAGCTACTAATTGACACACTGCAGCTATCGCTCTGCAAACCCACTTCAAACAGCCTCCCCGCTGCGATTAAGTACAGTCGCACTCCGAGATTGCTGTCCAAGTTGGCAGATTCTCTGCTTTCGAACAAAGCTCTTGCAATGTTGGTGAGGGACTTGAAGTTCATCAGCTGGGAACATGGGGTGAGAAGGCGTCGGTGTCTTGGAGGTCACAAATCAACCAACTACTGGGGACTCACAATGTTGAAATGGCGGGCTCGTTGGGCCGAAGGGCCTGTTTCCCGTGCTGTGTTGTTCTTTGTTCTTTGTTCTTTATATTAAACACCAGGATTTACCCTAGGATTCTCTGGGAGGCAAGCGAGGCGATTGCAGAGCCTCTGGCTCTGATCTTCAGGTCATCGTTGGTCACAGGTATAGTGCCAGAAGATTGGAGGATAGCGAACGTTGTCCCATTGTTTAAGAAGGGGAACAGAGACTTCCCCGGGAATTATAGACCAGTGAGTCTTACTTCTGTTGTGGGCAAGGTTTTAGAAAAAATTATTAGGGATAGGATTTATAGTTATTTAGAGAGTAATGAATTGATTGGAGATAGTCAGCATGGTTTTGTAGCGGGTAGGTCGTGCCTTACTAACCTTATTGAGTTTTTTGAGAAAGTGACCAAAGAGGTGGATGGGGGTAAGGCAGTTGATGTGGCATATATGGACTTTAGTAAGGCGTTTGATAAGGTTCACCATGGAAGGCTTCTGCAGAAAATGCAGATGTATGGGATTGAAGGTGATTTAGGTAATTGGATCAGGAATTGGCTAGCAGATAGGAGGCAGAGGGTGGTAGTTGATGGTAAGTATTCGTCATGGAGTTCGGTTACAAGTGGTGTGCCTCAGGGATCTGTTTTGGGGCCACTGCTGTTTGTAATTTTTATAAATGATCTGGATGAGGGTATAGTTGGGTGGATTAGTAAATTTGCTGATGACACCAAAGTCGGAGGTGTGGTAGATTGTGAGGAAGGGTGTCATAGTTTACAGAGAGACTTGGACAAGTTGCAGAGCTGGGCCAAGAGGTGGCGGATGGAGTTTAATGCGGAAAAGTGTGAGGCAATTCACTTTGGCAGGAATAACAGATGTGTAGAGTATAGGGCTAACGGGAGGACTCTGAATAGTGTTGATGAACAGAGGGATCTAGCTGTATGTGTACATAGATCCCTGAAAGTTGGGAATCAAGTAGATAAGGTTGTTAGGAAGGCATACGGTGTCTTGGTGTTTATTGGCAGGGGGATTGAATTTAGGAGCCGCAGCGTCATGTTGCAACTGTACAAAACTCTGGTGCGGCCGCACTTGGAGTATTGTGTGCAGTTCTGGTCCCTACATTATAGGAAGGATGTGGAGGCATTGGAGAGGGTGCAGAGGAGGTTTACCAGGATGTTGCCTGGTATGGAGGGGAGGTCCTATGAGGAGAGACTGAGGGATTTGAGGTTGTTTTCATTAGAAAGAAGGCGGCTAAGAGGGGACCTTATTGAAACATATAAGATGATTAGAGGTTTAGATAGGGTGGACAGTGATAGCCTTTTTCCTCGGATGGAGAAAGCTAGCACGAGGGGCATAGCTCTAAATTAAGGGGTGGTAGCTATAGGATGGATGTCAGAGGTAGGTTCTTTACCCAGAGGGTGGTGAGGGATTGGAATGCCCTGCCTGCTGCAGTTGTAAATACACCTAGTTTGGGGGCGTTTAAGAGATCCGTGGATAGGTTTATGGATGGAAAGGGATTGGTTTAGGTTAGAGGGTCATTGCTTTTTAATTGGTCGGCGCAACATCGTGGGCCGAAGGGCCTGTTCTGCGCTGTAATGTTCTATGTTCTATGTTCATCGAGAATCATAGAATCCTTACAGTGCAGAAGAAGGCCATTAAGCCCATCGAGCCTGCACTGACTACAATTTCCATCCAGACCCTATCCCCATAACCCCATGTATTTACCCTGCTAACCCCCATGACACTAAGGGTCAATTTAACAGAGCCAATCAACATAACCCACATCCACAGGTGAATTGGTCCGCCTTGTTGGCCAACAGAAGCTTAATGGGTGGCACGGTAGCACAGTGGTTAGCACTGCTGCTTCACTGCTCCAGGACCTGGGTTCGATTTCCGGCTCAGGTCACTGTCTCTGTGGGAGTTTGCACATTCTCCCCGTGCTTGCGTGGGTTTTCTCCGGGTGCCCCGGTTTCCTCCTGCACCCCAAAAACGTGCTTTTAGGCTGACTGGTGTTAATAAATTGTCCCTAAATTGGATCCCCCTTAATTTGGCGCATATATAATTCCCTAAACTTGCACCCCTTTATTGTGGAGTCCACTAGAGGTAGACAAAAGTTGTAGGTAGAAGAAGGACTTGAATAAGGCACTCACTGAGTGATAAAATGGGCAGCACGTGCTTGTGGGGCCAAAGGGCCTGTTTCCCATGCTGTGCTGTTCTTTGTTCTTAACCCACACACCTTTGGAATGTGGGAGGAAACTGGAGCACCCTGAGGAAATCCATATGGGGAGAATGTGCACCCTGACAGTCACCGAGGCTGGAATTGAACCCGGGACCCTGGCGCTGTGAGGCAGCAGTGCTAACCACTGTGCCACTGTTGCTCGGTAACACCTGCTGAAGTTCTATTTTCACCCCGTTCACCTGTAAACATTCTGTAACTTTACCTTGCCTAATCCTTGGCCCGTGCTTCTGCTTCTGCAGAAAATGCAGATGTATGGGATTGGGGGTGATCTAGGGAATTGGATCAGGAATTGGCTAGCGGATAGGAGACAGAGGGTGGTGGTTGATGGTAAATATTCATCATGGAGTTCGGTTTCGAGCGGTGTGCCTCAGGGATCTGTTTTGGGGCCACTGCTGTTTGTAATTTTTATTAATGATCTGGATGAGGGTATAGTTGGGTGGATTAGTAAGTTTGCTGATGACACCAAAGTCGGAGGTGTGGTAGATAGTGATGAAGGGTGTCATAGTTTGCAGGAAGACTTAGACAGGTTGCAGAGCTGGGCCGAGAGGTGGCGGATGGAGTTTAATGCGGAGAAGTGTGAGGTAATTCACTTTGGTAGGAATAACAGATGTGTCGAGTATAGGGCTAACGGGAGGACTTTGAATAGTGTGGACGAGCAGAGGGATCTAGGTGTATGTGTACATAGATCCCTGAAAGTTGGGAGTCAAGTAGATAAGGTTGTTAAGAAGGCATACGGTGTCTTGGCGTTTATTGATAGGGGGATTGAATTTAGGAGTCGCAGCGTCATGTTGCAACTGTACACAACTCTGGTGCGGCCGCACTTGGAGTACTGTGTGCAGTTCTGGTCCCCACATTATAGGAAGGATGTGGAGGCTTTGGAGAGGGTGCAGAGGAGGTTTACCAGGATGTTGCCTGGTATGGAGGGGAGGTCCTATGAGGAGAGGCTGAGGGATTTGGGGTTGTTTTCGCTGGAAAGAAGGCGGCTAAGAGGGGATCTTATTGAAACATATAAGATGATTAGAGGTTTAGATAGGGTGGATAGTAATAGCCTTTTTCCTCGGATGGAGAAATCTAGCACGAGGGGGCATGGCTTTAAATTAAGGGGTGGTAGTTATAGGACAGATGTCAGGGGTAGGTTCTTTACCCAGAGGGTGGTGAGGGATTGGAATGCCCTGCCTGCTGCAGTTGTAAATGCGCCTAGTTTGGGGGCGTTTAAGAGATCCGTGGATAGGTTTATGGACGAGAAGGGATTGGTTTAGGTTAGTGGGTCATTGTTTTGTAACTGGTCGGCGCAACATCGTGGGCCAAAGGGCCTGTTCTGTGCTGTAATGTTCTATGTTCTATGTGTCTTAACCAGCACCAAGTCCCTATCACCCATAATTGAATGGCAGAGCAGACATGATGGGCCGAATGGCCTAATTCTGCTCCTATCCCTTATGGTCTTACCCGTGTGCTTGCTGATCTACAGTCCAGAAAAACCTCAATATTGGAATTCTCACCCTTGTTTCAAATCCCTCCATGGCTGTGCCCTCCTCATGTCCCATAGCCCTCTGTGCTCCTCTAATTATGGCCTCCTGAGCATCCCAAATTTGAATCACTCCATCTGTGCCTTCAGTCACCTCGACCCTAAGCACTGGATTCCTCCTTCTCTCTATCTGACTACCATCCTTTAAAACAGGCATTAAAACCTACATCTTTCATCCGGCGTTTGATGTTCTTCATCATCCCCTTAATATTTCTACCGAGAAGGACAGGGTAACATAGTGGTTAGCACTGCTACCACACAGCGCCAGGGACCCAGCTTCGATTCTCGGCTGGGGTCCCTGTCTGTGTGGAGTCTGCGCATTCTCCCCATGTCTGCGTGGGTTTCCTCCGCATGCTCTGGTTTCCTCCAACAGCCCGTGCTGGTGAGGTGCAGTGGCCGTGCTGAATTCTCCCTCAGTGTACCCGAACAGGCGCTGGTGAGTGGCTACTGCGGGATTTTCCCAGTAACTTCATTGCAGTGTTAATGTAAGCCTACTTGTGACTCTAATTAACAAACAAACTTGGTCAACTGACATTGGATCAAGATCTTGGAACTTCCTCCCTAGCAGCACTGTGGGTGTACCTACACCTCAGGGACCGCAACAGTTCAAGAAGGCAGCTCACCCTCACCTTCTCAAGGGGCAATTAGGGATGGGCAATGGGCCTTGTCCTTGTCAGCAAAGCTCAACCAATAGACAAGAAAATATGACTTGGTATCCAATTTTTATATTAAATGCTTCACTGAAATACCTTTCATTATTTAAATGTGTTGTATAAATGTATGTTATTGTTGACTTGTTTGTGATGGACTGTATGAAGACAGGCTGGATCAACTGGGCTTGTACTCACTGGAATTTAGAATGGTGAGAGGGGATCTCATCATAACGTAGAAAACATGATGGGACTGGATAGGCTGGATGTGGAAAGAATTTCCTGATATTGGGGAAGTCCAGAACTAGGGATTACAGTCTAAGAATAAGGGGTACATAGAACATAGAACATGACAGCATAAACAGGCCCTTCGGCCTACACGTTGCACTGATCATATCCCTACCTACCAGGCCTATCTATAACCCTCAGTCCCATTAAATTCCATATACTCATCCAGGAGTCTTTTAAAAGACCCCAGCAAGTTCGCCTCTACCACCACCAACGGCAGCCGATTCCACTCACTCACCACTTAAAAACTTACCCCTGACATCTCCTCTGTACTTGCTCCCCAGCACCTTAAACCTGTGTCCTCTCGTAGCGACCATTTCAGCCCTGGGAAATAGCCTCCGAGAATCCACCCTATCCATACCTCTCAACATTTTGTAAACCTCTATCAGGTCGCCTCTCAACCTTCGTCTCTCCAGGGAGAAGAGACCTAGCTCCCTCAACCTATCCTCATAAGGCATGCCTCCCAATCCAGGCAACATCCTTGTAAATCTCCTCTGCACCCTCTCAATCGCTTCCACATCCTTCTGGTAGTGAGGCCATTCAGGACTGAGATGGGGAAGAACGTCTTCACTCAGAGAGCCTGTGGAATTCTCTATCACTGAAAGCTGTGGTATTCTCTACGACAAAAAACTGTTGAGGCCAGTTCATTAGATATGTTCAAGAGGGAGCTGGATGTGGCCCTTGTGGCTAAAGGGATCAAGGGGTATAGAGAGAAAGTGGGAGTGGGATACTGAAAGTGCGTGATCAACCATGATCCTATTGAATGGTGGAGCAGGCTCGAAGGACCCAATGGCCTTCTCCTGCACCTATTTTCTGTGTTTCTATGTCTTCACGCATGTTTGGTGGAGGTTTCTTTGCTGCCACTCTGTAACCATAGGTGAGTCCAGGTAACCCACGTGGGCAGTTGCCATGGGCTTGAATAAACACTGTACTTAATAGAATCCCCCTATCGCCATAAACACAAAACACAGCTCTCTCCTCCCACCCTCAGCAACCACACTTTTATACAATTTAATTTTGGCTGTGCTGTGAGGTGATTCTTATTTCTAGGTCAGAGGATAAACCTTGTTGACAGCTACTAATATAGTTCAGAATGTAACCGTCCATGAAAATAGGTGATGAATGTTTAACATATTGACTTGACATTCCTTTCTGCAAAATATTAATAAACAGCATTGACCCATTTCTTAAACTCCACCCCCCTCTGTAAGGCTCCTGGAACAGCTTTTACTTTTACAGGTTTTTGAGGTAGCAATGGACACACAAGGAAAAATCCTTTCTAACAGCTCGGAATCTGGAATGCACTGCCTCAGAGCGTAGTAGAGGCAGTTTCAATCGAGGCAATTAAGAGGGAGTTTAATAGTAATCAAAGGGAAAACATGGGCTATGGAGAAAAAGTAGGGGAGGATGGGCGGCATGGTGGCACAGTGGTTAGCACTGCTGCCTCACAGCATCAGGAGTTCAATTCTGGCCTTGGGTAACTGACTGTATGGAGTTTGCACATTGTCCTTTGGGTGCTCTAGTTTCCTCCCACAGTCCAAAGATGTGTAGAATTGGCAGATTACCCATGGTAAATGTATGGGGTTACAGGGATAGAGTGGGGGAGGTTGTCCAGGTAAGATACAGAGAGTCAGTACAGACTTGATGGGCCAAATGGCCTTTTCCTGTACTGTAGGGATTCCATAATTCTATTGTTCTATGAGGACTAGGTGAGATGCTCTTCCATAGAGCTAGCATGGATATGACCAACCAAATGGTCTCCTTCTGTGCTGAAATCATATATCTATAATATTCCCTTCAGGAGCGAATGCAAGACTTTGTTACATCAACACATTCTTGACTGGCGTCCTGCTTTCCATCTTTTATCAGAATTCCTCATAACTTTACCTTTCTTCATAAGACAATCCCTCCATACCTGGATCATCCCAGTGAACCTTCTCTGAACTGCCTCCAATGAAATAATATCTTTCCTTAAAATAAGGGAACCAAAACTGCTCACAGTGCTCCAGATGTGGAGTGTAGGAGGCTTAGGGGTGATCTTATAGAGGTCTATAAAATAATGAGTGGCACAGATCAGCTAGATAGTCAACATCTTTTCCCAAAGGTAGGGGAGTCTAAAACTAGAGGGCATAGGTTTAAGGTGAGAGGGAAGAGATACAAAAGTGTCCAAAGGGGCAATTTTTAAACACAAAGAGTGGTGAGTGTCTGGGACAAGCTGCCAGAGGTAGTAGTAGAGGCAGGTACAATTTTGTCTTTTAAAAAGCATTTGAACAGTTACATGGGTATGATGGATACAGAGGGATAAGGGCCAAATGCAGGCAATTGGGACTAGCTTAGGGCTTTAAAAACAAAAGGCAGCATGGACAAGTTGGGCCAAAGGGCATATTTCCATGCTGGAAACCTCTATATTTACCCTGCTAACTCCCCGACCTTCCCTAATGCTAAGGAGCAACTTAACATGGCCAATTAACCTAACTTCACATTTTTGGACTGTGGGAGGAAACCGGAGCACCCAGAGGAAACCCACGCAGACACAGGGAGAACATGCAAACTCCAGACATACACCCAAGCCAAAAATCAAACCCGGGTCCCTGGCACTGTGAAGCTGCAGTGCTAACCACTGTGCCGCCGTGCCATCATTAGGCATTACGTCCTGCGTTCTGCAAGAACAGGTCAGCACTTTGACAATTGCGGGCAGTCAGAGGAATGTGCTGTTTGATATGATCCACCTGTCTTTGAAGCTTACGACCGCTATTCCTGGCATCACACCGGTATTAAAATTCATACATCGCGTTACTTGCTTGTGCGATAGGCAGCATGTCTTTCTGGACTGACTGCAGCGCCGTGTTAACGGAGAATACCACTCGTGTTGTTACTGTGTGATAGCAGCATGAAACAGCTAGCTTCAACTCTTTCCAAAGCTCTGACAAGGTG
Organism: Carcharhinus amblyrhynchos; assembly: GCF_965287045.1. Classification (NCBI taxonomy): domain Eukaryota; kingdom Metazoa; phylum Chordata; class Chondrichthyes; order Carcharhiniformes; family Carcharhinidae; genus Carcharhinus; species Carcharhinus amblyrhynchos. The sequence goes on from NC_137331.1 coordinate 122,819,334, forward strand.
TCACCCTTTTTAAGCGAGGCTGCAGTATATCTGCGGATCACAGTGAGTGTCTGCTGACGCATTGTCAAGCAACACTGCAGGCTGCAAGCTGACATTTCAGTAAACAAGTGCTGTGACCTCTGATCACTGTTAAAAGGAGGGAAACATAGAACGTAGAACACTACAGCACAAACAGGCCCTTCAGCCCACAAGTTGCACCGATCATATCCATACCTACCAGGCCTATCTATAACCCTCAATCCCATTAACTCCCATGTACTCATCCAGAAGTCTCTTAAAAGACCCCAACGAGTTCGCCTCTACCACCACCACCGACGGCAGCCGATTCCACTCACCCACCACCCTCTGAGTGAAAAACTTACCCCTGATATCTCCTCTGTACCTACTCCCCAGCACCTTAAACCTGTGTCCTCTCGTAGCGACCATTTCAGCCCTGGGAAATAGCCTCCGAGAATCCACCCTATCTATTCCTCTCAACATTTTATAAACCTCTATCAGGTCGCCTCTCATCCTTCGTCTCTCCAGGGAGAAGAGTCCCAGCTCCCTCAACCTATCCTCATAAGGCATGCCTCCCAATCCAGGCAACATCCTTGTAAATCTCCTCTGCACCCTCTCAATAGCTTCCACATCCTTCCTGTAGTGAGGTGACCAGAACTGCGCACAGTACTCCAAGTGGGGTCTGACAAGGGTCTTATAAAGTTGCAGCATTTTCTCCTGACTCCTAAACTCGATTAATGAAGGCCAGTACACCATACGCCTTCTTGACCACATCCTCCACCTGCAAAGCCGATTTAAGAGTCCTATGATCCTCTACACTGCAGAGGTTTGCAGTGGAAAGCCCACAAAACCAAAGGAAAGAAGACCGAGGAACACAAATTCACTTTTTAAAACTTTTACCATAATCATAGAATTCCTACCATACAGAAGGAGGCCATTTGGCCCATCAAATCTGCACCGACAATAATCCCACCCAGGCCCTATTCCCGTAACCCCATGCATTCACCCCAGCTGGTCCCCCTGACACGAAGGGGCTATTTAGCATGGCCAATCCAGCTAACCAGCACATCATTGGGCTGTGGGAGGAAACCAGAGCACCCAGAGGAAACCCACGCAGACATGGGGAAAATGTGCAGACACTGACCCAAGCTGGGATCCCTGACGCTGTGAGGCAGCAGCGCTAATCACCATGTCACCTAACTTAAATCAATAATTGATGGAGTATGGAGTTAGTCTCAGTAACAGTGACCGCGAAAGTATCATCAATTCATTCAAACCCATCTGGTTCACTAGTGTCCTTTAGGGAAGGAAATCTGCCGTCCTTACCCGGTCTGGCCTACATGTGACTCCAGAGCCACAGCCAATGTGGTGGGCTTTTGATTGCCCTCAGGATGGGCAATAAATGTTGGCCCAGCCAGCCACGCCCACATTCCCGTGAACAAATAAAAGAAAATTTCACCCTGCCTATATGTGGGGCCACATGCAATCTCAGTCCTTCCACCTCAGCTTCCCTTGTTCTTCGCACGCAATAACCCCCCAGAGTCACGTTCACCAGAAGCCGTAATCCATCCAATTGCCTACAAGAGCCGTTTATGACCTTGTTACAAGATCATAGAATGATACAGCGCAGACGGAGACCTTTCATCCCACAGTGTCTGTGCTAGCCCACTGAAGGAGCTATCTAATTAGTCCTGTTTCTCTCCTGGCCTTGCGAATTAACAATTCCCTTTTCGTAAGTTGCAATTGAAACTGCTCCTATCCAGGCAGTGGCTCACAAAGGAGTCCAGCTTCATTCTAAGTTCTCCTGTGTGTATGGAATTTAAGAGAAGGGGCAGAATTTTACGAGCTTAATTCCAAGTGTCCAGCTACCATGAAAATGGGAGAGTTCCTGATCCGTTTTTTGGGTGAGTTCTCATGCCCAATTTTATGCACTCTGTCTCTGAAAAGATGGGCTAGTCAGTTTCTAGCCACTAAAGGATGTGGGTGGGGCTTAATTCACCAGCCAACCTGCAGAGGGAGGTATTGCGCATGTGCAGACCCCTGGTACGGCACATGCGCATTAGCAGCAGCAGGGATCTGGCAGACAGACAGGGACTTGTCAGGCCCCTGCTACTGTAGGCAGCCTCAACCAGCACTCCCCCTCCCCCTGCAATCGAATGGCCCGAGAGGCAGCCCTCGCTGCCCAGACTGATCACAGCCCTCCCCCACCAATCGCAGGCAGAGTGGCAGCGTCATCTTTTCAGAGACAGAGTGCATAAAATTGGGCATGAGAAAAAGGATCAGGAACTCTCCCATTTTCACGATAGCTGGACACTTAGAATTAAGCTCGTAAAATTCTGCCCCTTCTCTTAAGTTCCATACACACAGCAGAACTTAGAATGAAGCTGGATTCCTTTGCGAGCCACTGCCTGGATGGAAGCAGTTTCAATCATAACTTTCAAAAGGAAATTGTTAATTCGCAAGGCTAGAAGAGAAACAGGACTAATTGGGTAGCTCCCCCCATTGACCCCACCACCAATTGCCCCTCCCATTGGCCACCCATCGATGGGCGGGACGAGCTGGTAAAATTCCACCCAAGGTGATTGCTTATTCGTTCGAAAGGAGCCTTGGAGTGGGAGACGACAGTGAGTGAACAGGTTAACATCCAGATCAGTTGTTACCTTGGCTAAGCATCCCTCACTGGGAACAATCGCTGGACAACATCCATCGCACTTACGGCAAATCTATCTGTTTCCTTTACGACTGCTGACCCTGCCAGTTTCAGTTACCACTGCGATTCAATCAGTTCCACCCCGTTACCCCGCATTAATCATTGCTACATTCCCTGGAGATGGAGCTGCCTGGGCTGATAATGCCTGTGTAAACATGACTGTTTTTTTCACTGACTAACCATTCCGGGGGTGGAGTTTAGATTCCTGTTGCTGAAGCCTAAGAAATTCTCAAAATGACAAGTGAGTTTTGACTTAACTCTTTCGGGGGCCAAAAAAAGAAACAACCTGTGCCCTAATTCGGGCAGGCAATTGCCAAGCGGTATTATCGCTTGAGGATCGATGCAGAAACTCAGGGCTGGCACAGTGGTAAGCACTGTTGCCTCACAGCGCCAGGGACCCGGGATCGATCCCTGGCTCGGGTCACTGTCTGTGTGGAGTTTGCACATTCTCCCCGTGTCTGCGTGGGTTTCCTCTGGCTGCTCTACCTTTCCTCCCACAGCCTGAAAGACATGTGGGTTTGGATGATTGGCCATGCTAAATTGACCCTAGTGTCAGGGCACTTTCAGGGTAAATATGTGAGGTTACGGAAATAGGGCCTGGATGGGATTGTGATAGGTACAGTCTCAATGGGCCAAATGGCCTCCTTCTGCACAGTAGGGATTCTATGATCCTAATGTTCTGAGGACCCAGGTTCAAATTCCACCAAGGCAGATGATGGAATTTGAATTCAATGAAACAAAATCTGGAATTAAGAATCTACTGATGACCATGAAACCATTGTCGATTGTCAGAAAAACCCATCTGGTTCACTAATGTCCATTAGGGAAGGAAATCTACCATCCTTATCCTGTGACTCCAGAGCCACAACAACGTGGTTGACTTCCAACTGCCCTCCGAGGGCAACTAGGGATGGGCAATAAATACTGGCCAGCCAGCGATGCCCATGTCCCAAGAATGAATCTTTGAAAAATTGTTTTGTTTTGCAGTGGTCACCAGGTCAGAGTTCTACCTGTGCTGCCCTTTGGCAATCTCAAAATGTGACGTGGAGATGCTGGCATTGGACTGGGGTAAAACAGAAAGAAATCCCACAACGCCAGTTAAAAGGCCAAACAGGTTTATTTGTAGCAAAAGCCGCAAGCTTTGGGGACAGCCTGTCCCTTCGTCAGGTGGCTGGGAGTTCTGATCGTACGCAAAGACACAAACTCAATTTACATGCATAATGATTGGAATGTGAGTCTTTACAGCTAATCAATTCTTAAAGGTGCAGACAATGTGAGTGGAGAGAGCTTTAAGCCTGGTGTTGTCAGACTTCTTACTGTGTTTACCCCAGTCCAACGCCAGCATCTCCACATCAAGAGCTTTAAGCACAGGATAAAGAGGTGTGTATTGTTACCAGGCAGGACAGTTAGTGAGATTTTGCAAGTCCAGGCAAGTTGTGGGGGTTACAGATAGTGTGACATGAACCCAAGATCCTGGGTGACCATGCTAAATTCTCCCTCAGTGTACCCAAACAGGCGCCGGAGTGTGGCGACCAGGGCATTTTCACTGTAATTTCATTGCAGTATCAATGTAAGCCTACTTGTGACGCTAATAAGTAAACTTTAATTTTGCCCTCCCTGTCAACAGTTCCCTGTCAGCAGGAATTTAGAAGATTGTGTTTTACCACTGTCGTTCAGTGGTGTGCACCCAGTTAGTGCCACCCAGTTAGTGCTGTATAGGGCATTGGTGAGGCCGCAGCTGGAGTACTGTGTGCAGTTTTGGGCGCCGCACCTGCGCAAAGATATTTTGGCCTTGGAGCGAGTGCAGAGGAGGTTTACTAGGCTGATACCGGAGTTGAGGGGGTTGAGCTATGAGGAGAGGCTGAATAAACTAGGCTTGTACTCGTTAGAGTTTAGAAGAATGAGGGGAGATCTCATTGAGACGTATAAGATGATGAATGGGATGGATAGGATAGAGGTGGAGAGACTCTTCCCGCTCAAAAAAGACAGTAGGACTAGGGGGCACAGCCTCAAGATAAAGGGGGGGCGGTTTAGAACGGAGTTGAGGAGGAACTTCTTCACTCAAAGGGTGGTGAATCTCTGGAATTCTCTGCCCGTTGAAGTGGTGGAGGCTGCCTCGCTAAATATTTTTAAGACACGGGTTGATGGGTTTTTGATAAGAGAGGGGATTAAGGGTTATGGGGAGAGGGCGGGAAAGTGGAACTGAGCCACAACAGATCAGCCATGATCTTATTGAATGGCGGGGCAGGCTCAAAGGGCTAGATGGCCTACTCCTGCTCCTATTTCTTATGTTCTTATGTTCTTATGTTCTTATCTCTTCCGTGACTGTGAGCCCAGAAGATGTTGCTTTCACCTGTCTGGGACTTTACGTAACACTCTAGGGCCACTAGCAAGAGCTGCAGCAAGGCTGGGCACAGGAGGGTAAGTGGGGAAAGAGGCAGAGGGGGAAGAGTGACTGAAAAAGAGAGAGAGGTGGGAGCAGCTGGAGTGTCTGAGGGATGGGTGTACCTATGTGGCCAAGGAAGGTTGGCGTGGGAGGGGGGGATCAGGGGTTGTGGGGTGGTGTAGGTCCAGGAAAGGGGGTGGAGAACATGTCTTGAGGGCAGGGCTGGTCATGTCAGCAGTGGGATCCTGGGGAGAGGAGGGATGAACTCAGGGTGCCGTTGATAGGAGAGAACGATCGCTGTCAGAGGGGAAGTGGGATCCAATAGGGTGGCAGGTGCAGGGTGGGAGAGTTGGTGGGCGAAGGCCTCATGGAGGGAGGGGATTCACAAATGGGGACCAGGCAGGTAGCTGGGTTAACAAGAATGGGTCAAGTCAGAGTGGGCATGCGGACAGTCACTCTGTCAGCACTGACTGGATTTGATTTTGATTTGATTTATTGAAAAATATCGTTTCTTGCGCACTTTTCAGACAAAGGATACTGTTCACAGAGAAGGAAAGGAGAGAGTGCAGAATGTAGTGTTACAGTCATAGCTAGAGTGTAGAGAAAGATCAGATTCATGCGAGGTAGGTCCATTCAAAAGTCTGATGGCAGCAGGGAAGAAGCTGTTCTTGAGTCGGTTGGGAACATGCCCTCAAACTTTTGTATCTTTTTCCCAACAGAAGAGAGAACGTCCGGGGTGCGTGGAGTCCTTGATTATTCTGGCTGCTTTGCCGAGGCAGTGGGAAGTGTAGACAGAGTCAATGAATGGGAGGCTGGTTTGAGTGATGGATTGGGCTACAGTCACAACCTTTTGTAGTTTATGCAGTCCTGGACAGGGCAGGGGCCCATACCAAGCTGTGATACATCCAGGAAGAATGCTGAGTTGAGGGAAGGCATGTGGAGGTGGGTTGTGATTGGGTCTCACACAGGGACAGCAGAAAAGCGTTCCCTCAAGGCTTCTTGACTCTCATCACTCTAGCCGAAAGCAATGCCTCCTTGAGCACTCATGTAGGAGCACGAGGAACATCCATCTCTGGTTCATGTCCATCAGGAAGTCCTTTACCAGGAAGAGATGCGATGGGGGTGTCATGTCTAGACGAAAGCCAGACAATGGGCTTAGCACTGGCTTCTGGGCTTTGAGATGGAGGGAAACCTGTCAAGGATGTGTTGATTAAATCTATCACTTCAATTCATTCACACGGCCACTGAGGTGTGAATGAAGTAGGCTGCAGACTACCCTGCCTTGGTGATGGTATAAAATTCTCCATTTCAGTTAAAGCCGTGTTGAACAGATGCCCAGAGGTGGCCCACTGTCCCCTGCAGTTGTTTTAAACCTACTCTGACCAGATCGAGACATTGGCCTTCCTGAGGTGGGCACTCATTTCTGCCAACAACAACTGCCTGTATTTATATCGCACCCTTCACTTAGCAAAACATCCCAGCAGCAATTATCAATCAAACTTTGTCACTGAGCCGTAGAAGACAATATTCAGAGAGGTGACCACAACTTGGCAAAAATGTAGGGTTTCAGGCCCAAGGCAGCCCACTATCTCCAAACATGATGGTCCATGCTGCGGTGGCTATCTTTGTGTCAAGCATGGCTATGATATACCTCAGGAGGCTGCCCGGGTCTGGCTGCCTCCATTACAGTTGCTGCAGATGGAGTTTCATTTAGATAAAGACGAGCTGATGCATTTTGGTAGATCGAATCGGGGCAGGATTTACTCAGTTAATGGTAGGGCGTAGGGGAGAATTACAGAACAAAGAGATTTTGGGGTACAGATTGAAAGTGGAGTCACAGGTGGACAGAATGGTGAAGAAGACATTTGGCATTTGGCTTCATCCGTCAAAATATTGAATACAGGAGTTGGGACGTCTTGTTGAAGTTGTACAAGACATTGGTGAGGCCACACTTGGAATACCGCGTGCAATTCTGGTCAACCTATTATGGAAAGGATATTATTAAACTAGAAAGAGTACAGAAAAGATTTACTAGGATACTACTGGAACTTGATGGTTTGAGTTTTCAGGAGAGGTTGGGAAGATTGGGACTCTTTTCTCTGGAGTGTAGGACCCTAAGGGGTGACCTTATAGAGGTCTGTAAAATAATGAGGGGCACAGATCAGCTAGATAGTCAATATCTTTTCCCAAAGGTAGGGGAATCTAAAACATAGGTTTAAGGTGAGAGGGGAGAAATACAGAAGAGTCCAGAGAGGCAATTTTTTCACACAGAAGTTGGTGAGTGTCTGGAACAAGCTGCCTGAGGTAGTAGTAGAGGCAGGTCAAATTTTGTCTTTTAAAAAGCATTTAGATAGTTACATGGGTAAGATGGGTATAGAGGGATATGGACCAAATGCGGGCAATTGGAACTAGCTTAATGGTTGAGAAAAAGGGCGGCATGGACAAGTTGGGCTGAAGGGCCTGTTTCCATGCTGTAAACGTCTTTGACTGTACGACTCTGTGAAAAGGTGCAGTATTTGATGGTCTCTGTTTCCTCTGGGCACCCTCTGCCGTCCAGCTTTTTGCTTCCCCTTATTCTTCCATTGTCCTCCCGGACCATCCGCCCACAGGGTTCATGACCATCAGAGGTCATGGTTTTCAGTGTCAATATCTTCATATCTCACTTGCAGGTGGCCTTGTTGATTTTAATAAGGAAGAATGTGGCCAGGGATTCTCTAGCCATTCATAAAGAACAAGGAACAAATCAAAGTACAGCAGAGGAACAGGCCTGTCGGCCCTCTAAGCCTGTGCCGATCATGATGCCCCAACTAAACTAAAAGCAAAACCTGCCCTTATCCAGTCCATATCCCCCTATTCTCTCCCTATTGATTACCCATCCAGATGCCTCTTAAATATTGCTAACGTGCCTGCTTCCACCACTTCCCCTGGGAGCCAGTTCCAGGCACCCACTACTCCCTGCATGAAAAACTCCCCCTGCACGTTTCCCTTAAACTTTCCCCCTCTCACTTTGAACCCGTGCCCCCTTGTAACTGACACTCCCATCCTGGGAAAAAGCCTCTGACTATCCACCCTGTCTGTGCCTCTCACAGTTTTGTAGATCTTTAAATGATCTCCCCTCAGCTTCCGTCTTTCCAGTGAAAACAATCCTAGTTTATACAATCTCTCCTCGTAGCCAACGCCCTCGAGACCAGGCAACATCCTGGTGAACCTTCTTTGAACTCTCGCCAAAGCTTCCGCATCCTTCTGGTAGTGTGGTGACCAGAACGGCACGCAATACTCCAAATGCAGCCTAACCATGGTTTTATATAGCTACAACATGATCTGACAACTCTTATACTCAATGCCCTGGATGATGAAGGCAAGCATGCGATAGGCTCTCCTAATCACCTTGGTCACTGTCTTGCCACTTTTAGGGGCCTGTGGGCCTGCACACAAATCCCTATAAGTGGCAACACAGTGGCCCCACCCTGTTCCCACTGCCAGCGAGAACAGGCAATTTGGAGCCCAGCCAAATCTCCATTCAGTGCAGCGGGACCGGAGAATCCCAGCCACGGGGGAGGTCGGGGAACCCAACCCATCGAGAGGGCAGGGAGATTTAAGGAGAGAATTCCAGAGCTTTCCAACTTGGCAGCTGAAGGTCAAACATGGAGCAAAGAAAGAGGGGGATGGACAAGAGATTGACCCCTGATTAGGTTGGATTGGCCCTTCATTAATGAGCTAACGGTGACAGATTTATTTGTCACGTAGCAACGTTTCTCTGCCCAGTTTATCAAATTTACAGAAATTGGACCCAAACGTTTCCTATCTAATTTTCCCAAATTTGAAAACGACGCATAACGCGTAGAGATTGTATGGGGGAGGATTTTCCCAGTTCCCGCCACGGGACTCAGAGCGAGCAGGGGGTGGATCATGGAAAGTTCTGTTGACCTCAGGCGGGATTTTCCAGTTTCAGGGTGAGTGTGGCCAGAAAATCCCACCCAAGGCATCTACTCTTAATTACGTCATAATGTAGCTCACCATCATATATCTTCTGTGAGGAGTCATTGGTTGATTTTATTATTGGGCGGCACCGTAGCACAGTGGGTTAGCACTGCTGCTCCACAGCTCCAGGGTCCTGGGTTCGATTCCCGGCTCGGGTCGCTGCCTCCGTGGAGTTTGCACATTCTCCTCGTGTCTGCGTGGGTTTCCTCCGGGTGCTCCGGTTTCCTCCCACAGTCCAAAGATGTGTGGGTTAGGTTGATTGGCCATGGTAAGAAATTGCCCCTTAGTGTCCAGGGATGTGTAGGTTAGAGGGGATTAGTGAGTATAATATGTAGGGATATGGGGGGTAGGGCCTGGGTGGGATTGTGTTCGGCGCAGTCTCGATGGGCCAAAGGGCCTCTTTCTGCACAGTAGGGTTCTATGATCTATGATCTAGAATCATAGAATCCCTACAGTGCAGAAGGGGGCCATTCAGCCCATCGAGTCTACAGTGGCGACAATCCCACCCAGGCACAATCACCATAGTCCCACATATTTACCCAGCTCTCACCTACGTATCCCAGGATACTGAAGGGCAGTTTAGCATGACCTAACCTGCACGTCTTTGGGCTATAGGACGAAACCCACACAGACACGGGGAGAACGTACAAACTCTACACAGACAGTGACCCAAGCCGGGAATTGAACCCAGGTCCCTGGCACCATGAAGCAGCAGTGTTAGCCACTGTGGTGCCCTCTACTTCTGTTATGCTAAAGGCACTGGATAAATGTAATTTATTGTTACCAACTTTTTTAGAAAGCTGCTACTTGGTAACCAGCTTCATTTAAAGTCCGTTTTATTATTAGAAATCAAACCTCAGATGGAACTGCGTGTGTTAACAACAAGAAACAAAAGTTAAGAAGCTTGGACGGACCTTTTGTTTTGTCAAAGGTTTTGTGTTACAGGATTGAGCCTGCAGACAAATGGGACATTGTTCAATTCCCCCTCACACCCCCCCTCTATCCCTCTCCTCAGCGACAAGCCCTGACATCGAACTCTGTCTGCTTCCTCTTTGCTTGTGATTTCCGAGTTCTTAGGAATGTTCGGCATTGCAAACCCGATCCGTTCTCCCGGCGACAGAAGGGCCCATTGTGCCTTCCCCCGCCAATCACAAGATCTGCTTGCAAATCCTGCACGCTCGCTCTGTTAGACGCCCTGAGCCAAGTTCTTGTGAAATTCAGAAACACCATTGGCGGAATGGCCCTCAGCACAGAGTTAATCCACAGGACTCAAAAACCGAGAAAGCAGCAAACTCACCGCTGTAAGCAATCTTGGGTTTGGACATAGCTCGGCACAACATCGAGGGCCGAAGGGCCTGTACTGTGCTGTACTCTTCTACATTCTATGTTCTAATCGGTGTGAGCGCAGCTCAGGATGGGTACCATTGAGTTAGGCATTTAAATCTCACTCCAGAAACGTAAGAACATTGGAAATAGGGTCAGGAGCAGGCCATTCAGCCCCTTGAACCTACTCCGCTATTCACTGATCTGATGTTGCCTTATCACTGCTTTCCCATCTGCCAGCATCTCCCCACCCTTCCCCCTCTGCCCTTATCCCCCTTGTCAATCAGAAACTCATATATCCAAGGACACTGTCTCTGCACGCTTGCTGGGAGAGAGAATTTGGCACACTGATGACCCTCAGAGAAGAAATTTCCTCATAAAAATAATTTAATTCAGAGATGAGGAAATTTCCTCTGTAATAGATTCTTAGAGTCACAGAGGTTTACAGCACGGATACAGACCCTTCAGCCCAACTTATCCATACTGCCTCTTTTTTTAACCCCTAAACTAGCCCCAATTGCCCATGTTTAGCCCATATCCCTCTATACCCATCTTACTAATGCAATTGTCCAAATGCTTTTTAAAAGACAAAATTGTACCCGTTTCTACTACTACCTCTGGCAGCTTGTTCCAGACGCTCACCACCCTCTGTGTGAAAAAATTGCCCCTCTGGACACTTTTGTATATCTCCCCTCTCACCTTAAACCTATGCCCTCTAGTTTTAGACTCCCCTACCTTTGGGAAAAGATATTGACTATCTAGCTGATCTATGCCCCTCATTATTTTATAGATCTTGATAAGATCATAGAACCATAGAAAATTACAGCTCAGAAACAGGCCTTTTGGCCCTTCTTGTCTGTGCTGAACCATTTTTTGCCTAGTCCCACTGACCTGCACTTGGACCATATCCCTCCACACCCCCTCTCATCCATGAACCCGGCCAAGCTTTTCTTAAATGTTATAAGTGACCCAGCATTTACCACTTTATCTGGCAGCTCATTCCACACTCCCACCACTCTCTGTGTGAAGAATTCCCCCCCCCCTTAATATTCCCTTTAAACTTTTCTCCTTTCACCCTTAACCCATGCCCTCTGGGTTTTTTTTCTCCCCTAGCCTCAGTGGAAAAAGCCTGCTTGCATTCACTCTATCTATACCCATCAAAATCTTATACACCTCATGGGTTTCCTCTGGGTGCTCCGGTTTCCTCCCACAGTCGTGCTGGTTAGGTGCATTGGCCATGCTAAATTCTCGCTCAGTGTACGCGAACAGGCTAGGGCATTTTCGCAGTAACTTCATTGCAGTATTAATGTAAGCCTCCTTGTGATACTAATAAATAAACTTTAAACTTAGTAGTGTTGCAAGGTTTGTAATAATTGATGAGTCCTAAAAATAACCGTAACAGTGACACTGTCTTGGAATATCTCGGGGTGCTGTCATTTTTTAAGGCTTTTTTGTGGAGGCTATCCCTACCTGTTGGGTGACTGAAATAACTGAGGGACGATCAGAGTTTATTGAGATTGATGTTGCTTCATCACAGTTCAAGATGGAAGGGAGGTAGACCCTGCAAAGTCTCTGGCGATATCTCAGCACATTATATACCTCATCTCACAGGGTGCATTACTTTACAATATGTAGCAGAGAGCATTAAGTTAATGTGAGGTATCGGATAGACACCAGTGCCACTTACAACATCATGTGTTTCTCAGAGCTGTGTGCAGTTCTTCAGGATGGTGACCTGAACATGAAGCGGTTGAAGGTAAAGTCGAATTTCTATAATGGAGTGACGCTCACCCCAAGGTGATAAACCGAGTTGAGAATCCAAAGCAATGGGCAGAAAGAAAATCTACTGTTCCAGGCAATAGATACCTCCAAACCACTATAATTGGAATTTAATGCCCTCCTTCGTGTTGGCTTTGTTGGCAGGGTTGTGGGGGGTGGGGGGGAGGGAGCGAGGTACATTTATTCAGGTGGGCAGGACCACTCCCATCTAGAAGAACAAGAGCAGCAGACACCTGGGAACACACCACCTGCAAGTTCCCCTCCAAGCCGCTCGCCATCCTGACTTGGAAATATACTGCTGTTCCTTCACAGTCAAAACCCTGGAATTCCCTCCCTAAGAGCACGGTATGTGTACCTACACCATATGGACTACAGCAATTCAAGAAGGCAGCTCACCAGCACCGTCTCAAGGGGCAATTAGGGACGGGCAATAAATGATTGTCTTGCCAGCGACACCCATGTGTCTTGAATTAATTAAAAAGAAAACACCAGACAAAATCCCCTCCTCTTGAGCAAGTGGAGCGTTTGGGCTGGGAAAAGCTCCATGTACAAGAAGAGATTTGCAGATATCAGATGGAAAGTCATCCAGTCCAGCGGCTAATGTCATATCACAACCAGACTTCTCTTCCAATTGCTAACAAAGTGGCTGAAGACAGAAACAGTGACAGGAATAAGATGACAGAAAGCCAAATCTCGCTTTGATAAAGTGGTCACCTCATTGGCAGAGTCAGAGAGTTGGAGAGTCACTCAGAACGGAAACAGTCAAATCACTCAGTCAAAGTCATCCTGCTAGGCAGCTTGCGTAAAGCAGCTGTCACCTTGATCATATCCACTGAATGTGAGCGATAAGTGATACTGTGGCAACCACAGACACACGCCTCCAAGCCCAGAAACTGCTCCGTCACAGCAGACAGCTGGTGAAGGAGAGTCCACCTTGCCAACTGAACAAGGAACAGAATAACCATCAGACCTAGGGGACAACCACTCCCCAACAAGCACAACGGATCAACTGACACAATCATCATGGCAACAACACTCATCATGGTAACAACACTCTCCACAGCAACAACATTCACCACGGCAACAACACTCTCCGCAGCAACAACACTCACCATGGCAACAACATTCACCACAGAAATGACTCTCGCCATGGCAACAACGCTCGCCACAGCAACAACATTCTCCACAGAAATGACATTCACCATGGCAACAACACTCGCCACGGCAACAACATTCTCCATGGCAACAACACTCTCCACGGCAACAACACCTGCCACAGAAACAACACTCGCCATGGCAAGATCACTCTCCACAGCAACAACACTCTCCATGGCAACAACAATCACCATGGCAACAACACTCGCCATGGCAACAACATTCTCAATGGCAACAACACTCTCCACGGCAACAACACTCTCCACAGCAACTTCACTGTCCATGGCAACAACATTCACCATGGCAACAATGCCCACATCATTGAACAAACGAGAAAAGAATCCTGAATTCAGACCTCATATAATGAGGGAACTTTAACAACCAAAAGTGGAATATTGCTCTGAGGATCAAAGTGACTAACCCTCCATGCCAACAAAACCAGATCCTGGGTCAACTACAGAAAGGTCATGCCGGTTCAGTGTGGGTGAAAGAGCTCAGGCAAAGCTACTTTCTATGGCCAGGAGCTGACTCACAAATAGAAGAAAAAGTGGGGCAACGCCAGTCATACATTAGGGTATGGAATACTCTATCTCTACAACCAACCCAACTATGAGATTGGGCACAACCTTCACAGAGGGCCAATTAAGTCTACACCTTTCTTCTCCTGACGGACACGCATTCAAAGTGGCCCGAAGTCAAGATGATGAAATCCACCTCGATGGAATGAACTGCAGAAGAGTTGGATGAGTTGTTTGCAAGAGTCTAAAACCAGAGGCATAGGTTTAAGGTGAGAAGGGAGAGATACAGAAGTGTCCAGAGGGGCAATTTTTTCACACAAAGTGTGGTGAGTGTCTGGAACAAGCTGCCAGAAGTAGTAGTAGAGGTGGGTACAATTTTGCCTTTTAAAAAGCATTTAGACGGTTACATGGGTAAGATGGGTAGAGAGGGATATGGGCCAAATGTGGGCAATTAGGACTAAATTAGTGGTTAAAAAAAGGGCAGTATGGACAAGTTGGGCCAAAGGGTCTGTTTCCATGCTGTAAATCTCTATGACTCTATGAATGTATTTGGACGCCCTGAACAAAGAGGCAGCGATAATCCCCAGGAATTTGTGGATTACCTTAAGAACAATAGTATACAACACATAAGGACTACCCCACATCATCCGTCCACTAGGGCAACACGGTAGCACAGCGGTTAGCACTGCAGCCTCACAGCACCAGGGACCTGGGTTCGATTCCTGGCTTGGGTCACTGTGTGTGTGGAGTTTGCACATTCTCCCCGTACCTGTGTGGCTTTTCTCCGGCTGCTCCGGTTTCCTCCCACAGTCCAAAGATATGTGGGTTAAATGGATTGGCCATGCTAAAATGCCCCTAAGTGTGAGAGGGATGAGGAGGGTAAATGCACAGGGGTTAGGGGATAGGGCCTGGGTGGGATTGTGGTTGGTGCAGACTCAATGGGCCGAATGGCCTCCTTCTGCACTGTAGGTATTCTGTGATTCACTAACGAGTTGGTGGAGAGGCTAGTACAGCACTGAAAGAGGTCATCAAAGTGTCCAAAGACAAAGGTTCACTATTCGGGAGAGTAAACAATTTTCTCGTGTCCTATCAGAACATGACTCATGTACTGTGCAAAATTCACTAGCAATGTTTTATAAGACCCTTGTCAGACCCCACTTGGAGTACTGTGCGCAGTTCTGGTCGCCTCACTACAAGAAGGATATGGAAGCTATTGAAAGGGTGCAGAGGAGATTTACAAGGATGTTGCCTGGATTGGGAGGCATGCCTTATGAGGATAGGTTGAGGGAGCCAGGTCTCTTCTCCCTGGAGAGACGAAGGTTGAGAGGCGACCTGATAGAGGTTTATAAAATGTTGAGAGGAATAGATAGGGTGGATTCTCAGAGACTATTTCCCAGGGCTGAAATGGTCACTACGAGAGGACACAGGTTTAAGGTGCTGGGGAGCAAGTACAGAGGAGATGTCAGGGGTAAGTTTTTCACTCAGAGGGTGGTGAGTGAATGGAATCGGCTGCCGTCAGTGGTGGTAGAGGCGAACTCGTTGGGGTCTTTTAAGAGACTTCTGAATGAGTCCATGGGATTTAATGGGAGTGAGGGTTATAGATAGGCCTGGTAGGTAGGGATATGATCGACGCAACTTGTGGGCCGAAGGGCCTGTTTGTGCTGTAGTGTTCTATTTTCAATGATCTAATGTTGCCCCTGAGAAGGAAGCTGAGACTTTAATTCAATCTACCCACACCACCTGACACTCCTACAATAGAGTGACAACAACAAGTGCAAGTTCCTCATCATTGAAACTGAGGAATTCTAACCAAGGAGAAAGTGTTTTAGCGAGAAACTACTCTAAGAGTGGGAAGTGGGTAGAATCATCGAATCAGTGAACCCCTACAGTGCAGAAGGAGGCCATTCGGCCCATCGAGTCTGCACCAACAACTGGTCCCTGGTGCTCTGAGGCAGCAGTGCCACCATGCTGCCTCTGGGTATCGGCAACCGTTTGGGTTAGACGTGCCCGATTTCTTATATGGTTCAGCTCGATGATGAGAGAATATAGCAGAGACATACTGATCAAATCCTCGCTTCAAGAAATGAATTAGTGGCGACAGTGTCAGAAAGGCTTGCGTCACACAACAAAGGTTCTGAAATCCCTGTACCAAGGATTACTACAGAACCAAGTTCAGATTCTCCTCCAGTAAAAAAGAGAGACATATCGCCAAAGTTTTTTGTCTTACACTCATCAGGACAAACGCATGAATAGCAAATTTCAAATGATGCCAACACTAGTAAACCGTGCTGATTGGTTAGCAAGTCGTACCTTATTGGCTGAGGCGATTGCCCCTTAGTGTACAAAGGTGTGTAGGCTAGGTGTTAAATGCGCAGGTTTGCAGCTGTAGAGTGTGGGTGAGGGTGGGCCTGGGTCAGAAGCTCTTTCGGAGAGTCAGTGCAGGCTTGATGGGATGAATGGCCTCTTTCTGCATTGCAGGGATTCTATGATTCTAAGTCTTGTCCTAAAGCAAATTCCCTGATTAGAGGAAGCAACAGGGAAGAATAGATACCACAGTCTCTGGGTAATAGATAGGGAAAAGGATTGAACATATTCCTTTTGTTTGCAGTGAATGGGTGGCTGTAAATGAATACAGGTTATTTCTAGCAAGTGGAAATGAGTGATGTTGTGAGTTGACTGATTATTTTAAATTAGTTGTTAGCGTAACTATCAGCACACTCAGGATTGTTCTGCCCAATCATAGAATCAAGTCTAACATATAAGAACATAAGAACTAGGAGCAGGAGTAGGCCATCTGGCCCCTTGAGCCTGCCCCGCCATTCATTAAGATCATGGCTGATCTTTTTGTGGACTCAGCTTCACTTACCCTCCCGCTCACCATAATCCTTAATTCCTTTACTGTTTAAAAATGTATCTATCCTTGCCTTAAAAACATTCAATGAGGTAGCCTCAACTGCTTCACTGGGCAGGGAATTCCACAGATTCACAACCCTTTGTGTGAAGAAGTTCCTCCTCAACTCAGTCCCAAATCTGCTCCCGTTTGTTTTGTGCTCCCTAGTTCTAGTTTCACCTGCTAAACTTCACCACGCCAAATCCCTCCTAACTTTGGGCATTTTGCTTTGGGTTTTGCAAGCGTGGGCTGCTCGAGTATGGTCCGTACTCAACCTGTTAACAGCGGCTAAAGGAACATACTGTTTGATTTGACCAATCAATCACTGGTATAGAGTCATAGAGGTTTACAGCATGGAAACAGGCCCTTCAGCCCAACTTGTCCATGCTATCCTTTTTTTTAAAGGCCTAAGCTATTCCCAATTGATCTCATTTGGCCCATATCCCTCCATACCCATCTTACCCATGTAACTGTTTAAATGCTTTTTAAAAGACAAAATTGTACCCGCCTCTACTACTACTTCTGGCAGCTCGTTCCAGACACTCATCACCCTCAGGGTGAAAAAAATTGCCCCCTCTGGACACTTTAGTATCTCTCCCCTCTCTCCTTAAACCTTAGCCCTCCAGTTTTAGACTCCCCTACCTTTGGGAAAAGATATTTTCTATCTAGCTGATCTATGCCCTTTTTTTTCATGTCTCTCAAAATACCTCCCTATAATTTATCCACCACAGATGTGAGGCTCACTGGCCTGTAGTTCCCAGGCTTTTCCCTGCAGTCCTTCTTAAATAAAGACACAACATTTGCCACTCTCCAATCTTCAGGCACCTCACCTGTGACTATTGAGGATTCAAATATCTCTGCTAGGCGACCTGCAATTTCCTCCCTGCCTGGCATCCCACCGGCACTGGTACTCGTACACGACATTGTTCAGTTGCGTTGCAGGCAGCACATCTGTGGTAGCTTGGCAAAAGAAACAGAGGGGGTAATGTGAAGGATTTTTCACTTAAACACAAGACGCTGTTATGATCTGGAAAGCCCTGCCTGAAAGGATGGTGGAAGCAGATTCAACTGGAACTTTCAAAAGACAACTGGATACGGGATTGAAGGAGACTAACTTGCCATGGAGGAGAAGATGACATGCGGAATTAACAGGATACCTCAATCAAAGAACTGTTGCCTCACAGTGTCAGGGTCCTGGGTCTCTGGCTCGGGTCACCGTCTGTGTGGAGTTTGTACATTCTTCCCATGTCTGCGTGGGTTTCCTCCAGGTGCTCCGGTTTCCTCCCACAGTCCAAAGGTGTGCCGGTTAGGTGGATTGGCCGTGCTAAATTGACCCTAGTTTCAGGGGGATTAGCAGGGTAAATTTGTGGGGTTACGGCGATAGGGTGGGATTGTGGTCAGTGCAAACTCGAATGGCCTCCTTCTGTACTGTAGGGATTCTAACTGATACAAGAATGGATGGGCCAAATGGCCCCCTGGTGTTCTGTAAATTTCTGTGGTGCGACGATAGTGATTACAATATGGGGTTAAGAATAGTTTATTTTAAATAGAAAGAACATAAATTAATACATTAAGTTGTTGTTGCCTCTCCAGGGCAGTATTTAATATGAACTGCAGTGGTTCAAGAAGGTGGCTCACCACCACCTGTTCAAGGGCAACTAGGGATAGGCCTAGCCAACGACGCCCATGTTCCACGAATGAATAAAAAAAGATGGAATCTCATCCACTGACTAGAGAACTAGTGGGAGAACCTTATCACCTCTTATAGGGAAGGCCCACTGAATATGTCTATGAATTTAACATCATTCAGGCACTTAACTGGATGCCAGGGGGTCTTCTCCAGGAACAAGTACCCCAGGGGCATAGGTCCCACTAGATGCCCTCCCCCTCCCCCCCTGCCCCATCCCCACCAATAAATTTAGCTTGGAGGAGGGTATCAAATTCCAGTCACCACAGAAATCATAGAAACCCTACAGTGCAGAAAGAGGCCATTTGGCCCATCGAGTCTGCACCGACCACAATCCCACCCAGGCTCTACCCCCATATCCCTACATATTTACCCACTAATCCCTCTAACCTACACACCTAAGGGGCAATTTCTTAGCACGGCCAATCAACCTAACCCGCACGTCTTTGGAGTGTGGGAGGAAACCGGAGCACCCGGAGGAAACCCACAGAGACACGAGGAGAATGTGCAAACTCCACACAGACAGTGACCCGAGCCGGGAATCGAACCCAGGTCCCTGGAGCTGTGAAGCAGCAGTGCTAACCCACTGTGCTGCCGTGCCGTGCCAATTATAGTGCGTGTGACAAAGTTAACAGCCTCCAAATGGTAAATCCGGTGGGAAAAAGGCGCTCAATGACTTCTCATTTAGAATTGCTTGCCAGGCAAAGTATGCTTGAGGCCATAACAATCACAATTTTTCATGACATCAGAACCTTACTTTGGTGAGAACACAGAATCGCTCAGACCATGAAGCATGAAGGAACATTAAGCCTTGCCTTCCAGGCCTTTCAGTAAGTTCTGACCTTGAAACAATCTCCATGCCTTTGAGCTGGTGGTAATTAGTGTTGTGCGGGGAGCGAGAGGGTAAGAGGACCGTTCAGAGAGACACACACACACAGAAGGGCATCGGTCATAGATCGAAAGACAGGTATTTGGATCCTAACAACGACAGATCAATGTGAAAAGGCAATGTTTATTGGTTACTGATGAAATCAATTACTTGCTAACCTTCCATGCATAACGTCAAGCAAGCAATGAATCAGGTGCCTCTCATGGAAGAGAAGAGAACGGCAATGTGAGCCTGGAGGAGAATTTCATTGCAAATGTTTGGGAGATGTCATTTAAGAAAAAAAAGGTATTTGTTGTGTACGTCCTCTGCAGATGTGTAAAGTTACAGGGAGAGATTGGAGAAGCTGGGATTGATTTTGATCTGATTTATTATTGTCGCATGTATTGACATACAGTGAGAAGTATTGTTCCTTACACTGTACAGACAAAGCATACCATTCACAGAGAAGGAAACAAGAGAGTGCAGATTGTAGTGTTACCGTCATAGCGAGGGTGTAGAGAAACATCAACTTAATGCAAGGTAAGTCCATTCAAAAGTCTGACAGCAGCAAAGAGGAAGTTGTTCTTGAGTCGGTTGGTACGTGACCTCAGATTTTTGTATATGTTTCCCGACAGAAGAAGGTGAAGAGAGAATGTCCAGGGGTACAAAGATCAAAGAACAACACAGCACCCCTGTGCGTGGGTTGATTTTCTGCTTTGTCCCCGTTGATGTAGACAGGGGCATACCCTTCCTGAAGTCGATGACAATCTCCTTTGTTTTGTTGACATTGAGGGAGAGATTATTGTTGCCGCACCAGTTCACCAGATTCTCTATCTCATTCCTGTACTCTGCCTCATCATTGTTTGAGATCTGACCCACTATGGTGGTGTCATCAGCAAACCTGAAAATCAAATTGGACGGGAATTTGGCCACAGTTATAGGTGTATAAGGAGTATAATAGGGGGCTGAGGACACAGCCTTGTGGGGCACCGGTGTTGAGGATGACCTGTTCAAGGGAGGGCCAACCCATTGGCCAGTTTGCTCTGGGTGAAGGCTCTTCACAGGCTGATAGTTGGGCACCATGGCTGTGATTTCTTGTGACACACAAGAAAGCAGACATGTCTCATCGAATCAGTGCCCAAACAGGCTGTGAAGGTAGAATGACAGAGTCTCTACAGTGCAGAGGAGGCCATTCAGCCCATCGAGTCTACACTGACTCTCCGACAGAGTAACTTACCCAGGCCTCCTCTCTTGCCCTATCCCCGTAAGCCCACACATTTAGGGTGGCCAATGCACACACATCTTTGGACTGTGGGAGGAAACCCGAGCACCTGGAGGAAACCCATGCAGACACTGGGAGAACGTGCGGACTCCACACAGACAGTGAGCCAAAAGGGAACCCAGGCCCCTGGCGCTGTGAGACAGCAATGCTAACCACTCTGTAAGTTGGTAAAGATGATGGATAAGGTGAGAAATCAGTCTTCTGATCCATGCTGTGTTTATAGCGAAACTGCTGTGTATCGTTTGGAGAAACAGTTCGATAAATTCCCCTTTCGCCTCTTCCGTTTGCTTTCTTTCCCAGAAATTGTGCCCTTCCCAACTGAGGAAATGCTTGAGATGCTCACACGGGAAGGTTGAACAAGCCTGCACTAGATTGTGCCTGACAACATTACTTTTAAATTGCTGCAGATTCCAGATAGCAGAGGGTTGCTGCTGTCCCACTCATCCCTTCCAAAGACAAATGAGATTTATTTACTTGATGCTGAGAACCTGTCTGGACTGTTTCTCTACGAGTGTTTTTAAAAACATAGGGTGTGTGTTCCCCCCCTTAAACATCAGGCACAATGAACAAAGATGTTTGTTTATTGATGTCTTTTTTTTAACATCCACAGGTGATTCGGTCCGCCTTGTTGGCCAACAAGGGGCATACACGCGGTGGGTCGTGCTGGGCTGCTCTTGGATGTTGCTTCGAGAGTTGCCTAGTGCTTCACGTCCGTTAGTGTACTCTTAAACTGGACCATCTGACGGGCAACACGACAGCTCAGTGACTATCACTGTTTGCTGTGCAGATACAGGGACCACGGTTGGATCTCCAACTTGGGTCGGTGTCTGTGGGAGTTTGCACATTCTCCCCGTGCTTGCGTGGGTTTTCTCCGGGTGCTCCGGTTTCCTCCCACACCCCAAAAACGTGCTTTTAGGCTGATTGGTGTTAACAAATTGTCCCTAAATTAGACCTCCCTCAATCTGGTGCACACATAATTCTCTAAATTTGCACCCCTTTATTGTGGAGTCCAAGAGGCATAGGCAAAAGTCATAGGTAGAAGAAGGATTGGAATGAGGCACTCACTGAATGTTAAAATGGTGGCGCGGGCTTGTAGGGCCGAGGGGCCTGTTTCCTGTGCTGTGTTGTTCTTTGTTCTTTGTTCAGCCTCTGAACAGACTCTGTATACACCTCTGAGTGCGTGACCAAATTCCCCTCCAATTCGATTCTCAAGTTTGCTGATGACACCACCGTAATGGGTCGGATCTCAAACAATGACGAGACAGAGTACAGGGATGAGATAGAGAATCTGGTGAACTAGCGACAATAATCTCTCCCTCAATGTCAACAAAATGAAGGAGTTAGCCATCAACTTCAGGATTCGCAAAGGAGAACTGTCTACATCAATGGGATGAAGCAGAAAGGGTCGAGAGTTCAAGTTCCTAGGTCCCCCCGCATGCTGATACGATAGTTAAGAAAGCCCACCAATTCCTCTACTTTCTCAAAAGACTAAGGAAATTTCCCGCTGCCTCGGCAAAGCAGCCAGCATAATCAAGGACCCCACGCACCCCGGACATTCTCTCTTCCACCTTCTTTCTTTGGGAAAAAGATACAAAACTCTGAGGTCACGTACCAACCAACTCATGAACAGCTTCTTCCCTGCTGCCATCAGACTTTTGAATGGACCTATCTTGTATTAAGTTGATCTTTCTCTACACCCTAGCTATGACTGTAACACCTCATTCTGCACTCCCTCCTTTCATTCTGTATGAATGGGATGCTTTGTCAGTACAGAGCGCAAGAAACAATACTTTTCACTGTATGATAATTTATGTGACAATAATAAATCATATCAAATCAAATCAAAAATCATTAAACTGCATATCCAATTTCTATGTTGATCAAAATCACTCATGATTTTTGTAACATCTTTCTTACAGACTCCTGTTATTCCGGTATACTCTATCTTCCAGTGCAGTTACTGTGTAACATACAAACCATTCCCGTTTTGTTCTTTGTTGTCCTTTGTCTTCTTATCTTTGCTATTTCTTATCTCTACCCAAACCGATTAGACTTCTTGACCTTGAGAACTAACATCATCTCTCTCTAGTGTGCTAATGGCGTCTATAATTCCTACTGGTGCATCACCCACCTGAGTTATCCCAACACCGTTCCCTAGCTTCCTGTCATTCCAAAATATCAGTTACCCCTGAATATTCAGGTCCTAGCCTTGGTCGCCTTGCAGCCACATCTCTGGCATGGATATCAGGTCAAACAAATAACAAAGAAAAGTACAGCACAGGAACAGTCCCTCCAGCCCTCCAAGCCCATTCTGATCACAATGCCCTAACTAAACAAAAAAAGATCTTCTGCCCTTGCTCAGTCCATATCCCTTTATTTCCCCTCTATTCATGTACCCGTCCAGATGCCTTAGATGTTGCTGATGTGCTTGCTTCCACCACCTTCTCTGGCAGCGCTTTCCAGGCACCCATTACCCCCTGCATGAAAACATTCCCCTGCCTTTCACCTTGAACCTGTGTCCCTTGTAATTGACACTTCCAGCTGGGAAAAAGCCTCTGACTACCCACCCTGTCTATGCCTCTCACAGTTTTGTAGACCTCTATCAGCCTTCGTCTTTCCAGTGAAAACAGTCCCTGTTTATTCAACCTCTCCTCATAGCCAACACCCTCGAGACAAGGCAACATCCTGGTGAATCTTCTTTGCACTCTCTCTGAAGCTTCCATATCCTTGTAGTAGTAGTATAGTGACCAGAAGTGCACGCAACACTCCAAATGTGGCCTAACCAAGGTTTTATGTCACTGCAACATGATTTCCCTTGAACTCAATGTCCCAACTGATGAAGGCAAGCTTGCTATATGCCTTCTAAATCACCTTGACCATCTGTGTTAGAGAACTGTGGACCCACACGCCCAGATCTGTCCAGCTTCTCCTTAAATTTACTCACTGTCCCAGCATCCACTGCACTTTGGAGTAGATTCACAACCCTTTGGGAGAAATTGTTTCTCCTCAACTCTGATTTAAATTTGTCACTCCTTACCCTAAGCCTATGACCTCTCATCCTAGAATGTCCCACAAGAGGAAGCATCCATTCCATGTCTACTTTATCCAGACCTTTTATCATCTTATATACTTCAATTTGATCTCCCCTCATTCTTCTAAATTCATATTTAGCCTGTTCCTCAGTATCTCATCCAAAAACTGCCCCACCATGACGGCTGGTTCACTGGCCTATAATTTTCTGGATTATTCCTGCTTCCTTTCTTAAACAAGGGAACAACTTTGGCTGTTCTCCAGTCCTCTGGAATCTTGCCTGTGGTCAAAGAGGAGGTGAAGATATCTGTTAAGGTCCCAGCTATTTCTTCCCTTGTCTCCTGCAGTAACCTGGGATGGATCCCATCCGGCCCTGGGGACTTGTCTACCTTAATGCAATTTAGGATACTCAATAGTTCCTCCTTCGATCTATTGACATTCTCCGGAGCGTTCACACCCCTTTGAGTAATTGAAATAGCAACTCATGACAAGGTATTTATCAATTCCAATGTCAGAAGCAATTATACTCAGGCTTGGTGGTGTTTAATAAGTCAGTTTTTTTTAATACTTTCATGGAATGTGGGTATCACTGACTGAGCCAGCATTTATTGCCCATCCTTAATTGTCCTTAAATTGCATGCCTTGCTGGGACCACTTCAGAGTCAATCACATTGTTGATGGTCTGGAGTTATGTTTCAATTTGATTTGATTTGATTTATTATTGTCACAACTATTAGTATACAGTGAAAAGTATTGTTTCTTGCGCACTATACAGACAAAGCATACCGTTCAAAGGGAAGGAAACGAGGGTGCAGAATGTAGTGTTACAGTCATAGCTAGGGTGTAGAGAAAGATCAACTTAGTGTGAGGTAAGTCCAGTCAAAAGACTGATGGCAACAGGGAAGAAGCTGTTCTTGAGTCAGTTGTTACGTGACCTCAGACCTTTTTGTCTTTTCCTTGGTGAAAGAAGGTGGAAGAGAGAATATCCGGGGTTCGTGGGGTCCTTAATTATACTGGCTGCTTTGCTGAGGCAGTGGGAAGTGTAGACAGAGTCAATGGATGGGAGGATGGTTTATGTGATGGGTTGGGCTACAGTCACAACGTTTTGTAGTTTCTTGCAGTCTTGGGCAGAGCAGGAGCCCATACCAAGCTGTGATACAACCGGAAGGAATGCTTTCTATGGTGCACCTATAAATGTTGGTGAGTGTCATAGCTGACATGTTAAATTTCATTAGTCTGCTGAGAAACTAGAGGCATTGATGGGCTTTTTTAATTTTAGTGCTGGCATGGGGGGAACCAGGACAGGTTGTTGGTGATCTGGACACGTAAAAACTTGAAGCTCTCGATCATTTCTACTTTGTCCCCTTTGATGTAGACAGGGGCATGTTCTCCACTACACTTCCTGACGTTGATGACAATCTCCTTTGTCTTGTTGACTTGAAGGAGAGATTATTGTCGGTCAGACCAGATAAGGACGGCCGATTTCCTTCCCAGAAGGACATTATTGAACCAGATAGGCTTTTCCAACAATTGACAATAGTTTCATGGTCATCAGTAGACTTTTGATTCTAGATTTTTATTGAATTTGAGTAAAAGCATCTGCTGTGGTGGGATTCGAACCCAGGTCCCCAGAGCATTACCCTGGATCACTCACTCGCCCAGTGAAATAAACACTACGCCACCACCTTCCCCAATGTGTTTAGAGGTGGTTTCCATAATTCCTGTGCTCAAACTCTGCCTCAAAAGATAACAAATGTTTACAAACGCCCTGACCATCTAAGGACAAGTCGCTGAAAGGTGCGTCTGTGCCTTAATTCTCAAAATGGATTGACTTCAATCGAGCTGCAAACCATCATCGCCAGGGTTTGAACAAACACAAGCAATCCATTGTGGCTCCGGTTAATGGGTTAATATATTCAAACACATCTATATATTTAGAAAGTTAACATCATTTATAGGACCCTTGTCAGACCCCACTTGGAGTACTGTGTGCAGTTCTGGTCGCCTCACTACAGGAAGGATGTGGAAGCTATTGAAAGGGTGCAGAGGAGATTTACAAGGATGTTGCCTGGATTGGGAGGCATGCCTCATGAAGATAGGTTGAGGGAGCTGGGACTCTTCTCCCTGGAGAGACGAAGGTTGAGAGGCGACCTGATACAGGTTTGTAAAATGTTGAGAGGAATAGATAGGGTGGATTCTCAGAGGCTATTTCCCAGGGCTGAAATGATCGCTACGAGAGGACACAGGTTTAAGGTGCTGGGGAGCAGGTACAGAGGAGATGTTAGGGGTAAGTTTTTCACTCAGAGGGTGGTGAGTGAATGGAATCGGCTGCCGTCGGTGGTGGTGGAGGCGAACTCGCTGGGGTCTTTTAAAAGACTTCTGGATGAGTATGTGGGATCTAATGGGATTGGGGGTTATAGATAGGTCTATGGCTTAGTAGGTATAGAAGTGATTGGCCCAACTAGTGGGCTGAAGGGCCTGTTTGTGCTGTAGTGTTCTATGTTCTATGTTCTATCTAGTGATGCCCCACTATACACCAGCAATCTGAAGGCTGGGTGAGGAATTTTTTAAAAGCAGCTGACAGCACCACCATCTAAAACCGGTGCATCTCAAGTTCCCAGCCAATTATATCTCAAGGATCCCTATTCTTACACTATGGTGGCACAGTGGTTAGCACTGCTGCCTCACAACGCCAGGGCTCTGGATTCGATTCCTGGCTTCGATCATTGTCTGTCTGGAGTCTGCACATCCTCCCCGTGTCTGTGTGGGTTTCCTCTGGGTGCTCTGTTTGTCTCCCACAGTCTGAAAGACGTGCTGGTTAGGTACATTAACCATGCTAAATTCTTCCTCAGTGTATCTGAACAGGCACCAGAGTGTGGTGACTAGGGTGTTTTCACAGTAACTTCATTACAGCGTTAATGTCAGCCTACTTGTGATAATAATAAATCAATAAACAAAATTTATGTTTAGCTGCGGCAGCAGCAACTCCCCCAGTACTTACAGAATACTGAGCGGCCTGGATAGAGTGGACATGGAGAGGTTGTTTCATGAGTGGGAGAGACTAGAATTCGAGGGCACAACCTCAGAGTGAAGGGGACACTCCTTTAAAACTGAGATGAAGAGGAATTTCTCCAGCCAGAGGGTGGTGAATCTGTGGAACTCATTGCCTCAAAGAGCTGTGGAGGCCAGGTCATTGAGTGTCTTTAAGACAGAGATAGATAGGTTCTTGATCAATAAGGGGATCAAGGTTATGGGGAGAAGGCAGGAGTATGGGGATGAGAATCATATCAGCCATGATCGATTGAATGGCGGAGTGGACTCAATGGGCCGAATGGCCTAATTCTGTTTCTAAATCTTATCAGCTCACCGTATTGGACTAAAAGAGAAAGTGCTGGAAAATCTCAGCAGGTCTGGCAGCATCTGTAAGGAGAGAAAAGAGCTGATGTTTCAGGTTCAGGAGACCCTTTGTCAAAGCTGAAAGGCAGAGAAAGTAGGAGATGTTTTACACTGCAGGGTGAGGGAATGAAAGATAAGTCATAGACACAGAGACCAGGGGAAAAGACTGCTGTCCACAGAGAGAATAAAGAGTGGGAATGGCCAAACAGCAGAGAAATTGTGAACTGTGACAGATGGAGATGTTAGGGGAGGGGGAAATGGGACAGAGGTGGAATATCGAAAAGGGTAAGCTGGGGGGGGGGGGGGGGAGGTGGAAGGAAAGGTAAGGGAAGGGGATGTATTGGACTATGTATTCAAGAGGGCATGTGATCAGATGGCACATGACCAGGTACCATGTGACAGGCATCTCTTGGTCAGATGTCATGTGCTTCGGATGTCACATGATCAGATATACTGGCGTCGCCTGCAGCTAAACTGACCAATCCTGACTCTGACTGACGTTGAACTGAATCCTTCCAGGTGGAAGAGTCAATTACTGGGGGCACGGGCTTAAGGTGCGAGGGGCAAGGTTTAAAGGAGATGTACGAGGCAGATATTTTATACAGAGAGTGGTGGGTACCTGGAACTCGTTGCCAGGGGAGGCGGATACTGTAGTGAGTTTTAAGGGGTGTCTTGACAAATACATGAATAGGATGGGAATAGAGGGATATGGTCCCCGGAAGGGTAGGGGGTTTTAGTTCAGTCGGGCAGCATGGTCAGTGCAGACTTGGAGGGGCAAAGGGCCTGTTCCTGTGCTGTAATTTTCTTTGTTCTTCCAACTGTTTTGTTTCTATCAGGAAATTAGCGTAGGCACAAGGTTTAAAAATTAGGGGCTAGAAGAGAATTGTGGTGCCCATTTGCCAGCGGGCCAGGGTATTGATTTATTTGCAACACAATCCCCTCATCCTGAAGTATATTTCCCCAGTAAGGCGGCAGTTTGAGAACTGCCACTGCTTAGCGTAAGGGAAAGCAATTAAAACTGCTTAACAAATCCTTTGTCGACTCATTTGACTGTGAGACACGGGAACACGATTCACGGTGTACCTTTGGGGCAGACTGAACTGGTTGGGTTTTGAATAATCGCTCACTTCAGTAGGTTGGGAAAATTGTCTAGTGTATGTGGCAGTGCGCTTGGGAAATCTGCCACTCCCTGTTCACACCAGCACCTCTGGGAAAACAGAATATAACTCCAGGGGCTTCTTAATTCTCCACCAGAGTAGTTGACCGTATCGACTTTTTTTTTTCCACTCTTGACATCAGGAGGTTTGGCAGTGGCAATTAATCACTGACGTTAAAAACAACTCCACTGCAAGTTGCCACCAGATCTCTCTGGGAGAGCTTTATTTTTTCACTTGTTTACCAGAATCCGCTGAGAATTCCTCGGCGGGGTGGAGGGGGGTGGTAGGATTCAGATTGTACGGCTGGTGATCAGGTGGGCGGCACGGTAGCACAGTGGGTTAGCACTGCTGCTTCACAGCTCCCGGGTCCTGGGTTCGATTCCCGGCTCGGGTCACTGTCTGGGTGGAGTTTGCACATTCTCCTCGTGTCTGCGTGGGTTTCCTCCGGGTACTCCGGTTTCCTCCCACAGTCCAAAGATGTGCGGGTTAGGTTGATTGGCCAGGCCAAGAAATTGCCCCTTTAGTGTGTCCAGGGCTGCGTAGGTTAGAGGGATTAGTGGGGGTATAATATATAGGGATATGGGGGTAGGGCCTGGCTGGGATGGTGTTCGGTGCTGACTCGATGGGCCGAAGGGCCTCTTTCTGCACTGTAGGGTTCTATGATTCAGATGCTTGTAGTTCAGATTCCCACTTTGCAGAACATTTTCCAGGCCTGCCCACCATGGGATCTTCCAGTCCCATTGATGGTGAAACCCTGCCACAAGTTTTCCAACGGGCTGAGGAGTGGGATAACACAGAACAGGAACCCCATTGACATGGGAGTCGGTGGCTGGCCAACATTTATTGCCCATCTCTAGTTGCCCTTTTTTAAAGTTTACTTATTCATCACAAGTGGGCTTACATTAACACTGCAATGAAGTTAATGTGAAAATCCCCTCGTTGCCACATTCCGGCGCTTGTTTGGGCACACTGAGAGAAACCTTAGATGGCCAACGCAGCCAAACAGCACGTCTTTTGGACTGTGGGAGGAAACCAGAGCACCCGGAGGAAACCCACACGGACACGGGGAGAATGTGCAGACTCCGCACAGACAGTGACCCAAGCCGGGAATCGAACCCGGTTCTATGGAGCTGTGAGGCAGCAGTGCTAACCACTGTGTCACCCTTTGGAGGATAGTTGAGAGTCAACCACATTGCTGTGGCTCTGAAGTCATGTGGAAGCCACACCGGGTAAGGACGGCAGATTTCCTTCTCTAAAGGACATTGGTGAACCAGATGGGATCAGAAAATCCCACTGCCAGACAACTGGGAGCCACCTCCACCACCGCGAAACATGCCACAGGGGGCTTGGAAAATCCTGTCTACCCCAGTTGCCCCTTGAGAAGGTGGTGGTGAGCTGCCTCCTTGAGCCGCTGCTGTCCATGTGGCGTAGGTACACCCACAGTGCTGTTAGGGAGGAAGTTCCAGGATGTTGACCCAGCGATAATGAAGGATGGGTGATACATTTCCAAGTCAGGATGGCGAATGATTTGGAGGGGAGCCTCTGGGTGGTGGTGTTCCCATGTGTCTGCTACCTTATCCTTCAAAGCAATAGGGGTCACCTGTTTGAAGGTGCTGTTGAAAGAGCCTTGGTGAGTTGCTGCAGTAGATCTTGTATATGGTACACACAGGCTGCTAAAGTTAAAAGTTAAGGTTTATTTATTTGTGTCACACAGAGGCTTACATTAACACCGCAATGAAGTTGCTGTGAAAATCCCCTGGTCGCCACACTCCGGCACCTGTTCGGGTTACACTGAGGGAGAATTTAGCGTGATCAATGCACCCTCCCACAGCACGTCTTTCAGACTGTGGGAGGAAACCAGAGCACCCAAAGGAAACCCACGCAGACACGGGGAGGAGGTGATGGACTCCGCACAGACAGTGGCCCGAGCCAGGAATTGAACGCCAGTCCCTGGCGCTGTGAGGCAGTAATGCTAACCACTGCGCTACCTTGCCATCCTACTGTGTGTGTTGGAGGGAGTGGATGTTGAAGAAGGAAGGGCAGGGTGTCAATCAAATGAGATGCTTTGTCCTGAGCTTCTTGTGTGTTGCTGGAGCTGCACCCATCCAGGCAAGTGGGGAGTATTCCATCACACTCCTGACTTGTGCTCTGTAGATGGTGGACAGGCTTTGGGAGTCAGGAGGTGAGTTACTCACCACAGGATTTCCAGACTTTGACTTGCCCTTGTCTCCACAGTATTTATATGGCGAGGTCCAGTTCAGTTTCTGATTCACGGTAACCCCCCGGGATATTGATAGTGGGGGGTTCAGCGATGGGAATGCCATCGAATGGCAGTGGGCGTGATGATGGTTAGATCTTTGCTTGTTGGAGATGGTCATTGCCTGGCACTTGTGTAGCACAAATGTCACTTATTGCTTGATTAGAGAATTCTCTGGCCATTTGCACAGGCAGGATTCTCCAGTCACGCTGCAGTGAACAGAATTTCGGCGGAGCGCCAAATTCTCCATCCTCACTGGCAGCAGCGATGGGGCGTGAACGGCTGGAAAATTCCGTCCGGAGTCTGATCCTAGTTTACTTGAATATACTGGGATTGGGTTTTAACATTCACGGAGGTGAGTTCGATTCCACTAGTGATCACACTTGTTTAAATGTTGTTTGAGTGTGAGACACCCCAGTGTGAGACAGAGCTAAGAACCTGGTGTCACTTATCAAGGTTCGAATGGAAATTTGCACTTAATGCAGACTATCAATTCTTCAAAGCTCCAACCCAAATATCTCAATGTTACTTTATGTGAAAATATATGTGACTTTGTCACTCTAACGTGCATTGCACATGTTAGAAATGTTATCAAAATTAATACGGAGCCTTTAAAATAGTTCAATGTTACAAGGTCATTTATCAGACTCACATTTGACACAAAACCACATAAAGGATATTCTCCCCACACCCATCCTGCCTGACTGGTGCATTTGAAGATGGGGAGGGGCTTGTAAAACAAAGTCTTCCCATCGCCTTCCAGCCCACACACTGTCCTGTCTTCCATGTTACAGTGTGTAGTTAAGGCGTCAGGAAGCCTCTGGCCCTTAACTAGACCTTCTCAGTTCTTTAAGTGGCCAAGGATTTATTCCATCATTGGCGGCCTTGCCTTCACCTACCTTCAGGCCCCAAGGTCTGCAATTCCCTCTCCACACCTCTTTCCTCTTTTACCTGACTCTCCTCAACACCTACCACTTTGACCGCGCACTTGTTCACCTACCCAGATATCTCCTTACGTCTCTCTGTGTCATCCATTATGGGCGGCACGGTGGCACAGTGGTTAGCACTGCTGCCTCACAGCGCCAGGGACCGGAGTTCGATTCCTAGCTTGGGTCACTGCCTGTGTGGAATTTGCATGTTCTCCCCGTGTCTGCGTGGGTTTCCTCCAGGTGCTCCAGTTTCCCCCCACAGTCCAAAAGACGTGGGGGTTAGATGCATTGGCCATGCTAAATTCTCCCTCAGTGTACCTGAACAGGCGCTGGAGTGTGGTGACTAGGGGAATTTACCAGTAACTTCATCGCAGTGTTAATGTAATCCCCTGGTGACTAATAAATGAACTTTATTCTTTATTTTTTATTTTACCCGAGGGTTGCTCACACAACGCTTCCTGGGACATTTTACTTTATTTAAAGGTGTCACATAAATGCAAGCTAATGTCGTTCACTCTTTTCCACACTCTTCCTTTCCCCAGGGTAAACTTTAGCCACTCTTGTCAGCAGCTCAGACTGATTTACACATCTCCAATCCAGAGGTCACAACAGTAGGGAGTTTAAAATATTACAGGACCAGCCAGGATGCACTCCGTCAGTCTAAACGCTTTGATTAATGTATCCATCAGGTCATATCCAGTGTGATAACACTTAACCCACAACCCACGTAGAACAAACATCATGGAAGGAGACCATTTAGCCCACTGTGCCTGTGCTGGCCCTTAAGTCCCATTCTCGCTGCTGTTTCTCCATTGTCCTGCACTTCTGCTTGAAAGCTTTGTCCTCTCTACAGCGCATTCAGACAGAACATTCCAGATCGATCACAACTTTGCATCTTAAAAGAAGAACTCCTGTTTCTCCCTCTCTGCCTCCTCTAACAATCAGCTTCAATCTCTATCCCTCTGCTTACTGAGCCTCTTGCCATTGGAAGCAGCTTCTTATTATGTTGTCTTTCAAAACTGCAACGCAGTGATTAACACTGCTGCCTCACAGCGCCAAGGACCTGGGTTCGATTCCCTGGTCACTGTCTGTGTGGAGTTAGCACCTTCTCCCCGTGTCTGCATGGGTTTCCTCCGGGTAGTCCGATTTCCTCCCACACACCAAAGATGTGCAGGTTAGGGGGATTGGCCATGCTAAATTGCCCCTTAGTGTCCCAAGATATGCAGGTTAAGAGGATTAGCTGTACTAAGTTGCCCCTTAGGGTCTAAAGATATGCAGGTCAGAGGGATTGGCTATGCTAAATTGCCCCTTAGTGTCCAAAGATGTGCAGGTTAGGTGGATTGGCCGTGCTAAATTGTGCCTTAGTGTCCAAAGATGTGCAGGTTAGGTAGATTGGCCATGCAAATTGTCCCTTACTGTCCAAAGATGCGCAGGTTAGGTAGACTGGCCGTGCTAAATTGTCCCTTAGTGTCCAAAGATGTGTAGGTTAGATAGATTGGCCGTGGAAATTGCCCCTTAGTGTCCAAAGATGTGCAGGTTAGGTAGACTGGCCGTGCTAAATTGTCCCTTAGTGTCCAAAGATGTGCAGGTTAGGTAGACTGGCTGTGCTAAATTGTCCCTTAGTGTCCAAAGATGTGCAGGTTAGGTAGATTGGCCATGCAAATTGCCCCTTAGTGTCCAAAGATGTGCAGGTTAAGTAGATTGGCCGTGCTAAATTGTCCCTTACTGTCCAAAGGTGTGTAGGTCAGGTGGATTGGCCCTGGTAAATACGTGGGATGAAAAGTGACATGGTGGGGAACTTTCAGGTGGGTGTTCCCATTGCAACCTAGAGGTCGCAGGTTTGGAAGGAGTTGCTGAAAGAGGTTTGGTGAGTTGCTACAGTGCATCTTGTGTATGGGACACACAGCTGCCAGTGTGCATCGGTGGTGGAGGGAGTGAGCATTAAAGCTGGTGGAATGGATGCCCATTAAGCGAGTTGCCTGGGTGAAGTGAGGTTGTGGGTCAGCCTGGCTACTTTGAGTGATGTTGATCTATTTTTGCTGGAAAGTGATCTGATTGCCAATTTAGCTCAGGTATTAATAGCTGCTCAAATCTAGACGAAGAAATGAAAGGAATTATATCAATGCCAGACAACCTTCATTCCTTAAGGGGAACTGGCTGGGTTAATGCTGCACTAATACTGGCTCATGGTGCGGCCCAAGTTGTTTTCTAAGGTTTTGAGTCAAAATGCATGACTTTGGAAATATCCTCACTCTGGGCTTACTCCCAGGTCATACGATGCCTGATTTTGATTTGATTTAATTTGATTTATTATTGTCACATGTATGAACATACAGTGAAAAGTATTGTTTCTTGCATGCTATACAGACAAAGCATACCATTCGTAGAGAAGGAAAGGAGAGAGTGCAGAATGTATTGTTACAGTCATAGCTAGGGAGTAGAGAAAGATCAACTCAACATGAAGTAGGTCCATTCAAAAGTCTGACAGCAGCAGGGAAGAAGCTGTTCTTGAGTTGGTTGGTACGTGACCTCAGACTGTTGTATTTTTTCCCCAGTGGAAGAAGGTGGAAGAGAAAATGTTCAGGGTGCGTGGGGGTCCTTAATTATACTGGCTGCTTTGCCGAGGCAGTGGGAAGTGTAGACAGAGTCAATGGATGGGAGGCTGGTTTGCGCGATGGATTGGGCTACGTTCACGATCTTTTGTAGTTCCCTGCTATCTTGGGCAGAGCAGGAGCCCATACCAAGCTGTGATACAACCAGAAAGAATGCTTTCTATGGTGCATCTGTAAAAGTTGGTGAGAGTCATAGCTGACATGCCAAATTTCCTTAGTCTTCTGAGAAAGTAGCGGCGTTAATTTGATAATGACATTCACTGCTGAAAGATCACGTCTACAGCTGTTAAAGATAATCCAGTTGTGGTCCCCGTACTGAAAAAGGACTGAGACATTGGAGGCAGTCCAAAGGAGATCCACCAGGCAGATTCCTGGGGTGAGAGTGTTGTCCTATCAAGAGAGATGCAATAATCTGGGTCTGTATTCCTTCGAGTTTAGGGGAGTGAGGGGTGACCTTACTCAAACATACAAGATCCTGAGAGGGTTTGACACAGTAGATGGTGAGATGTTTTCAGTAGTGGTGAACAAGGGGACATAACTACAAGATAAAGGGCCGGTCATTTAGAACTGAGGTGTGTAGAAACTTCTTCTCACAGAGGGTGGTGAATCTCTGGAATTCTCTGCCCCAAAGGGTAGGTGAGCCTGGATCATTAGCAGTATTTAAAGTGGAGATGGATAAATATTGAGGAAGCTCTGGAGAACTGGTATAGACAAGGAGCTGAGGCCGGTGTATATCAGCCATGATGGTATTGAGTGGTGAGGCAGGCTTGAAGGACCTAGTGTGGCCAACTCCTGCTTCTATTTCTTATTCTTGTGTCCAAAGATTCAATTGAAGATTTTTCTACTCACCTCTGTCCCAAGTGGCAGTGCCCTTATTTCTAAGACTCTGCCCTCCCCCCCGTCCGTCATTTTCCAAGCAGAGGGAGCAGAATCTATCTCCCCCTTCAAACTTGCTTAGGGTTTCGCACTTCTAAAGAACAAAGAACAAAGAAAATTACAGCACAGGAACAGGCCCTTCGGCCCTCCAAGCCTCCACCGACCGTGCTGCCCGACTGAACTAGAAACCCCCTTACCCTTCCGGGGACCGTATCCCTCTATTCCCATCCTATTCATGTATTTGTCCTTTAAAGCTCACTATCGTATATACTTGCCGGCTACCTTGCCAGCAGCGAGTTCATAGCATTCACCGCCCTCTGTGTAAATAACTTGCTTCTCCTTTAAACCTTGCCGCTCGCACCTTAAACCTGCACCCCCAAGTAATTGACTCTTCCACCCTGGGAAAAAACTTCTGACTATCCACTGTGTCCATGTCCCTCATAATGGCTTCTATCAGGTCGCCCCTCAACCAGTGAGAACAAACCAAGTTTCTCCAACTTCTCCTCATAGCTAATGCCCTCCATACCAATCTCCATTGAGATTGCCTCTCAGTCTCTGAAGTGTAGGTGGCCACTGTACACAATGGGTTAAATTTTCCTGTCCCGCCTGCCACAGGGATCATAGTGGATTGACCTCTAGTGACCTCGGGCAGGATTTTCCAGCCTTGGCGGGAGCATGGCTGGAAAATCCTGCCCATTGTGTCCTCACAAGGCAACTGGGAATGGGCCTGGTGAGCTGTACACACTGCTCCAGGTATGGCCTCACCGTTGCCCTGTATCCTTTTCATTCACAGTAAGAAGTCTCACAACACCAGGTTAAAGTCCAACAACCACCAAATAAACTTGTTGGGCTTTAACCTGGTGTTGTGAGACTTCTTACTGGTGTTTACCCCAGTCCAATGCCAGCCTTTTTATTCATTCATGGGACATGGGTGTTGCCAGTATTTATTGCCCATCTTGAGTTGCCTTTGGACAGAATTGAAAGTCAACCACAACCACATTGCTGTGGCTCTGGAGTCACATGTAAACCAGGACAGGTAAGGCAGATAAGATTTCCCTTCCCTAAAGAGACATTAGTGACCCAGATGGGTTTTTCCAACAACGATTTCCTGGTCATCAGTAGATTCTTAATTCCAGATATTTTTAATCGAATTCAAATTCCACCATCTGCCGTGGTGGGATTCAAACCCGGGTCCCCCAGAACATGAGCCGGATTAATGAAATCTAGCGATAGCACCACTAGGCCATCGCCTCCCCTGTATAATTGCAGCAAGAACTTTTCGCTCTTGCGCTCATTGCAATAAAGATATTTGGCTTTGCTGCATCTTGTGTGTCAACGTCACATCAGATCTCACGCCGTGAGGGCTGGGTGGTGGGTGCGGGGAGGGCAGGGTGTTAAAAGACTTGGCTGCTCTTCAGCTCTGGATCTGATAAGCCAGAGTAGGTGCTTCTGATGAGAACTTTGGAATATGATGGCATTTGATGGGAATGATAAAACTGCTCGAGTGCAACTCGATGCCTTTGAAAGGAGTCCTGTTAATCCTGCCTTTGAGTGGAAGTTGGTGCCCTGTGTTTGCTTTGGCGGTTGAAGTAGTGCGTTACCCTAATTGTCATTCCTTTGCTGTTTAGTAATCTCTTCATGTGCGCCGTCTCCCTTTCCCTCTTTCATTCATTCACACCTCCCCCCCCTCCTCCCCATCCCACACACCCAACCTTACAGCAAAGCAAAGATTCTGTCAGTCTCTAGTGTTAAGTGTCTGCGACAGGGAGAACTGGTTTGCTCTGACGCTGTTTGGTACATTTCTACCCCCCCTCCCACCGTTCCTGGAATAGGATGGATTATCTGACTGAGCTACTGCATTCAGTCAACACATGCCAAAGGAGGAGTGTCTGATCCTGTTGATTGGCTTACACCAGATGTGAAGGTTGAGGAACAGCAACCAGTTTTAAGCTCTCTCTCTCTCTCTCTCTTTCTCACTTCAGATATATACAGACCTGAGATGATCCCCCCAGCCCCCCATTCTCCCTCTCCCTCTCTCCCTCTGCAACCCACGTCCTCCCATTTCCAGAGATTCCGGGACTGAGGCAGACGGACAGACAGAGAGAGAGAGAAAAAACAGCGAAACAGGGGATGGTATCAGGTTCTCATTTCTGCTGAAGGAGGAAAAGTTCTCTCGTGCAACATCTGTACAGTTTGCCTGAGTGACGGAAGATAGCGAGGAACTGTACATGCTGTGAGTACATGCAATTTTTTTTTGCTTTAAAGTGGGGGGTTGGGGGGGGGGCAGATTAACCCGCTTTCAAAGCTTGTTTGCGATGCAGGAGCTAGACAAACAGCCTGTTGAGTTACATTGGGACCTTGGGTGAGGAGGGCAATGTGTTTGACAGAATACCTCACCGTGTGCAGAACTGGGCTCAGAAAACTGGAGGGGACAAGGTGCCTGGGGTGGGGGTGGGGGGGGGGGTGGGGGGAGCCCTCCTGCCGTTAACTACACTTTGCAGTGTACTGGGTGAAATCTTTTTACTTTGTTTGCCTGAATGGGTCTCTCAGCTGCTTTGTTTAAATATAGGGGACCTCTCTAACCGTGGGCAGTGACAGGTGGGTGTGTGCTGAGTGAGGGGGGTGGAGGGGTGGGGGCAGGTGGGAGGGGTGTAGTGTGTGAGAGGGGAACAACTGCAGTGAAACATGGACACAAAAACTCGGTCAGAATGGTAACGAGATACTAGCTGCAAATGTTGGTTAGCACTGGGGAGAGAAGGTGGATTGTGGCAGGTCCCCTGCTCCAGTTGGGTGCGCTGGGTTCTTCCGGTAACTGGTGTCTTCGTAGGGTCAGGGTCGTACAGCGCAGAGAAGGCCCTTCAGCCCATCGAGTCTGCGACAACAATAACTATGACTGCAACCCATTTTCCAGCACTTGTCCTGTATCAGTGGCAGCAAGGTGGCACAGTGGTTTGGTGGCACCAAGGTGATGCTTGGGATGGCACAATGGCAAGTGGTGAGCACCGCTGCCTCACAGCGCCGAGGACTGGGGTTCGATTCCCGGCTCGGGTCACCGGCTGTGCGGAGTCTTCACGTTCTCCCCGTGCCTGCGTGTGTTTCCTCCGGGTGCTCCGGTTTCCTCCCACAGTCTGAAAGACGTGCTGGTGAGGTGCGTTGGCCGTGCTAAATCCTCCCTCGGTGTACCCGAACAGGCGCCGGAGTGTGGCTACTGGTGGATTTTCACAGTAACTTCATTGCTGTGTTAATGTAAGCCTACTTGTGACACTAATAAACTCTTAAACTTTAATTTTGCCCTCCAAATTGAGTTCCTTGTCAGCAAGAATTTAGAACATTGTGTTTTATCACTGAATGTTATGATATTTCAAGTGCTCATCCAAATATTTTTGAAAGATTGTAATTTCCAGCCTCCACTACCTTCCCAGGCAGCGCATTCTAAAGTCCCACCACCCTCTGAGTGAAAAGGATTTTTCTCAAATACCCTCTGAATCTCCAGTACCTCCCTTAAAATGATGCACCCTTGTGATTGACCCCTCAACCAAGGGGAACAGCTGCTTCCTATTTACCCTGTTCAAACCCCTCATAATCTTATGCACCTCAATCATGTCCCCCCTCAGCCTTCTCTGCTCTAGAGAAAACAATCCTAACCTATCCAGTCCCTCTTTATAGCTCAAACACTCCATCCCAGGCAACACCATGCTGAATCTTTATAAGACCCTTGTAACATAAGAACATAAGAAATAGGAGCAGGAGTAGGCCATCTAGCCCTTCGAGCCTGCCCCGCCATTCAATAAGATCATGGCTGATCTGTTGTGGCTCAGTTCCACTTTCCCGCCCTCTCCCCATAACCCTTAATCCCCTCTCTTATCAAGAACCCATCAACCCGCTTCTTAAAAATATTTAGCGAGGCAGCCTCCACCACTTCAACGGGCAGAGAATTCCAGAGATTCACCACCCTTTGAGTGAAGAAGTTCCTCCTCAACTCCGTTCTAAACCGCCTCCCCTTTATCTTGAGGCTGTGCCCCCTAGTCCTACTGTCTTTTTTGAGCGGGAAGAGTCTCTCCACCTCTATCCTATCCATCCCATTCATCATCTTATACGTCTCAATGAGATCTCCCCTCATTCTTCTAAACTCTAATGAGTACAAGCCTAGTTTATTCAGCCTCTCCTCATAGCTCAACCCCCTCAACTCCGGTATCAGCCTAGTAAACCTCCTCTGCACTCCCTCCAGGGCCAAAATATCCTTGCGCAGGTGCGGCGCCCAAAACTGCACACAGTACTCCAGCTGCGGCCTCACCAATGCCCTATACAGCTGCAGCAAGACCTCCCTACTTTTATATTCAATCCCCCTCGCTATGAAGGCCAGCATCCCATTCGCCTTCCTGACCACCTGCTGCACCTGCAAGCTGGGTTTTTGCGACTCATGCACAAGGACCCCGAGGTCCCTCTGCACCGTCGCCTGCTGCAGTTTTTCGCCACGTAAGTAATAGTCCTTCCTACCATTCTTCCTACCAAAGTGGACCACCTCACAGACCCCACGTGGAGTACTGTGCTCAGTTCTGGTCGCCTCACTACAGGAAGGATGTGGAAGCGATTGAGAGGGTGCAGAGGAGATTTACAAGGATGTTGCCTGGATTGGGAGGCATGCCTTATGAAGATAGGTTGAGAGAGCTCGGTCTCTTCTCCCTGGAGAGACGAAGGTTGAGAGGCGACCTGATAGAGGTTTATAAAATGTTGAGAGGTATAGATAGGGTGGATTCTCGGAGGCTATTTCCCAGGGCTGAAATGGTCGCTACGAGAAGACACAGGTTTAAGGTGCTGGGGAGCAGGTACAGAGGAGATGTCAGGGGTAAGTTTTTCACTCAGAGGGAGGTGAGTGAGTGGAATTGGCTGCCGTCGGTGGTGGTAGAGGTGAACTCGCTGGGGTCTTTTAAAAGACTTCTGGATGAGTACATGGGATTTAATGGGATTGGGAGTTATAGATAGGCCTGGTAGGTATGGATATGATTGGTGCAACTTGTGGGCCGCAGGGCCTGTTTGTGCTGTAGTGTTCTATGTTCTATGAATCTCCTCTATACCGCCTCTGGTGCCTTCACGCAGGGAGCTTGGCAGCTTCCAAGCCAAGCAATGGCTGCAGTTGTATTTGGGTAATGCCATCCCCCAGGGCCATGGAATTGGGCTATTTCACCGTCTGTTGGAAATCATTTTTACCTTGTTATCTCTCTGGGTATGATGTATAAAATACCTTCTAGAAAAGGAAAGATTAATCTTCAGAAGGAAGAATCTAGGCTGAAACATCTCTGGAGGCCC
Source organism: Carcharhinus amblyrhynchos (assembly GCF_965287045.1). Classification (NCBI taxonomy): domain Eukaryota; kingdom Metazoa; phylum Chordata; class Chondrichthyes; order Carcharhiniformes; family Carcharhinidae; genus Carcharhinus; species Carcharhinus amblyrhynchos. The sequence continues at coordinate 122,859,474 of NC_137331.1, forward strand.
CTGCAATATTTTGTGGAGTGATTATCAAGTCGCCTTTACTAAGTTATAGAGTCATAGAGGTTTACAGCATGGAAACAGGCCCTTCGGCCCAACTTGTCCATGCCACCCTTTTTTAAAGCCCTAAGTTAGTCCCAATTGCCCGCATTTGGCCCATATCCCTCTATACCCATCGTACCCATGTAACTGTCCAAATGCTTTTTAAAAGACAAAGTTGTACCCGCCTCTACTACTACCTCTGGCAGCACATTCCAGACACTCACCACCCTCCATGTGAAGAACTTGCTCCTCTGGACACTTTTGTATCTCTCCCCTCTCATCTTAAACCTACGCCCTCTCGTTTTAGATTCCTCTATCTTTGGGAAAAGATATTGACTATCTCGCTGAGCTATGCCAAAGTGTTTGGACACTTTGTTTCCATTATCTGTCTAAAAAGATCTCTGATATTGAGCTGCAGCCAAGGATGGGAAGTCAAAATATCTCCATAATGTCCTCCAACCCCAACTTCTCTCTCAGATCTCCACACTTCTCCAGCCTCATTTTCATCGTTCCATTGGTAGCTGTCCCAGAGGGGAAAAAAAATATTCCAGAATACTAGCCAGTATTCCTAATTCCCCATTTTACTGTTCCTTTTCTTCCAGAGTGCGTTCAGCTGCTGGGCCCCCAAGCCCTGGAATCTACCGCCCCTCTCGTCCCCTCCTTTCCCCCATCCCCTGAACCTCTATGATCCTGTACTGCCCTCTCCTCCTTGAATCCAATATCTTACAGATCAAAGCATTAGTCTCCCATCCAAATATCTTATTCATAAGATCATAGAATTCCCACAGTGCAAAAGGAAGCCATTCAGCCCATTGGGTCTACACTGACCTCAACCCTACCCAGCTCCTATCCCTGTACCCTCAAGTATTTACCCTGCTAATTCCCCTGACACTAAGGGGCAATTTAGCATGGCCAATCCACCTAACCCACACATCTTTGGAGTATAGGATGGCAGATGGAGATTAATCCGGACAAATGTGAGGTAATGCATTTTGGAAGGTCTAATAAAGATAGGAAATGTACGGTAAATGGCAGAACCCTTAAGAGTATTAGATAGGCAGAGGGATCTGGGTGTACAGCTGCACAGGTCACTGAAAGTAACAACGCAGGTGGAGAAGGTAGTCAAGAAGACATAGGGTATGCTTGCCTTCATCGGCCGGGTCATTGAGTTGAAAAATTGGCAAGTCATGTTGCAGTTTTATAGAACTTTAGTTAGGCCACACTTGGAATATAGTGTTCAATTCTGGTTGCCACGCTACCAGAAGGATGTGGAGGCTTTGGAGAGGGTACAGAAAAGATTTACCAGGATGTTGCCTGGAATGGAGGGCATTAGATATGAGGAGAGGTTGGAGAAACTTGGTTTGTTCTCACTGGAACAACGGAGGTTGAGAGGAGACCTGATAGAAGTCTACAAGATTATGAGGAGCATGGACAGAGTGGATAGTCAGAAGCTTTTTCCCAAGGTGGAAGAGTCAATTACTTGGGGGCACAGGTTTAAGGTGCGAGGGGCAAGGTTTAAAGGAGATGTACAAGGCAAATTTTTTACACAGAGGGTGGTGGGTGCCTGAAACTTCCTACTGGGGAGGTTGTGGAAGCAGATAGGATAATAAGTTTTCAGGGGCTTCTGGACAAATACGTGAATAGGATGGGAATGGAGGGATATGGTCCCCAGAAGGGTAGGGGGTTTAGTTCAGTGGGGCAGCATGGTCAGTGCAGGCTTGGAGGGCCGAAGGGCCTGTTCCTGTGCTGTAATTTTCTTTGTTCTTTGTAAGCGGAGCACCCGGAGGAAACCCACGCAGACACGGGGAGAACATGCAAACTCCGCACAGACAGTGACCCCCAAGCCGGCTCCCTGGCGCTGTGAGGCAGCAGCGCTAACCGCTGTTGCCACCCTGCCGGCCTATTGTGTGGTTCTGTGTCCAAGGCTTTGCCTGGTAATGCTCCTTGAGACTTCATAATGAATTATTGTGGTGTTGTGTTACATTTCACTCAGGAAGGCCGAGTTGCCGTGGCAACGCACACGTTCCCATGCAAGTTGTAGTCTGGAGCTATGGGTTGAGGTAGCTGATCAGGAATCTCTCCCGGCCTTACCACCAGCCATTGGTGTGTGACGGAATCCTGCCCTTAAGGGGGTCAGTTCGGAGGGAGTGTAACACCATGCCTTTTTATACACTTTTCAGCAAACCAATAAAACTAATTAGCATGTTAATAAGTTAACAGTAAATTAAATAACAAGTTAACAGAGAGGTACCTTCTTAAAGGGACGGTATAACAAATCAAAAGCTAAAACTTTAAAGGAAACTTAACACCTTAAATTAACGTTCCCATGGACAATGACGTACCCCAGCTCCTGTGGTGCCCATTGGTCACAGAACGTAGACTCCCAAAATGAGAGCCCATTTGGACAAAATACACACAGAGATGGGAAGAGGCCCGACATTGGCTCTAGGCAGGCAACAATTTAAATAAAACCTTATCATGGGACATGACCTGCTCGGCCAGTTTCGGAGGGTAGTTAAGAGTCAATCACATTGTCGTGGGCCTGGACTCATTTCGTAAAATTCATTTTCTGGGACATGGGTGCCACTGGCTACACCAGCGTTTGTTGTCCATCCCTAATTGTCCTTGAGAAGGGGTCGGTGAGCTGCTTTCTTGAACCGCTGCAGTCCCTAAAGTGTAGGCCAGACTGAGTAAGGACGGCAGATTTCCTTCCGTTAAAAAGGGGCAGTAGTGAAGCAGATAGTTTTTTACAACAATCGGTGATAGTTATCATGGTCACCATCACTGAGTCTATCTTTCAATTCCGGAATTACTAATTGATTGAATTTAAATTCCATCAACTGTGGTGGGATTTGAACCTATATCACCCCAAAAATTAATCTGGACTGGCTCCCTATCCTCAAACATTCACTCCCATCACCACCAACGCATAACGTGACGTCTACAAGATGCACTGCAGCAACTCACCAAGATCCTTCAACAGCGCCTTCCAAACCCCCAACCCCTACCACCTAAAAGGACAAGAGCAGCAGATACCTGGGAACACCATCACCTGGAGGTTCCCCTCCAACCCCCTCATCACCTTGACTTGGAAATATATCGGCCATTCCTTCACTGTTGCTGGAACAAAACCACACAACTCCCTCTCTACAGCACTGTGGGTGGCATTGGTTATCGCTGCTGCCTTACAGTGCCAGGGACCCGGGTTCAGATCCCAGTTTGGGTTATTGTCTGTGCGGAGTCTGCACTTTCTCCCCGTGTCTGCGTGGGTTTCCTCCGGGTGCTTCAGTTTCCTCCCACAGTCTGAAAGGCAAGCTGGTTAAGTTCATTGTCCACGCTAAATTCTCCCTCAATGTACCCAAACAGGCACTGAAGTGTGGCAACTCGGGGGTTTTCACAGTAACTTCATTGCAGTGTTAATGTTGAGGCCAAAGCGTTGGCTGATTTGAAGAAATTAGATATCATCCTTGGGCTAAAGGGATCAAGGCATATGGAGGGGAAAGGGGGGGAATCAGGATATTGAATTCAATGACCAGCTATGTTCAAAATGAATAGCAGAGCAGGCTCGAGGGGCCAAATGGCCTCCTCCTGCTTCTAGTTTCTATGTAAACCTACTTGTGACACTAATAAATGAACTTTAAACTACATCGCATGAGCTTACCATCACCTTCTCAAGGGCAATTAGGAATGGGTAAAAAATGCTGGTGTAGCCAGTGAGGCCCACATCCCGTGAATGAATAAAAAGATTGTGATTCCACCAGCATCTCTCCTCTAAAGCAACTGGCCCGCAGTTGGCAGCATGGCTCAGAGGCAGGAAAGAATTTACTTCCTGGGTCCCAGCTGGTAAAGTTGAGCCTGTTAGCTCTCTCTCTCTCCACACATACTGTTAGATGTCTCACAATACCAGGTGTTGTGAGATATCTCACTGTGTCCATCCCAATCCAACGCCGGCATCATGGCTTCCACGGATACTGTGTGATTTTTGGAGTATTTAGTGTTTAAGTTAGAGGGAACAAAAGCTGAGAAACAGAGATATTATTTAAATCAAAGATACAAAACATCCAGATTGGAAACGGGGGTTGGGGGGTGGGGGTTGAGTATTTGGGGAAATATCTTGTACACAATCGAAAACTTCTAAAAAGAGCTTTGTGAAAATAAACTTGTAACCTTTCTTTATTGTTGAACAATGGAAAATCAGAGGAGGTATGCATATTTTTACCATGAGCAAGCCGTGTGCAAGTGGATTGAAATAATTTACAATGTTGAATCCTTATCTTGTTTTTGCAACTAAAAAGTGATTTTTCCAAACACTTTCACATGGAGATGATGTAATAGATGAGTCTGTAACAAGTTAATTGTTATCCGGCAAAAGACTCGATTGTTAAAAATTCTCAGCCGTGTCTTCAAACTCCTTCAGAAAAGCAAATTACTGCGGCTGCCAGAATCTGAAACCAAAAGAGAAAAAGTTTGAAAAAGAGCTTTGACCAAGGGTCACCTGGACTGGAAATGTCAACTCTTTTTCTCCCCTTACAGATGCTGCCAGACCCGCTGAGATTTTCCAGCATTTTCTCTTTTGGTTCCAATCTCCTTCAATGGCCTTGTCACTCCCCATCTCCTCCAGCCCCACAACTCCCCCAGAGATCTCTCCCTCCTTTAATTAAGGCACCTTGTGCATCCGCCAATTATAATCATTCAATCATTCCGCTACTAAGGAAATAACCTCTGAAATTATCTTCCTAAACCTCCCTGCCTTGCTCTCTCTCCTTTTCCTTTAAGATACTTCTTAACACCCACCTCTTTGACTAAGCTTTTCATCACCTGTCCTAATATATTATGCAGCTCCGAGTCAAACGTTATTGGATAATGTACCTGGGAGGTACACTGGGGTGCGTAAGTGCAATTTATTGTTGTTAATGATAAGATCATGTATGTATTACATGACTATCTCATGCAACTGCAACTTCATGTCATCTGCAAACGTACTAATCAGAGCCCCCCACATTTTTCCTCCAGATCATTTATATCAAACAACAAATGATCCAGCCTCCATCACCCTTTGGGGCAGAGAATTCTTGTAGCTATGTCCCCTCGCTTGAGACTCTCACCATCTACTCTGTCAAACCCCTTCAGGATCTTAAAACTTTGGAGTCAGCTCCCCAAACTCTGGGATCCCCTCCCTAAACCTTTCCTCCTTTCCATCTCCCTCAACAACCTCCTTTAAAATCTATCATCTTTTCTCCTGTTATCTCTTTCTGTGGCTTTCTGTCTGCCTTTGTGAAGTGCCTTAGGATGTTTCACTTTATCAGAGATAAACAAAGTGCAAGCTCTGTTATATTTCTCGTGCTGCAGTTGTAACTAATCCCCTGACATGGAACTTTCCGGTGTTTGGATGCTGTGTACAGAAACTAAACAAACACCCAGGTGGAAAATGCTTAAGTAAACCCTTGGATGTCTGCTGGGCAAATAAAAGTGTCAGGAACCAGATGTTACATAACGTTAATCAGATTGAAAGCAATTAGATCCCACTGTTATTGCAAGGCAGGAATTTGTAGAATCATTGAATACAACACAACTGTCCTTAGCTTGCCGGTTGCCAGGAACCTGATTTCACTCCTATACCTTTACCCCCTCCACCTGCGCTCTGCAAATATTTACTGTTTGGATGGCTGTCTAATTCTCTTTTGAAAGCCTCAGTTGAACCTAGAGCTGTAGAGCTCCTATAGGTGCTGATAGTGCCAGGGATTGTCAGAGGCTACAACAGGACATAGATAGATTGGAGACTTAGGCACACAAATGGCAGATGGAGTTTAATCCGGACAAATGTGAGGTGATGCATTTTGGAGGATCAAATTTAGGTGTGAATTGTACTGTAAATGGCAGAACCCTTTGGAACATGAACATACAGAGGGATCTGGGCGTGAAGGTCCACGGTTCCCTAAAAGTGACCAAGATGATTAAGAAGGCATATGACATTCTTTGCCTTCATCAGCCGGCGCATTGAGTACAAGAGTTGGGAAATCATGTTGCAGCCCATCCATTGACTCTGTCTACACTTCCCACTGCCTTGGCAAAGCAGCCAGTATGATTAAGGACCCCACGCACCCCGAACATTCTCTCTTCCACCTTCTTCCTTCGGGAAAAAGATACAAAAGTCTGAGGTTACATACCAACTGAGTCAAGAACGGTTTCTTCCCTGCTGCTGTCAGACTTTTGAATGGACTTACCTTGCATAAAGTTGATCCTTCTCTGCACCCTAGCTATGACTGTAACACTACTTGCTTCACTCTCTTGTTTCCTTCTGTATGAATGGTATATTTTGTCTGTATAGTGCGCAAGAAACAATACTTTTCATTGTATGTTAATATATGTGACAATAATAAATCAAATCAAAATCAAAAGCTATATAAAACCTTGGCTAGGCTACATTTGGAGCATCGCATGTAGTTCTGGTCACAGACCACCAGAAAGATGTGGAAGCTTTGGAGAGAGAGAGCAAAGAAGGTTCACCAGGGTGTTGCCTTGTCTTGGGGGTGTTGCCTATGAGGAGAGGTTGAATAAACTGGGATTGTTTTCACTGGAGTGACGGAGGCTGAGGGGAAACTTGATAGAGGTCTACAAAATTATGAGGGGCATGGACAGGGTGGATAGTCAGAGGCTTTTTCCTAAGGTGGAAGTGTCAATTACAAGGGGACACAGGTTCAAGGTGAGAGGGGGAAAGTTTAAGGGAAATGTGCAGGGGGAGTTTTTCATGCAGAGAGTGGTGGGTGCCTGGAATATTCTGCCAGAGAAGCTGGTGGAAGCGGACACATTAGCAACATTGAAGAGGCATCTGGATGGGTAAGTGAGTAGAGAGAGAATGGGGGAATGGACTGAGTAAGGGCAGAATGTTTTTTTAATTTAATTCGGGCATCATGATCGGCACAGGCTCTCAGGGCCGAAGGGCCTTTTCCTGTGCTGTACTTTTCTTTGTTCTTTGTTTAAAGTGGGGGTACATAAATAGAGTCATAGAGGTTTACAGCATGGAGACAGGCCCTTCGGCCCAACGTGTCAATGTTGCCCTTTCTCTTAACCACTAAGCTAGCTCCAGTTGCCTGTGTTTGGCTCATAGCCCTTGAAACCCATCTTATTAATGTCTGTCTTAATGCTTTTTAAAAGAAAAAATTGTACCCACCTCCACTACCACCTCTGGCAGCTTGTTTCAGACACTCACCACCCTCTATCTGAAAAAATTGCCCCTCTGGACACTTTTGTATCTCTCTCCTCTCACTTTAAACCTGTGCCCTCTAGTTTAGACTCCCCTATCTTTGGGAAAAGATATTGACTATCTAGCTGATCTGTGCTCCTCATTATTTTATAGACCTCTACAAGATCACCCCTCAGCCTCCTACACCCCGGAGAAAGAAGTCCCAGTTTATCCAGCCTTTCTTTCTAACTCAATCCATCAAGTCCCAGTAGCATCTTAGTAAATCTTGTCTGCACTTTCTAGTTTAATGATATACTTTCTCTAATAAGGTGACAGAACTGTACACAATATTCCAAGTGTGGCCTTACCAATGTCTTGTACTACTTCAACAAGACGTCCCAACTCCTGTATTCAATGCTCTGATCAATGAAATCAAGCATGCTGAATGCCTTCTTCACCACTCTGTCCACATGTGACTCTACTTTCAAGGAGCTATGAACCTGTACCCCTAGATCTCTTTGTTCTATAACTCTCCTTTACGCCCTACCATTAACTGAATAAGTCCTGCCCTGGTTGAATCTACCAAAATGCATCACCTCACATTTATCTGAATTAAACTTCACCTGCCATTCATCAGCCCAGTTGGTCAAGATATTTTTAATATCTACTCTGGGATGGAAAGCCTGGCTGAACTGAACTCCAGCTTGTGCTCCATTAACCTACAACATCACATAGCCCCCACATATCCCCACCATTCACACAGCAGAAGTCAGCTGAGCCAGTACAGATAGGGATGGAATATGGAGCTGTAGGGCATCTTTGGCACAGAGATGCTTAATTATCTTTAACAATGGTCCTCGAAAAAGCACAAATATTTAGCACAGCTCACCTCTCGTTCATGAGTTAGCCTCAAGTCCTGCACCAATAATAACTTCACTTCCAATTTCCTGCAACATGACACAAACACACATCCCACGTATCAACTGGGGAATAACAAGCCTGGTGGATTAGCGAATCCTATTTGATAAATCGAGAAATCAAGGGCTCTGGGGAAATGGCACAGAAAAGGATCTGAGACTGGCATAGATGACCACATTTTTTAAAGTTTATTTATTAGCGTCACAAGCAGGCTTACATTAACATGGCAACGAAGTTGCTGTGAAAATAGCCTGAGGGAGAATTTAGCATAGCCAATGCACCCTAACCAACATGTCTTTCGGAATGTAGGAGCACCCAGAGGAAACTCACACAGGCACAGGGAGAACGCGCAGACTCCGCGCAGACAGTAACCCGAGCTGGGAATCGAACCCGGGTCCCTGGCGCTGTGAGGCCGCAATGCTAACCACTGTGCCACCGTGCTGTACTAAATGGCGGGATGGATTAAAGGGGCTGGTAGCGTCCTCCTGCTTCTTATGAAGGCGTAAGTGGCGTGGACGAGTTGGGCAGAAGGGTTGGGGTTAGGGTTAGAGTTCCATGCTATAAATGTCCATGACTCTACAACTCAGCAGCGGCGCAATTAAAGTCGGGGGGAGGGGGTAAAAGAGGTCAGAATCGGAGGAGGGCAGAGATGCAATCGGAGGCTGCTAGGGAAACAAACAACTGTCACTCAAGATTATTCGAATTTCTGCTTTGTTGAAAAATAATTGACCCTGTGATCATTGGGGTTTGGGATCCCACAGTAGTCGGGGGGGTGGGGGGGGGATGCGGTTGGGGAGGTGGTGAGGAGGACAGCGGGGCTGGATAAATTCTGGCTGAACAGGCGGCTGTGGGAGCTGTTTTGAGGCAGCTCGGAGGTGATGGTTGTGAGGGGGGCGGTGGCGGGTGTGGTGTTGGAGAGGCAGATGGAGCTCAGTCCAATGTGTTCGCCTCTAGCCAGGCTCAGCATTAGCAAGGGCAATGGCTGGTGTGGGGCAGTGTGTGCTCTTTTTAGGTGAAACAGGAGCTCCTCTGTAATAATTATAATGGAAAATAGATTACAAGGAGAGCCTTTATCTCGCGGACTAACTGGTAACATAATAGCTGCAGACTGCTTCTAAGTAATTAATCTGTGACAGTAGTGCACCACGAGTTTAGTAATATGATACCTGCAATGAAATGCAGAGAGAAATCAAAGACTAACATAGCTTCTTTATTTCAATTCAAAATGAGAAGAATTCTACTGGTCGTTCTGTTTTTGGGGGAAAGTGGGTTGGTCTGGGCCTGAAGGGATAAAGTATGTTTTTCTCCTGCCTTTGGCTGGGGTCCAAACTGAGACCTCATCTCCCCAGAGACTCAGAGACTGTGAGTCCAGCACTGTCTCCCTGGGACAGTTACACAGTGAGATCTATAGACAGAGAACAGGAGAACATTTTAGCGTATGTGTGGCCCACATAAGCAAGCGGTTTTTACCCAAACACACAGAGTGAAAGAGACAAAATTGCAAACACAACTTCACCTTACAAGGTACGATGACCTGGTAATAATGACTGAGGCATGTAGCTGGATTCACCTCCTCTACACTGAGGGCTTGTTTTCAGCTGGGCGTGGGGGCTGGTAACATATGAGGGGGATGTGGTGGGGGGGGGAGCACTATCTCACCACCTTCTCACCCACCCCTGTGGTCTAGCTCCATGGTACAGGGGATGAGAGATGGCACAATGGTTTGCACTGCTGCCTCACAGCGCCAGGGATCCAAGTTTGATACCCAGCTTGGGTTACTGTCTGCGTGGAGTTCGCACATTGTCCCCATGTCTGTGTGGGCTTCCGCGGTGTGCTCCGGTTTCTCCCACAGTCTGAAAGACGTGCTAGTTAGGTGCATTGGCTGAGTTAAATTAGGTGCATTGGCCATAGGGGTCCTTGATTATGCTGGCTGCTTTTCTGAAGCAACGGGAAATGTAGATAGTGTCAGTGGATGGGAGACTGGTTTGCATTGCGGACTAGACTTCGTTCACGACCCTTTGTAGTTTCTTGTGGTCATGGGTAGACTAGGAACAATATCAAGCTGTGATACAACTGAAACGAATGCTCCCTATGGTGCATCCGTAAAAGTTGGTGGGAATGTAGTGCCCATGCCAAATTTTCTTTGTCTCCTGAGAAAGTAGAAGCATTGGTGGGCTTTCTTAATATAGTGTTGGCATGGGGAGGCCAGGATAGGTTGTTGATGATCTGGACACCTAAAAGCTCTCAACTTTGTCCCCACTGATGTAGGCGGGGTATGCCCTCCACTTGCTGAAGTCAATGATTATTTCCTTCATTTTGTTGACATTGAGGGAGAGATTATTGACGTTGTACCAGTTCACCAGATTGTCTATCTCATTCCTGTACTCCGTCTCACTGCTGTTTCAGATTCAACCCACAATGGTGGTGCCATCAGCAAACTTGAAAATCGAGTTGGAGAGGAATTTGGCCTCAGTTATATGTGTATAAGGAGTATACGCATATAACTGTAAAAAGTAAAAGTACCAAAGTAAAGTGGCAGATTTTCAAGGAATGTTTGTCCGGAGTTCTGCACGACAACGTTCCGATGAGACAGGGAGGTTTTGGTAGGTTACGGGGACCATGGTGCACAAACGTTGTAATGAACCTAGTCAAAAAGAAAAGAAAAACGTACCAAAGGTTCAGGGAGCTAGGCAATGTTAGGGATCTAGAGGAGTATACAGCTTGTAGGAAGGAACTTAAGAAGGAAATTAGGAGAACCAGAAGGGGTATGAGAAGGTCTTGACAGGTAAAATTAAGGAGAACCCTAGGGCGTTCTACAAATATGTGAAGAGTAAAAGGATGAGATGTAAAGGAACAGGACCTATAAAATGTGAAGGTGGGATAGTTTGTACAGAACCGGTAGAAATAGCAGAGGTGCTTAATGAATACTTTACCTCGGTATTCACGGTGGAAAAAGATCTGGGTGGTTGTACTGCAGGCTTGCGGCAGACTGAAAAGATTGAGTATGTGGACATTAAGAAAGAGGATGTGTTGGAACTTTTGAATAGTATCAAGATAGGTAAGTCGCCAGGACCAGATGGGATATACCCCAGGTTACTGTGAGAGGCGAGGAAAGAGATTGCAGAGCCTCTGGCGATGATCTTTGCGTCGTCGATGGAGATGGGAGAGGTTCCGGAGGATTGCGGATGTGGTTCCTATTTTCAAGAAAGAGAATAGGGATAGCCCAGGAAATTACCAACCGGTGAGTCTAACCTCAGTGGTTGGTAAGCTGATGGAAAAGATCCTGAGGAACAGGATTTATGAACATTTAGAGAAGTTTAGTATGCTCAAAAGTAGTCAGCACGGCTTTGTCAAAGGCAGATCGTGCCATATGAGCCTGGTTGAGCTCTTTGAAAATGTGACTGAACACATTGACGAAGGAAGAGCTGTAGATGTGGTTTATATGGACTTCGGCAAGGCATTCGATAAGGTCCCCCATACAAGGCTTCTTGAGAAGGTGAGAGGGCATGGGATCCAAGGGGCTTTGGCCTTGTGGATCCAGAACTGGCTTGCCTGCAGAAGGCAGAGAGTGGTTGTGGATGGGTCTTTTTCTGCATGGAGGTCGGTCACCAGTGGAGTGCCCTAGGGATCTGTTCTGGGACCCTTGCTGTTTGTAATTTTCATAAATGACCTGGATGAGGAAGTGGAGGGATGGGTTGGTAAGTTTGCCGACAACACAAAGGTTGGTGGTGTTGTGGATAGTCTGGAGGGATGTCAGAAGTTGCAGCGTGACATAGATAGGATGCAAGATTGGGCGGAGAAGTGGCAGATGGACTTCAACCCGGATAAATGTGTAGTGGTCCATTCTGACAGGTCCAATAGGATGAAGGAGTATAATATTGGGGGTAATACTCTTAGCAGTGTAGAGGATCAGAAGGACCTTGGCGTCCAGTCTATAGGACTCTTAAATTGGCCTCACAGGTAGAGGATGTGGTTAAGAAGGCATATGGTGTAATGGCCTTCATCAATCAAGGAACTGAGTTTAGGAGTCGGGAGATAACACTGCAGATTTATAAGACCCTAGTCAGACCCCACTTGGAGTATTGTGCTCAGTTCTAGTTGTCTCAATACAGGAGGATATGGAAGCTATTGAAAGGGTGCAGAGGAGATTTACAAGGATGTTGCCTGGATTAGGAGGCATACCTTATGAGGATAGGTTGCGGGAGCTTGTATTTTCTTGTTGGAGAGACGAAGGATGAGAGGCGACCTGATAGAGGTGTATAAGATGTTGAGAGGTATAGATTGGGTGGATTCTCAGAGGATTTTTCCCTGGGCTGAAATGGTAGCTAGGAGAGGACACAGGTTTAAGGTGCTGGGGAGCAGGTACAGAGGAGATGTCAGGGGTAAGTTTTTCACTCAGAGGGTGGTGGGTGAGTGGAATCGGCTGCAGTCGGTGGTGGTGGAGGCAAATTCGATAGAGTCTTTTAAGAGACTTCTGGATGAGTGCATGGGACTTAATGGGATTGAGGGTTATAGGTAAGCCTAGTAGGTAGGGATATGATCGGCGCAACTTGTGGGCCGAAGGGCCTGTTTGTGCTGTAGTTTTTCTGTGTTCTATGTTCTATAGTCTGAGAACACAGCCTGGTGGGGCACCGGTGTTGGGGATGATCATGGAGGAGGTCTTGTGGCCTATCCTTACTGATTGTGGTCTGTAGGAAGTCTAGGATCAAGTTGCAGAGGGAGTTGCCAAGCCCCAGGCCACGGAGCTTGGAGATGAGTCACAAAGAAATAATAGTTTTGAAGGCTGAGCTGTAGTCTGTGAATAGGAGTCTGACATAGGTCTGACATCTAACTGTTCCAGGGTGGAGTGTAGGGTTAGGGAGATGGCATCCACTGTGGACCTGTTGCGGTGGTGACAAACTGTACTGGATCCAGACTGTCTGGGAATTGACTCGTGCCATGACTAACCTTTCAAAGTGCTTAATAATGATGGACGTCGGAGCCATTGGACAATAGTTATTAATGCACACTACCTGGCTTTTCTTTAATACCAGGATGATGGTCGTCTCCTCAAAGTATGTAGGGAGCTCAGATTGATGTAAAGAGAGGTGCACTGGAGGGATTCTATAATTTTAAGCAGTGGAGTGTATTTATGAAAAGATTAGATAAGGATGCAGGAAATGAATGTGACATATGGGGGATTTTAACTTGTATACCATTAAGACACGGTGGTGATGTTTCCCCCTGCATGGTGATGTTTCCCACATGCTGAAAGGGATATACCTCACCTGATAGTGTGTGTGTGTGTGTGTGTGTGTGTGTGTGTGTGTGTGTGTGTGTGTGTGTGTGTGTGTGTGTGTGTGTGTGTGTGTGTGTGTGTGTGTGTGTGTAGGAAGTTACTAGTTCAGGTAAATTGAAGCAGGATGGGATGCTCTCTATCATGAACAATTAACAAGTCTTTATTTAAAACTGGTGACACCCTTATTAGAACAGCAAACAAACTGTATAAACTCCCCAATAGAATGCTGTCCAAATAATACAAAACTCATGAATAAAACAGCCTTGTAAATTCCAGTCATTCTCAAAAGGACAGGCACTTGTTAGAAATCAGAAGGCCTTTGTGTTCAATCTGTCACGTCTTCTGCATTGATCTATTCTGACAGTAGATGGTAAGTTTTATTAAACTGCAAGATTCTATATGAGAGAATTGCCTCTTCCTCTTTCTGACTAAAGAGGTGGTAAGATTACTCTACCCGTTATTTCCCCTTCTCCGTGTTTAATTCCCTAGAACATCTCACAGTATTGCTGCAGTTTGAGTGGCTTAAACAACACTTAAATTTGAATTCAATTGATTCTTGGAGTAGTTACTTTAAACTCATTGGACCAACTCAAAAGCCTGTTTTGCTCTGCTGGAACTCTGGCCACTGGGCTTTTGACACAATGTTGCAAAACTAGCTTCTGCAGCCTGCTTCCTTCAATTCCAAGCACAAAAACACATGCATTTTAAAGAGACAATGCAATATAGAATCCCTATCATACAGAAGGAGGCCATTTGGCCCACTGAGTCTGTACCAGCCACAATCCCACCCAGGCCATATTCCCATAACCCCACATATTTATCCTGCTAATCCCCCTGACACTAGGGTCAATTTAGACCACCTAACGCGCACATCTTTGGGAGGATACCAGAGCACACGGAGGAAACCCACACAGACACGGGGAGAACATACAGACTCCACACAGACAGTGACCCAAACCAGGAATCGAACCTGAGGCTCTGACACTGTGAGGCAGCAGCGCTAACCACCGTGCCACCGTGTCGCTATATGATTCCTTCTTTTGGCTTCAGCATTTCTTTTCAATATTTACATTTGTCAAACATCACATGTTTAACCTTTTATAACAATTACAAAATTGGGCCAAGCGGACAAATGGCTTTTAGGAGAAATTGGAAGTTTGTTTTCGCAAGACAATGTGTCCTGGAACCAACAAAGGGGCAGGTCATGTTACACTTTAATGGTGAACAATGATCCAGGTTTATTTTTAACAGTCTAACTGCAAGAACATTGTTCTAACTGCGAGAGAGTGGAGGGCCAGTGGTGTGTTTCAAAGAGAGAAATGTAGAACTATGGTTACTATGATTCCCGATTTCAGTGGGAACAGACAGACTGTCCGCACAGTAAGCTGCACAGATCTGTTCGTGGAGAAAATGATGGAAGATCAGTGGCAGGCAATCAGAAAAGAAATGAATGGTACACAGAACCAGTTCATATACCGATGACTCAGGGCCAAGAACTCAACTTGCCAAAAATCCAAGTGATAAAGGAACAATGTAAACAAAAACAATGCAAATGCACCGGAGAATGCAATCTCACTCTTCCTGGAAAATAAGATAGACATAAAAATGAATCATAGAAACCAGACAGTGCAGAAGGAGGCCATTCGGCCCATTGAGCCTGCACTGACTCTCCAACGAACCAGCACGGTGGCACAGTGGTGAGCACTGCAGCCTCACAGTGCCGGGGATCCGGGTTCGATTCACAGTTTGGGTCTGTGCGGTGTCTGCACATTCTCCCCGAGTCTGGGTGGGTTTCCTCCCACAGTCTGAAAGATGTGGTGGTTAGGTGGATTGGCTGTGCTAAATTCTCCCTCAGTGCACCCACACAGGCACCGGACTAAGGGATTTTCACAGTAACTTCATTGCAGTGTTAATGTAAGCCTACTCGCGGCAACAATAAACAAACTTTAAGAAGTATTTCTCCCACGAGCTCTCCCTATAACCCCACACGTTTACCATGGCTAATCCACCTAACTTACACATCTTTGGACACAAACAGACAATTTAACATGGCCAATTCCCCTAACCAGCACATCTTTGGAGTGGAGGAGGAAACCGGAGCACCAGGAGGAAACCCACGCAGACACGGAGAGGATGCGCAAACTCCACACAGACAGTAACTTGGGTCCCTGGTGCTGTGACACAGCCGTGCTAACCACTGTGCCACCCAAAGGGTGACAAAACAGACAGTAATAGCTACAAAAAAGGAAAATGAATAAAACTTCAAAAGCAACACAAAAACCTCTAGGTTACATGAAAGTAAAAAGTTTATTTGATAGTCACAAGTAGCGTTACATTAACACTGCAATGAAGTTACTATGAAAATCTCTAAGTCGCCACACTCTGATGCCTGTTCGGGTACACTGAGGGCGAATTTAGCACTGCCAATGCACCCTAACCAGCGCGTCTTTCAGACTGTGGGAGTAAACCAGAGGAAAACCACGCAGACAGTGATCTAAGCCGAGAATTGAACCTGGGTATCTGGCGCTGTGAAGCAGCAGTGCTAACCACTATGCTGTTGTGCTGCCCCAAGAGGGAGATAAAGATTAATGTAGCCCCATCAAATACTGACAATGGTAATAAATGAAATAAGGACACATTAAACAATTACTCTCCGTTCACAGTGGCAGAAGTGGTAGCTTACCAGACATCTCAAGAAAACTAATATTGAATCAGGTTTGCCAATCTTTTGCCAATGTTAACCTCAGTGAATTAGCAGAAACAAAGAAAGTAATGTTGCTAAAGAGTGACAAGACACCAGGACCGGATGGTTTTCATTCTAGGGTTTAAAGGAAGTACTGGAGAGAACATTGCAGATGCCCTAACCATGATCTTCTCTCGATCCAGGAAGGATTCTTTCAATTTGAAAATGTACTATTTAAAGAGAGAAGAGAGAGAGAGAAATTGGGAAATTAGAAAGTGGCTAGCCTGCTATCTGTTACAACATTACTAGAATCCACAATGAAGGGTTGGGTGAAGGAAAATCTTGAACATTTTCAGCTAGCCAGAGTGAGGCAGCATGCAGGATAAAGGATTGGTCATTGTAGGGCCTGTTCTTAGGCAAAACTGCTCCAAAGTTGAGCTGCTTGTATTGGGCATCATTTACAATTAACACATCAGAAAGCAAATAAAGATTACTTGTGAGGGAAGAGAGAAAGCACGAGAGAGAGAGAGAGAGAGAGAGAGGCAGAAGCTGGTCCCAATACAAATTTGATCCAAAACTTGGGCAAAACAGAACTCAACTGAACAGATAACAGCTACTTACAATATATGAGTTCTTATGTGTTATTGGAAGAGCCAGGCACATGCAGTCTCTAACTTACATAAACAATTGGCAGCTGTGTGCCTAAACTTTGTTTAGCATCATTTCTGCTAACATGGTATTTTGAAAGAATGCAAGTTCTAAGATTATCCCTGAATCCCCAGCTGAGTTTAAAATGTGGCCTCTTTAGCTTTAAAGCTTAGCATGTTTAGTTAGATAGGCAGAAATGCCTTAAAATGAAGTCTTTTAACTGAAGCAAACTATGCAAAGGATCCCACAGTCATTGAACCATAGAACACTACAGCTCAGAAACAGGCCTTTTGGCCCTTCTTGTCTGTGCTGAACCATTTTTTGCCTAGTCCCACTGACCTGCACTTGGACCATATCCCTCCACACCCCTCTCATCCATGAACCTGTCCAAGTTTTTCTTAAATGTTAAAAGTGAGCCCGCATTTACCACTTTATCCGGGAGCTCATTCCACACTCCCGCCTTTAAACTTTTCCCCCCTTCACCCTTAACCCACGCCCTCTGGTTTTTTTCTTCCCTAGCCTCAGTGGAAAAAGCCCACTTGCATTCACTCTATCTATACCCATCAAAATCTTATACACCTCTATCAAATCTCCCCTCATTCTTCTACCCTCTGGGAAATAAAGTCTTAACCTATTCAACCTTTCTCTGTAACTCAGCTTCTCAAGTCCCGGCAACATCCTTGTAAACCTTCTCTGCACTCTTTCAACCTTATTAATATCCTCCCCCATTCTTCCATTGGGAAAAAGATACAAAAGTCTGAGGTCACGTACCAACCGACTCGAGAACAGCTTCTTCCCTGCTGCTGTCAGACTTTTGAATGGACCTACCTCGCATTAAGTTGATCTTTCTCTACACCCTAGCTATGACTGTAACACTACATTCAGCATCAGGTGAAGGGGCAGTGAAAGGTAGTGGCTTGTGCTACCAAATAAACCTGCTGGACTTTAACCTAGAGATTTCTTACTGTGCATGCTATAAGCCATGGGTATGGCTCTTTCTTGTGTTATCGTGAAAGAGTTTTTGGTGTTGGAAGACTGCCCTTACAATTATTACAATTATGGAGAGATGTTAATGGATTAAGTGAATGGGAAGAGCTAGGAAATGGATTTCCCTTTGGACAAGTGGATGATTTCATCCACTTTGGACCTTAAAAGGATAGAACAGTAGAGTGGACAAGGTGTAGAGTGGTTGTGTATCTGGACTTTCAAAGGGCCTGATGCCTAACAGCGGTTCCCCAGGCGTCTCCCCAAACACAAGTTAACAGCACATACTTATACCCCCCCACCCCCCTGTCACGTACGCATCTCCTCATTCCCAGCAGGTTCCCAAGCTGTGGGTTGTCCTCCATCTTGGGAACATGGCTGCCTCGGCATTTCTTCATGGTTACCTCAAGGCCGCAATTGTCGTGTGTGATTAGCCTTTAGCTAACATACCGGCCGACAAGGCAAGTTAAAATTAACGGGACTGGTGTAACAATCTATGTTCATAAGCTGTATAGCATATAATATGCATAATATGTTGGTACCTGAACAGCACAACTTGTGGGCCGAAGGGCCTGTTTGTACTGTAATGTTCTATGTTCTAATGTTCTAGGTCCCACACAAGAGATTAGTGAACAAAATTAAAGCCCATGGTTTTGGGGGTAATATATTGGCGTGGATAGAGAACTGGTTGGGGATAGGAAGCAGAGAGTAGGAATAAATAGGTCCTTTTCAAAGCGGCAGGCAGTGACTCGTGCGTACAGCAGTGTTCAGTGCTGGGACCCCAGTTATTCACAATACACATGAATGATTTTGAAGAATGAATTGAATGCAAGACCTCCAAATGTGCAGACGATACTAATCTGGGTGACAGTGTGTGCTGTGAGGAGGATGCTTAGAGGCTGCAGGCTGACTTGGACAAGCTGGCTGAGTGCCCAAATACTTTGTGAATGCAATATAATGTGGATAAATGAGAGGTTATCCACTTGGGTGGCAAAAAAACAGGAAGGAAGATTATTACCTGAATGGTGGCAGTTTAGGAAAAGGGGAAGTGCAACGTGAGCTGGCTGTCATGGTGGAACAGTCGCTGAAGGTTGGCATGTAGGTACAGCAGTGATGAAAGCTAATGGCATGCTGGCCATCGTGACAAGAGGATTTGAGTATAGGAGTAAGGAAACATTGCTGCAGTTGGTGAGGCCGTACCTTGAGCGTTGTGTGCAGTTTTGGTCTCCAAACCTGAGGAAGGACGTTCTTGCTATTGAGGGAGTCCAACAAAGGTTCACCAGACTGACTCCTGGAATGGCTAGACTGACACATGAAGAGAGACTGGATTGACTGGGCTTATACTGACTGGAATTTAGAAGAATGAGAGGGGATCTCATAGAAACATATAAAATCCTGATGGGACTGGACAGGCTAGATGTGGGAAGAATGTTCCCGATGTTGAGGGAACGCAGAACCAGGGGTCACGGTGTCAGAATGAAAGGTAAGCCAATCAGGGCTGAGATGAGGAATAATTCACTTCTTCACTCAGAGAGTTGTGAACCTGTGGAATTCTCCACCACAGAAAGCCGTTGGGGCCGGTTTGTTAGATGTGTTCAAGAGGGAGCTGGACGTGACCCGTGTGGCTAAGGGGATCAGAGGGATAGGGAGAGAAAGTGGGAGTGGGATACTGAGAGTGCATGATCAGCCATGATCCTGTTGAATGATAGTGGAGGTTCGGAGGGTCGAATGGCCTATTCCTGCACCTATTCTCTATGCTTCTAACAGAGTTTCTAAATGTGAAAACCTAAAAGCAGTGGGGTTCTGGGAGTGGTGGGTGGGAGTGGTGGGGGGGGGGGGGATGCATTGGTGGGGGGGGAAGTAAATGGATCAGACTCACTTCTAACATTTAAGAAAATCTTGGACGGGTACATAGATGAGAGAACATAAGATCATAAGAAATAGGAGCAGGAGTAGGCCATCTAGCCCTTCGAGCCTGCCCCGCCATTCAATAAGATCATGGCTGATCTGAAGTGGATCAGTTCCACTTTCCCCCTTTCGCCCCATAAGACATAAGACAGGGGGGTGTGGAGGGATATGATCCAAGTGCAGGTCAGTGGGACCAGGCTGAAAAGTGGCTTGGCACAGCCAAGAAGGGCCAAAGGGCCTGTTTCTGAGCTGTAGTGTTCTGTGGTTCTATATGTCATGAACAGGTACAGAAAATATGAATTAGAAGCCTGGGTAGGCCACTCGGCTCCTTAAGTCCGCTCCGCCATTCAATAGGATCATGGCTGACCTGATTGTAACCTCAGCCCCAAATTCCTGCCTACACCCAATAACCTTTCACCCCCTTGTTAATCAAGAATCTGCCTTAAAAATATTCACAGACTCTGCTTCCACTGCCTTTTGGGGAAGAGAGTTCCAGACACTCACCACCCTCTGAGAGAAAGGACTTCTCCTCATCTCCGTCTTAAGTAGTCACCCCCTTATTTTTAAACGGTGACCCCCTGTTTCTAGATTCTCCCATGCCCATCCTGTCAAAGCCCCTCAGGATCTTAAATGTTTCAATCAAGTCGCCTCTTATTTTTCTCAACTCCAGTGGATACAAACCTAGCCCTTCCAACCTTCCCTCAAACACTTGTGGTGTTTGTCCAGTGAATCTTTTCAAGAACTACTTCCAATGCATTTCAAAGTTTTAATGGAATGTAGACTTTTTGTCTTCAATACAAGAGGGTAAGTGTCAGGCTTCAGTTGGTTAGACTATATGTGGCTGTGGTAAATGTGATGTGGAGATGCTGGCGTTCAACTGGAGTAAACATAGTAAGAAGTCTCACAACACCAGGTTAAAGTCCAACAGGTTTATTTGGCACTAAATGCCACTAGCTTTCAGAACGCTGTTCTTTCGTCAGGTGAACTCCCCACTCACCTGACGAAGAAACAGCGTTCCAAAGCTAGTGGCATTTACTACCAAATAAACCTGTTGGACTTTAACCTGGTGTTGTGAGTCTTCTTGCTGTGGTAAATGTGCAGGGTTATGGAGCTAACATGCAAGATGTAGAGTGGCTGAGTGGCCAAGTGGTCTAAGGCACTGGATTTTGGCTCTGATCTCTGCGGAGGCAGGGGTTCAAATCCCAACACTGCCAGGATTGATTTGAGTTTTAATGGGCACCACAGTGGATAACACTAGTGCCTCACAGCGCCAGGGACCTGGTGCATAAGGTTGGACATAAGATCTCACCCAAAAAAATAGATCTGCAACTCTCCCATTTTCATGCTGGCTGGACACTTCAATTTTTTTCTCATAAAATTCCTCCTGTTGTTTTTTTTTTAATGTCTTCATTCAGGGGATGTTACCATCAGCGGTAAGGACAATATTTATTGACCATCCCTAATTGCCCCTTGAGAAGTTGGTGGTGAACCTCTTTCTCAAACTGCTGCAGTCCATGTGGTGTAGTCACACCCACAGTGCAGTTAGAGAGGGAGTTCTAGGATTTTAACCATCGACAGTGAAGGAACATAAGAACATAAGAAATAGGAGCAGGAGTAGGCCATCTGGCCCTTCGAGCCTGCCCCGCCATTCAATAAGATCATGGCTGATCTGTCGTGGCTCAGTTCCACTTTCCCGCCCTCTCCCCATAACCCTTAATCCCCTCTCTTATCAAAAACCCATCAACCCGCTTCTTAAAAATATTTAGCGAGGCAGCCTCCACCACTTCAACGGGCAGAGAATTCCAGAGATTCACCACCCTTTGAGTGAAGAAGTTCCTCCTCAACTCCGTTCTGAACCGCCCCCCCTTTATCTTGAGGCTGTGCCCCCTAGTCCTACTGTCTTTTTTGAGCGGGAAGAGTCTTTCCACCTCTATCCTATCCATCCCATTCATCATCTTATACGTCTCAATGAGATCTCCCCTCATTCTTCTAAACTCTAACGAGTACAAGCCTAGTTTATTCAGCCTCTCCTCATAGCTCAACCCCCTCAACTCCGGTATCAGCCTAGTAAACCTCCTCTGCACTCCCTCCAAGGCCAAAATATCCTTGCGCAGGTGCGGCGCCCAAAACTGCACACAGTACTCCAGCTGCGGCCTCACCAATGCCCTATACAGCTGCAGCAAGACCTCCCTACTTTTATATTCAATCCCCCTCGCTATGAAGGCCAGCATCCCATTCGCCTTCCTGACCACCTGCTGCACCTGCAGGCTGGGTTTTTGCGACTCATGCACAAGGACCCCGAGGTCCCTCTGCACCGTCGCCTGCTGCAGTTTTTCGCCCCGTAAGTAATAGTCCTTCCTACCATTCTTCCTACCAAAGTGGACCACCTCACACTTGCCAACATTAAATTCCATTTGCCATTTCCTGGCCCATTCGCCCAGCCTATCTAGATCCTTCTGCAGACTCTCCACACCCTCCGCACAATTTGCCTTTCCCCCAATCTTGGTGTCATCAGCAAATTTCGACACCCTACACTCGGTTCCCTCCTCCAGATCATCTATATAAATGGTAAATAGCTGAGGCCCCAGCACCGACCCCTGGGGCACCCCACTAGTCACCAACCGCCAATCCGAATAGCACCCATTGACCCCCACTCTCTGCCTCCTATTTGACAACCAATCCTCTATCCACGCTAACACCCTACCCCCAACTCCATGTCCTCTGACCTTCTGCAGTAACCTCTTGTGAGGTACCTTATCAAACGCCTTCTGAAAATCCAGAAAGACCACATCCACCGGCTCTCCTCTATCCACCGCCCTAGACACATCCTCATAGAACTCCAGTAAATTTGTCAGACACGACTTCCCTTTAATGAAACCGTGTTGCGTCTGCCCTATCAAGCAATTCCCTTCAAGATGCCTCGCAATTTCCTCCTTAATGACGGATTCTAACATTTTACCTACCACAGACGTTAAACTAACCGGCCTGTAATTCCCCGCCTTTTGCCTGGCACCCTTCTTAAACAACGGCGTAACATTAGCCGTTTTCCAATCCTCCGGCACTTCCCCGGAATCCAGCGACGTCTGGAAAATAACCACCAAGGCATCCACTATCACCTCCGCCATTTCTTTCAGAACCCTCGGATGCATTCCATCCGGTCCTGGGGACTTGTCCACAATCAGCCCCTCCAGTCTGTCGCGCACCACCTCTCTAGTAACAGTAATGTCATTAAGACCCTCCAGTCCTACCACCTTTCCATCGCTAACACCCGGCAAATTATTCACGTCCTCCTCCGTGAAGACAGAAACAAAAAAGTTATTCAAGACCTTAGCCATATCCCCATCCCCTACTACTAGGTCCCCTTTCTCATCCGCTAAGGGACCAACGTTCACCCTAGCCAGCCTCTTCCTTTTTATATATTTATAAAAACTCTTGCTATCCTTTTTTATATTAAGCGCTAGCCCAGCTTCATAGCTTCTTCTACCCTCCTTTATCAACTTTTTTGTCAATCTTTGTTGACATTTAAACCTTTCCCAATCCTCTTCTCGCCCACTGCTCTTAGCTACTCTAAATTCCTCCGCTTTTAATTTAACACTTTCCTTCACCTCCTTCGTTATCCACGGCTTATTACCTCTCTTCCTACTGTCCTTTTTAACCATCGGAATAAATTTCTGCTGAGCACCAAGAAAGATCTCCTTAAAGATCCTCCACTGCTCCTCAGCAGACCTACCTTCCAACGCGCTCCCCCAGTCCACATTCGCCAATTCTTCTCTCATCCTACCATACTCCCCTCTATTCAAACAAAGGACACGTGTCCGGGAACCCACTTTCTCCTCCTCCATCTGCAACAGAAACTCCACCATACAATGATCACTCTCTCCAAGAGGATCCTTCACCTCAAGGTCCCTAATTCTACCCGCCTCATTACATAGCACCAGATCCAAGATAGCTCGCTCCCTCGTCGGCTCCAACACACACTGTTCCAGGAAACTATCCCGGCAGCATTCCAAGAACTCCTTCTCGAGCCCACCTCGTCCAACATGGGTCGACCAATCAATATGCAGATTGAAATCCCCCATAACTACTGCCGTCCCATTCCTGCACGCCGCACTTATTTGCGCGTTAACAGCCCGCCCCACCTCCAGATCATTATTCGGGGGCCTATAGACGACACCCACCAGCGTCTTCCTCCCTTTACTGTTCCTAATCTCCACCCACAACGATTCCACTTTCTGCTCTTTGGCTCCGATATCATCCCTTGCTACCACCTTGATGCTGTCCTTAATCAGCAGAGCTACGCCACCCCCTCTTTCCTCCTGCCTATCCTTCCTAAACACTTGATAGCCCTGTACATTCATCTCCCAGTCCCTGTCACCTACGAGGAAGGAGCATCAGAGAGAAAGCTAAGACTTTACCTGTTAAAAACCTGTTTAAAATAAGTTTAAAGCACTTTGTTCTTTGTAGAACTGTTTAAAGCATTTACTTATTGTATTTACTGCTTTAAGAATTGTGAGGGAGTGATTATCAGGCAGTTGTGGCCCATCAGCTTTAATTATCAAGTGTCCACATGGTGAAGCCTTACATTGTTTGCTGGAGCAGACGAGGAAGGAGCATCAGAGAGAAAGCTAAGACTTTACCTGTTAAAAACCTGTTTAAAATAAGTTTAAAGCACTTTGTTCTTTGTAGAACTGTTTAAAGCATTTACTTATTGTATTTACTGCTTTAAGAATTGTGAGGGAGTGATTATCAGGCAGTTGTGGCCCATCAGCTTTAAATCAGCGCCAAGTTTAAAAGGAGGCCTGGTGTAGATAGCGGGCAGCGGAGTGAGAGGGAAGCAGAGTGAGCTATTAGGGCTTAATATCAAAAAGGGCTTGAAGGTAAAAAGGCCAGGTGGAAAGAACAAGGAAAAAAAAAAATTTTTTTTCAAAACTACTACAGCAAAAAACAAGGAAAAAATTTTTTCCCAAAACAAATTATATTGAATAATGGAGGGGCATGTGATGTGCGGTTCCTGTATGATGTGGGAACTGGTGGACCCCAGGGTCCTTCCCAGTGGCCATGTCTGCAGTAAGTGCAGGTTGCTGGAGGAGCTCCAGCTCAAGGTGGATGAGCTGGCCTCTGAGCTACAGACACTGAGGCTCATCAGGGGGAGAGAGGGTGTCATTGTCAATGGGGTGCAAGTGACATCCACCCCCCCTAGACTGGCTAAATCTAAGGGTCAGGAACAAAAGGGGGCTGCTGGGAGGAGGAAGGGGGGTGAGGAGCGGAGGCCTCAGCCTCTTAATCTGCATAACAGGTTTGAGGTTCTTGCTTCCAGTCTGGAAGAGGACGAGGCAGGTGAGGTTGGTGAGCAAACTGCACACGGTACAGTGATGCAGCAGGACATAGGCAAAGAGAAGGGGAAAAGGAACATAGTAGTGATTGGAGATAGTGGGGTGAAGGGTATTGACACTGTCCTTTGTCACAATGACAAAGTGCACAGAAGGGTGTGTTGTCTGCCTGGTGCTCGGGTACAGGATGTCGCAGCTGGGCTGCAGAGGAATCTGGAGTGGGAGGGTGAGAACCCAGTTGTGGTGGTACATGTGGGTGCCAGCGACGTAGGCAAAGTGCGGACTGAGGATCTGGGGAGGGAGTATGAGAAGCTGGGAATGGAATTAAAAAGTAGAACCGACAAGGTGGTCTTCTCTGGGCTACTGCCTGAACCGAGTGCAGACGGGTGTAGGGTTGACAGGATAAAGGAAGTGAATGGGTGGCTCAGAGATTGGTGTGGGAGGAATGGGATCGAATTTATGGGGCATTGGCACCAGTATTGGGGTAGGTGGGACTTGTTCGGGCGGGATGGGGTTGGTCTGAATCGTGCTGGGACCAGAGTGCTGGCGAATCGAGTAAAGAGGACTGTAGACAGGGCTTTAAACTAATTAGGGGGGGGGAGGGTGCGAGGGTAGGTGATGTTAGGAGGTCTACAGTTAAGGATAGGGTACAGGTAAGGGAGGAGGCTGAGGATGTCCCAAGTGGTGGCGTTACGGCAAATAGGGTCCAGAAGAAGGCTGGGATGAAAGCGCTTTATCTGAATGCACGAAGCATTCGGAATAAAGTGGATGAGCTGGCGGTGATATATTGGGAGGCTGAGTGGCCTGGAGGGGAACCTGCAGGTGGTGGTGTCTGTGCTGCCGCTGTCCTTCGACTGGTAGAAGCTGTGGGCTTGCAATTTGGGGTTGAAGGAGCCTTGGTGAGTGGCTGAAGTGCATCTTGTAGATGGTACACACTGCTGCCACTGTGCGTCAGTGGTGGAGATAGCGGTTATTTAAGAAGGTGGATGGGGTACCAACCTAGTCGTCTACTTTGTCTTGGATGGGTATCGAGCTTCTTGAGTGTTGTTGGAGCCATGCTTATCCGGGCAAGTAGAGAGTATCCCATCCCACTCCTGACTCGTGCCTTGTGGATGGTGGACAGGCTTTAATAACCACAAATATTTTCATTTCCCCAGAGCCTCCAAGAGAAAAATATGACTGATTGAAGATGAGGTGCCATAATGCGTGAAGATTATGTCAAGAGGAAGATGCTGCTATAAAGAGTCAACTAAAGACATGAACCTGAGACGCATCTTCTTGTCAATTTTGTCATTTGGAGTGGTTGGGCTGCTGCTCTTCATGTATTTCCACGCCTGGATGGAAGAGCGGCCTCTCAGTAAGTCAACGGTGCTTTGGACTTTTTGCATTAGTGTGGCAATAGTTACAAAGTTGAAGAGGTGAGGGAGAAATCCTCATGTTTAGAAATGTTTTGCAGCGGAAATACCAGCGATGGACTGGCGTGGGCACAGTAAGAAGTCTCCCGACAACAGGTTAAAGTCCAACAGGTTTATTCAGAGTCACGAGCTTTCGGAGCGCTGCTCCTTCAACATGTGAGTGGACTCAGGTGAGGTGAAGGAGCAGCACTCTGAAAGCTCATGATTCCAAATAAGTCTGTTGGACTTTAACCTGGTGTTGTGAGACTTCTTACTGTAGAGATGGTTTAGCAGGGGAATCCCATTAATTATCGCTTTATGCCAGGAACTCAATATTTACTTTACTTCTCTCAGCCACCGATCAGGATCTGAAGTGATATCTCCCCTTGCCTCCAATTCCTGGGCTTGCCCAGGCAAAGGTCTACCACGAGGCTTTTGTTTTTGCAACTGCCAGGGACACCAAACTTGAGAGAAAGGGTTGTGAGGGGAGGGGCAGGATGGTCCCCATTGCCGCAAAATCGGTCACCCAAATGAGGAAATTTACCCCAGTGTGCTGGGAAGAAAACGGCTTGCTAAGAGTGAGGAAAACGGATATCCCATGGAAGGAGACACATTGGGCTGAATGGGTACCATTGTGCCATCTGCTTCTTCTATCAAAGACATCTATGCAGCAATGTTGGCGTAGAGGTTTGGTCCCTGGACTTGGAAACCTGAGGCTAATACTTGGTGGGGGAGAGGGGGGAGGGGAGGGGAGGGGGTGGGGAACGGGAAAGGGGGCAGGGGGGTTCGAATCCCATCACAGCAGCTACCGAGCAGAGGGACCTGGGGGTCCTTGTGCACGAATCACAAAAACCCAGTCTGCAGGTGCAACAGGTGATCAAGAAGGCGAATGGAATGTTGGCCTTTACAGCGAGGGGGATAGAATATAAAAGCAGGGAGGTATTGCTGCAACTGTACAGGGCACTGGTGAGACCTCAACTGGAGTACTGTGTGCAGTTTTGGTTGCGAAAGGATATATTGTACTCCCAAGGCCAGAGAAGGTTCACCAGACTGATACCGGGGATGAGGGGGTTAGCTTATGAAGAGAGATTGAATAGACTGGGTCTGTACTCATTGGAGTTTAGAAGGCTGAGGGGGATCTTGTAGAGACGTATAAGATAATGAAGGGGATAGATAGGGTAGAGGTAGAGAGATTCTTCCCGCTTAGAAAGGACAGCAGAATTAGAGGGCACAGCCTCAAGATAAGGGGGGAGTTCAGTTTAGATCAGAGTTGAGGAGGAACTTCTTCACTCAAAGGGTGGTGAATCTCTGGAATTCTCTGCCCATTGAAGAGGTGGAGGCTACCTCGCTAAATATATTTAGGTCACAGGTAGATAGGTTTCTGATAGACAGGGGAATTAACGGTTATGGGGAGAAAGTGGGAAATTTATCCACTTTGCAGCCTCAGCAGTGCCTTGTACAGTTGCAGCTAGACCTCCCTGCTTTTATATATTCTATCCCCCTTGCTGTAAAGGCCAACATCCCATTCGCCTTCTTGATCACCTGCTGCACCTGCAGACGAGCAGGCTTGTACTCATTAAAGTTTAGAAGAATGAGGGGAGATCTCATTGAGACGTATAAGATGATGAAGAGGATGGATAGGATAGAGGTGGAGAGACTCTTCCTGCTCAGAAAGGACAGTAGGACTAGGGGGCACAGCCTCAAGATAAAGGGGGGGCGGTTTAGAACAGAGTTGAGGAGGAACTTCTTCACTCAAAGGGTGGTGAATCTCTGGAATTCTCTGCCCGTTGAAGTGGTGGAGGCTGCCTCGCTAAATATATTTAAGACACGGGTAGATAGGTTTTTGATAGGCAAGGGAATTAAGAGTTATGGGGAGAAGGCGGGAAAGTGGAACTGAGACACAACAGATCAGCCATGATCTTATTGAATGGCGGGGCAGGCTCGAAGGGCTAGATGGCCGACTCCTGCTCCTATTTCTTATGTTCTTAGTCGGGTAACTACGTGGGGTTATGGGGGTAGGTTGGAGGGAGGGCGAGGGTGGGGATCCTCTTCCAGAGAGTCAGTGCAGACTTGATGGGCCAAGTGGCCTCCTACTGCATTGTAGGGATATGATGTGTTGGTAAATATAATGGCTGGAATTCTCCGACCTCACCCGCTGCTGGGATTCTCCAGTCCCGCTGCAGTGACTGGAGTTTTAGCTGAGTGCCAAATTCTCCATTCTAGTTGGCAGTGGTGGCAGGGGCGTACGGGACTGGAGGATTCTGGCCATAATGTCACAGTGACAGCCACTGCACCTGTCCCCTCCTCCTCCTGTGGCTTAGGTTGAAAAAGCTGCGTGATGGTTAATGGAATTAGAGCCATGTACCGTAGGTGATGGGTTTTACCAAAGGAGAGGCTTTGTTGGAATTTTATTGGAGGGCTATGGCTTCTCCCCAATCCCCAACGTGGTTCAATGCTTTCAATAAAAAGACAAAACTTATATGGTGCTGATCCCGACCTCTGGATTTCTGAGAACTTTGCAGCTTTTTGAAATGTAGTTACTATTGTGATGTAGAAAACACAGCAGCCAGTTTGAGAGCAACAATTGTGGGTGGCACGGTGGTTAGCACAGCTGCCTCACAGCGCCAAGGACCTGGGTTCAATTCCTGGCTTGGGTCACTGTCTGTGTGGAGTTTGTACATTCTCCCCATGTCTGCGTGGGTTTCCTCCCACAGTCGAGCCAGAAAGACATGCTGGTTAGGATGCATTGACCCGCGCTGAAGTGTGGCAACCAGGGGAATTTCACAGTAACTTCATTGTAGTGTTAATGTAAGCCTTACTTGTAACTAATAAATAAATGTTATAATGACCAGATATTACAGTGAGTATATGGATTATAATTCCATAAACTTTAACCAGCAATTATTTGGCTTGCGTTCCTACATAACAACAGAATGGCTTATATAATAACAACCATTCCACACCAAAGCAATTCATGTATGTGTGAAGAACTTTGGAAATGTTTCTGAGGGATATCTACTCATCTATAAACATTCACTCCCTTCACCACCGACACTCAGTAGCAGCAGTGTGTACTACCTACAAGATGCACTGCAGCAATTCACCAAAGTTCCTTAGACAGCACCTTCCAAACCCGTGACCACTTCCATCTAGAAAGACAAAGGCAGCAGACACATGGGAACACCACCACCTGCAAGTTCCCCTCCTGACATGGAATATATCGCCGTTCCTTCGCAGTTGGGGGTCAAGATCCCAGAATTCCCTCCTTGATGGCATTGTGGGTCAACCCACAGCACGTGGACTGCAGTGGCTCAAGAAGGCAGCTCAGCACCACCTTCTCAAGGGGCAACTAGGGATGGGCAATAAATGCTGGCCAGCCCACGATGCCCATGTCTCACGAATGAATGAAAAAAAGTGTTGTAGAAATGAACTGGTTCCTACAATTTGCCTGTCTCTTCCCGGAGCAGAATGAATCACTGTGTTAGTCAGATTCCATGGCCTCACACGTGGCTATCAGGAGAAACATCATAAAGTGTTTTAATTTTTTTACACAGAGGGTGTTGAGTGCCTGGAACTCGTTGCCAGGGGAGGCAGTGGAAGCAGATACGGCAGTGACTTTTAAGGGGTGTCTGGACAAATACATGAATATTTTGATTTGATTTATTATTGTCACATGTATTAGTATACAATGAAAAGTATTGTTTTTGCACACTGTACAGACAAAGCCTACCATTCATAGGGAAGGAAAGGAGAGGGTGCAGAATGTAGTGTTACAGTCATAGCTAGGGTGTAGAGAAAGATCAGATTAATGCAAGGTAGGTCTATTTAAAAGTCTGACAGCCACAGAGAAGAAGTTGTTCTTGAGTTGGTTGGTACCTGATCTCAGACTTTTGTATCTTTTTCCCGACAGAAGAAGGTGGAAGAGAGAACGTCCACACTGTGTGGGGTGCTTAGTTATGCTGGCTGCTTTTCCCGAGGCAGCAGGATGTGTAGACAGAGTCAATGGATGGGAGGCTGGTTTGTGTGATGGATAGGGCTACACTCACGACTTTTGAAAGTTCCTTGCGGTCTTGGGCAGAGGAGGAACCATACCAAGCTTTGACACAACCAGAAAGAATGCTCTCTATGATGCATCTGTAAAAGCTGGTGAGAGTCGTAGCTGACATGCCAAATTTCCTTAGTCTTCTGAGAAAGTAGAATAAGATGTAAATGGGAGGATACGTTCCCAAAAGGGTAGGGAGTTTTAGTTCAATTGAGCAGCACGATTGGTGCAGGTTTGGAGGGCTGAAAGACCTGTTCCTGTGCTGTAATTTTCTTTGCTCTTTGTTCATTATAATTTTTTGCCTGGAACTGCACTTTCCATATACACAGCAAGTTACTCTCTGCATTGCCCTGTGGGCAGAAAGCAAACACTGTCTTTCCCAGACTAGATATCACTACGGTTTCAGTTGCAAGAAAGGCACTGAGTAACACCAATTGATAATGTTTCCTTTGCTGCTTACGCAACTCCCAGTGGAAAAGTTGAGAGCTGTGGGATGATGTCAGGGCCTCCTACATTCCCAAAGCAGCACAGGAGTATGAACACAACATTCCTTTGTTCAGGAACTCCTCACTGCAGACTGACAAGAGTTCAGGCTCGGTATCACCCCTTCGCAGCAGCTTGGGGTTCACCTTGCGTGTAATTAGGAGCTCCCCCAGTGACAAACGGGGTGACGTTGTTGCTTGCTGCCTCTCAGAAAAGTCCAAACCCCTTTATTTGTTTTATAAAATTCAGAACCATCTGTGTCCCTGTTTCATGCAATACCACAGTGACTGTGCTTTGGAGCAAAACACAACTGCCTCATTTTTAAACACCTATTTTTTCATGGCATCTGGGTGTCGCTGACTGGGCCAGCATTAGTTGCCTATCCCTAATTGCCCGAGTGTCTCGCTGGGCGATATCAGAGGACGGTTAGAATCATACAATCCCGACAGTGCAGAAGGTGGCCATTCGGCCCATCAAGCCTGCACTGACCACAATCCCACCCGGTCCCTATGCCTGTAACCCCACATGTTTACCCCACTAATTCCTTTAACCTATACATCCTGGGACACTAAGGGGCAATTTAGCAATGCACCTAACTAGCATGTTTTTGGATGTGGGAGGAAACCAGAGCACCCGGAGGAAACCCACGCAGATACAGAGAGAACGTTGGACTCCGCACAGACAGTGACCCGAGCCGGGAATTGAACGCGAGTCCCTGGCGCTGTGAGGCAGCAGCGCTAACCACTGTGCCGCCGTGCTGCCCACAAGCAGTGTCCTCCATCCCCGCCCCCATCCAGGTAAAAATTGCAAAGGGAGCCTAACCAAGATGCTCACAGCTGCCCATTCAGCAAGTTACCTCTGCGAGTTTATTTATTAGTAGCACAAGTAGGCTTGCATTAACACTGCAATGAAGTTACTGTGAAAATCCCCAAGTCGCCACACTCCAGCGCCTGTTCGGGTACACTGAGGGAGAATTTAGCACGGCCAATGCACCCTAACCAGCATGACTTTGGGACGAAATCAGAGCACCCGGAAGAAACCCACGCAGACACTGGGAGAACTCCACACAGACCGTGATCCAAGTGGAGAATTGAACTGGGGTCCCTGGTACTGTGAGGCAGCAGTGCTAACCACTGTGCCACCGTGCCGCCCCTCATTCCAGGAATGAGAAACTTCAGTTATAGGGGTAGACTGGAGATGTTGGGACTGTTCTCCTTGGAGAGAAGAAGGCTGAAAGGAGATTTGATAGAGATGTTCAAATATCTCTGTTTGAACAATGTAGGCAGGGAGAAACTGTCTCCACTTGTAGAAGGATCAATAATGAGAGGGCACAGATTTGAAGTGATCTGCAAAAGAAGTGAATGTGATGCGAGGAAAAGACTTTTCACCCAGCGAGTGGTTGGGGTCGGGAATGCCCTGCCTGGGAGTGTGGTGGAGGCAGGTTCAACTGGGGCATTCAAGAGGGCATTAGATGGTTGTTTGAATCGAAACAATGTGCAGAGGTACGGGGAGAAGGCAGAGGAACAGCGCTAAGTCATGATGCTCGTTTGGCGAGCTAGTGCAGACACGATGGGCCGAATGGCCTCTTTCTGCACCCCGACAATTGTGTGATTCTGTATCCTTCCACGTAAAGTTTATGCACCAAAAGCTGGGAAGTTTGGGTGTTTGCTCTGAGCTGGCAAAGATGCGATGGGCCGAATGGTCTCCTCCCCTGCTGTAAATTACAGTCGTGCTGTGGCGTTCACACACAATTAGGGAAAAGCGCCTTTCCATTTGGTTTGGTGATTTTAGCAAGACACCCCTCGCTGCACTTTAATCGCATTGCACTAAATTAATAACAAACTCACAAACCATTCCTGGATCCAGATGTGAAACAATAGTTTGAGGATTACAGGCACCAAGGCGATGAAAGGAGCAGATTAATGCAGCGTGGAAGTTGATCGGATCCAGCTGTTTCTCAGCTACAGCCCACCGGAACCCTTTCAAAGGGAGTTGCTCGCAGTGGGTAGGTAGTGTCTCTCAGAGTGACTGCGGCAACTTTGGAGAGAGACCAAGACCTGAAAATCATTTCAGAACCCAGATCCCTGCCACTCTGTGTCTTAGAGTCAATCTGGTTTCAATGGCACACTGGTTAGCGCTGCTGCCTCACAACACCACACCTATGGTTGGCTCGTCCCGCTGTCAGATAACCCGCCATGGGATGGGGGTGCCTTCTTTAAGTTTAAGTTTATTTATGAGTGTCACAAGTCGGCTTACATTAACACTGCGATGAAGTTACTGTGAAAATCCCTCGGTCGCCACACTCTGGCGCCTGTCCGGGTACACTGAGGGAGAATTTAGCACGGCCAGTGCGCCCTAACCAGCACGTCTTTCAGGATGTAGGAGGAAACCCACGCAGACACGGGGAGAATGTGCAGACTCCACACAGACGGTGACCCAAGCCGGGAATCGAACCCGGGTCCCTGGCGCAGCGAGGCAGCAGTGCCAAACCACTGTGCCACCGTGCCTTCAGTAGGACTGGAAGAACCGCCAGCAGGAAGGGCTAAAAAACCCTAACCCAGGTCCAATCAAACATTCCTGAGAGATATCACCTTGCTGCCATTCCAGTCAGCCTTCTGCAGGGGCCCTCGTCAACCGACTGGTGGAGACTGCACAGAGGCACGGTGGAGTTCGGGAACTGCCTTAGGCCCTTCACTTAATTGCCTTCAGAAGGTTTCACGTTAGAACATAGAACATAGAACACTACAGCACAAACAGGCCCTTCGGCCCACGAGTTGCGCCGATCACATCAACACCTACCAATCTATAGATCTATCTATAACCCCCAATCCCATTAAACCCCATATACTCATCCAGAAGTCTTTTAAAAGACCCCAGCGAGTTCGCCTCCACCACCACCGACGGCAGCCGATTCCATTCACTCACCACCCTCTGAGTGAAAAACTTACCCCTAACATCACTTCTGAACTTCCCTCCTTGCACCTTAAATCTGTGTCCTCTCGTAGCGACCATTTCAACCCGGGGAAATAGCCTCTGAGAATCCAGTTACGTTGCAACTGAGCTGCTCTGATACGCTACAGGGTCGACGGTGCGGACCCTGTAACTCGGCACTGTTCCAGAGGCAGTTTGAGAGATGGTGACAGAGTGTATAACATGGAAAATCTGCTTTTAGTGCCCGATGAGGTGGGTGAGTGGGGGAGGGAGGCTATCTGCTTACCTCCTTGTCATTAATTATGAGGCTGTCAAAACATCTTTTCTCAGTGAATTGAGACAATTTCCATCTGTTTCCAGTTGCCCCGCTGCACCCACGCTGGCACTTTGTCCACACCACCACCGCACACCACCCCCCACCCTTCCCAGCTACACAGATCACAGAGAGTTGATCGTTATACTCTTGACAGGAAGTATGGAAAGCCAGTCAAAGAATGCACAACCACACTCCCCCATCCTCCCCGGCTGATGGAATAGCTCACTTTGCTCAGGGATCTCGGGAAAGACGGCAGTGATCCCATTAAACCGAAATGCGGCTTTCCAGCGCTGTACAAGATCACCTCTCGCTGCAAACAAAACACGAGACCAAGATTATTGAGTCTATTTGAAAATCGTGATTTTTTTTTGTGTGCTGCTAGAAGTTAGAACCTGTACTGCTCTCTCGCAGCGCTAGGTACCCGGGTTAAAGTTAGTGCATCTGTAATCCAAATCGTGCCTGCATCTAAGACAGGAGGCATTGGGTTCAAGGGAGGCACAGTGAACGCAGTGGTTAGCACTGCTGCCTCGCAGCGCCAGGGCCCCTGGTTCTATTCCAGCCTCAGGTAACCATCTGTGCAGAGTTTGCACTTTCTCCCCATGTCTGCATGGGTTTCCTCCAAGAGCTGCGGTTTCCCCCCACACTCCAAAGATGTGCAGATTAGGTGGATTGACCATGCTATATTGTCCCTTAGTGTCCCAAGATGTGCAGGTTAGGTGATTGGCCATGCTGAATTGCCCCTTATTGTCCAAAAATGTGTAGATTAGGTGATTGGCCATGCTAAGTGGTGGGCTGGGGTGGTGGGCTTGGGTCAGATGCTCTGTCAGAATCACAGCAGACTCAATGGGCCAAATGGCCTCCTTCTGTACCATAGGGATTCTTTGGCTATGATGTGCCATCATAACCAAAATGGAACTCGGCACTGGCCTCTCCCACCACAGATAACATGCTAATGGTGGCCAGTAAAGACCTCAAGTTGGCTCATCAAGGGAGCAACCAGTACCTCCCCCATTGCAGATAAAAAATGGGCGCTGTGCCACTCCCAAGGTGCCCAATTGAATACCCCATCCCTCCTGCCAACCGCCCCATTGAGTGCTGGACGAGCATTTGGCACATCATAACATCATGGCTATGGACCAAGTGCTGGCAGATGGGATTAGATGGGAAGTTATGTATTTCTAACGTGTCAGTGTGGTCTTGATGAGCTGAAAGGCCTCTTCTGCAGTGTACGATTCTGTGATGAGTAAAGTTCCAGCCCGGCAGTGAACAAACGATACATTAATACTGTCTAGAAATCTCTCTGTACATCAATAGAAGCAATGGAATCATAGAATCCAGTGCAGAAGGAGGCCATTCGGCCCATCGAGTCTGCATCCACAGCAATCCCACCTAGGCTCAATTCCCACAACCCCACATATTTATCCCATTAATCCCTCTAACCTACACATCCTGGGGCACGAAGGGGAAATTTACTATGGCCAATGCACCTGATCTGTACATCTTTGGACAGCGGGAAGAAACTGGAGCACCCAGAAGAAACCCACGCAAGCACCAGAAGACTATATGACCATGAGACATAGGAGCAGAATTAGGCCACTCGGCCCATCGAGTCTGCTCCGCCATTTAATCATGGCTGATATTTTTCTCATCCCCATTCTCCTGCCTTTTCCTCATAACCCCTAATCAAGAACCTATCTTGATCAGGGGCGCAGGGTGGCACAGTGGTTGGCACTGCTGCCTCACAGTGCCAGGGATCCAGGTTTGATTCCCAGCTTGGGTCACCGTCTGCATGGAGTTTGCACATTCTCCCCGTGTCTGCAGTTTCTCTCCGTGTGCTCCAGTTTCCTCCCACAGTCTGAAAGATGTGCTTGTTAGGAACATTGACCCAAACAAGCTCCAGAGAGTGGCAACTAGGGGAATTTCACAGGAACTTCATTGCAGTGTTAATGTAAGCCTTACTTGTGACTAATAAATAAACTTAAAAAAAACTTTATCTCTGTCTTAAAGACACTCAATGGCCCGGCCTCCACAGCCTTCTGTGGCAAAGAGTTCCACAGATTCACCACTCTCTGGCTGAAGAAATTCCTCCTCATCTCTGTCTTAAAGGTTCATCCCTTTTAGCCTGAGGTTGTGCCCTCTGGCTCTAGTTTTTCCTACTAGTGGAAACATCCTCTCCATGTCCATTGTATCCGGGCCTCGCAGTATCCGGTAAGATTCAATAAGATCCCCCTTCATCCTTCTAAACTCCAATAAGCACAGATCCAGAATCCTCAACTGCTCCTTATATGACAAACTCTTCATTCCAGGGATCATTCTTGCGAACCTCCTCTGGACCCTTCCCAAGGCCCAGCACATCCTTCACAGGAAGTACGTGCCAACTCAGTATAGATGGTGACCCAAGCCGGGAATAAAACCCATGTCCCTGGCGCTGTGAGGCAGCTGTACCACCGTGCTGCCCAAATCCACTGTTAATTTGATATTTACGAGCCTCAGTTTGACTGAGTTAAATCTTTGCCTACTTTGCAATCAGGTAAATTCCTCGAATGATTAGACAAAAAACACTAAGGAGTGTTTACACAGATCTGTAAATTATTTCCCAAAGTGCCACATTTCTCGTAACAGAATTGGAGAAAGAGCCAGCCTGGTTTCTCCAGCATTTACCATTTGAATTTCTGATTTCCCCACACCCGCAGTATTTCGCTTTTATTGGAGAAAAGGGAAAGTGTTTGTTGGAAATGTTTCTGTAAGTAAAATAGAAACTTGCTCGAAACCACTGAGCTGCTGGAATAGCGAGAATTACTGCTGGCACTGATTTGATTGAGAGCTATTTCTATCGAATATGACCTGTGAACTGATTAGGCACGTCTGCTATTGGCAAATAATTAAGTTGGCATGCACTAAGAGTTAGTGTTATCCTTTATCTCCAGTTTCTCTTGTCTGTCCCAATATTGTTTCCATCAGTGAACTCACTCTCAAATTACCACTCTAAATAATTAAAAGCAAAATCCTGCAAATGCTGGAATCAAAACGAAAACAGAGAATGCTGGAAAAGCTCAGCAGGTCCGAGAGCGTCTGTGGAGAGAGAATAGAGCCAACATTTTGAGTCTAGATGCATTCTGACAAAGGGTTTTGATTTTGATTTTGATTTGATTGTCACATGTATTAGTATACAGTGATAAGTGTTGTTTCTTGCACGTTATACAGACAAAGCATACCGTTCATAGAGAAGAAAAGGAGAGGGTGCAGAATCACAGAATCCCTACAGCGCAGAAGGAGGCCATTCGGCCCATCAAGTCTGCACCAACCACAATCTCAAACAGGCCTTATTCCCATAATCTCACATATTTACCCTGCTGGTCGCCCTGACACTAGGGTTAACTAGCCTGGCCAATCAACTTAACCTGCACATCTTTGGACTGTGGGAGGAAACTGGAGGACCCGGAGAAAACCCACGCAGACACAGGAAGAATGTGCAAACTCCACACAGACAGTAACCTGAGGCCGGAATTGAACCCGGGTCCCTGGCGCTGTGAGGCAGCAGTGCTACCCACTGTGTCACTGTGCTGTCCAATGTAGTGTTACAGTCATAGCTAGGGTGTAGAGAAAGATCAACTTAATGCGAGATAGGTCCATTCAAAAGTCTGATGACAGCACGGAAGAAGCTGTTCTTGAGTCAGTTGATGCATGATCTCAGATTTTTGTATCTTTTTCCGAATGGAAGAAGGTGGAAGAGAGAGAGTTCGTGGGGTCCTTAATTATGCTTTGTCATGGCAGTGTAGCGAGTATCAATGGATGTTTGTGTGATGGACTGGGCTACATTCACGACTTGGGCAGAGCAGGAGCCATTCCCAGCTGTGATACAACCAGAAAGAATGCTTTCTATGGTTCATCCAGACTCGAAACATCAGCTTTGTCCTCTCTCCACATATGCTGTCAGACTGATTCTGATTTTCCAGCATTTTCTGTTCTACTCCAAATGATTACCTGTTTTCTTATCAGTCTTATTAAGACACACCTTACCAGTGGCATGTCGTATTCTGAGTATCAAACTTTGATAGAATGGGAATGACATCCATGATTACTACCCCATTTAGAAAAGGATCCCTCAACCCTGGATAGTCAGAAACTTTTTCCCAGGGTGGAAGAGTCAATTACTAGGGGGGGCACAGGTTTTAGGTGCGAGGGGCAAGTTTTAAAGGAGATGTACAAGGCAGCTTTATTTCACAGAGGGTGGTGGGTGCCTCAAACTCACTGCCGGGGAAGGTAGTGGAAGCAGATACGACAGTGACATTTAAGGGGCGTCTGAACAAATATATAAATAGGATGGGAGTAGAGGGATATGGTCCCCGGAAGGGTAGGGGGTTTTAGTTCAGACAGGCAACTCGGTCGGCATAGGCTTTGAGGGCCGAAGGGCCTGTTCCTGTGCTGTAATTTTCTTTGATCTTCATTCTTTGTAATAAAAAAAGGCAGATGGAATTTATAGCAAAGGGACTGGAGTATAAAAGTAGAGAAGTGTTGTTGCAATTGGACAGGGTGTTGGTGAGGCCACTTCTGGAGGATTGTGTCCAGTTTTGGTCTCCTTATCTGAGGAAGGATGTGGTGGCATTGGAGGCAGTTCAGAGGAGGTTCACCAGGTTGATTCCAGGGGTGAAAGGGTTGACGTATGAGGAGAGATTAAACGGTTTGGGCTCGTACTCGCTGGAGTTTAGAAGGATGAGGGGGGGATCTGATCGAGATATATAAAACACCGGTCCCCGACAAGGCTGTGTTCTCTGCCCCCTGCTATACTCCTTATACACCCATGACTGTGCAGCCAAATTCCCCTCCAATTCGATTTACAAGTTTGCTGACGACACCACCGTACTGGGTCGGATCTCAAACAATGATGAGACAAAGTACAGAAATGAGATAGAGAATCGGATGAACTGGTACAGCAACAATAATCTCTCCCTCAATGTCAACAAAACAAAGGAGATTGTCGTTGACTTGAAGAAGCGTAAAGGAGAACATGCCCCTGTCTATATCAATGGGGACAAAGTAGAAATGGTCGAGAGCATCAAGTTTTTAGGTGTCCAGATTACTAACAATCTGAGCTGATCCCCCCATGTCAACACTGTAGTTAAGGAAGCCCACCAACGCCTCTACTTTCTCAAAAGATTAAGGAAATTTGGCATGTCAGCTATGACTCTCACCAACTTTTACAGGTGCACCATAGAAAGTATTCCTTCTGGTTGTATCACAGCTTGGTATGGGCTCCTGCCCTGTCCAAGACCGCAAGGAACTACAGAAGTTTGTGAACCTAGCCCAATCCATCAAGCAAACCAGCCTCCCATCCATTGACTCTGTCTACATTTCCCGCTGCCTCAGCAAAGCAGCCAGCATAATTAAGGACCCCACACACCCCGGACATTCTGTCTTCCATCTTCTTCTATCGGGAAAAAGATACAAAAGTCTGAGGTCACGTACCAATCGACTCAAGAACAGCTTCTTCCCTGCTGCTGTCAGACTTTTGAATGGACCTACCTTGCATTAAGTTGATCTTTCTCTGCACCTTAGTTGTGACTGTAACACTACGTTCTGCACTTTCTCCTTTCCTTCTCTATGAACGGTACGCTTTATCTGTATAGCGCGCAAGAAACAATACTTTTCACTGTATGTTAATACACATGACAATAATAAATCAAATCAAATCAAATGTGAACTTGTGCACTTTGACAGGAAGAATAGAATTGAAGCACATTATTTGACTCAAGAAAGATGGCAGAACGTTACCTTACAGAGGGATCAGGGCGTTCTGCTACATCAATCATAAAACGTTGGTATAAATAATTAGGAAGGAGTGTCAGCATTTATTTTTTAAAATTCATTCATGGAATGTGAGCATTTATTGCCCATCCCTAATTCCCTGCAAGAGAATTAGGTATAAAAGTAGAGAAGTGTTGCTACACAGGATTTTAGTCAGACTGTATTTGGAGTACTGGGTTCAGTTTTAGTTTCCTTAATCAAGGAAGGGTATAACTGCATTAGAAGCAGTTCGAAGAAAGTTCACTCGACTGATTACCAGGATGAAAGGATTATCTTATGAGGAAAAGTTTGAATGGTCTGGGCTTATAGTCATTAAAGTTCAGAAGAATGCGAGTAGTCTCATTGAAACAAAAAAGATTCTGAGGCAACTTGACTGAGTGGACATCAAGAGGATGTTTCCCCTTGAGGGGGAAACAAGAGGTAAGGGACACAGTTTAAAAATAAAGGACTTCCTCCCCCCATTTGGAAAAACATGAGGAGAATTGTTTTCTCTCCCAGGGTTGTTAACCTGAGGAACTTTTTTATTCATTCGTGGGACATGGGTATCATCGGCTGGGCCAGCATTTATTGCCCATCCCTAGTTGCCCCGGAGGGCAGTTGAGAGTCAACAACATTGCTGTGACTCTGGAGTCACATGTAGGCTAGACTGGGTAAGGATGGCAGATTTCCTTCCCTAAAGGACATCAGTGAACCTGGTGGGTTTTTCCTGACAATCGACAATGGTTTCACGGTCATCAGCAGATTCTTAATTCCAGATATTTTCTATTGAATTCAAATTCCACCAGCTGTCGTAGCGGGATTCGAACCCAGGTGTCAAGCTGAGTTTTTGGATTAATAGTCTAGTGATAATACCACTAGGCCATCACCTTCCCTTAATTCTGTCCCCCAGAGAGCAGTGGGGGCTGGGTCATTGCATTATATTCAATGCTGTGTTCAACTGATTGTCCCGGGAATTGAGGGACATGCAGAGGTGGTGGTGTTGGGGGCGGTTGGGGGAGGTGGGGGTTGGGTTGGGGGGGTGTGGGGGGGAGAGAGCAGGGGGGTGTGGGGGCACGGGGGTGTGGGGGCAGGGGGAGTGGGGGTGGGGGGCAGGGGGAGTGGGGGTGGGGGGGCAGGGGGTGGGGACAGGGGGATGGGAAAGCAAGCTGGAATGTGGAATAGAGGTATACGAGCATTCCTAGACTGAGGCCATAATAATCCACTTTCCCGCCTTATCCCCCTAACCCTTGATTCCCTTACTGATGTAAAAACCATGCTGATTTTAAAACGTGCTGTGATTTGGTTTGAATTGATTTATTTTTAGTCCAAAGATGTGCAGGTTAGGTGGATTGG
Source organism: Carcharhinus amblyrhynchos (assembly GCF_965287045.1). Lineage (NCBI taxonomy): Eukaryota > Metazoa > Chordata > Chondrichthyes > Carcharhiniformes > Carcharhinidae > Carcharhinus > Carcharhinus amblyrhynchos. Next base: position 122,900,745 of record NC_137331.1, read on the forward strand.
CCAGGCTAAATTGACCCGAGTTTCGGGGGGGAGATTAGCAGGGTAAATGTATGGGGTTACGGGGCTAGGGTGGCATTGTTGTCAGTGCGGACTCGATGGGCTGAGTGGCCTCCTGTGCTGTGGGGATTCTGTGATTCTATTCTCACCACATGTATTGGGATACAATGAAAAGTATTGTTTCTTGCGCACTATACAGACAAAGCATACTGTTCATAGAGTACATAGGAAAGGAGCGGGTGCAGAATGTAGTGTTACAGTCTTAGAAAGACCAACTTAATATAAGGTAGGTCTTGTTGAATGGTGGAGCAGACTGAATGGGCTACTCCTGCTCCTAAACCTTGTGTTCTCTGGTTGAGCATTGGTTTGGCAAAGGAGTGAATGTTTTCGGCAATGGGGCTAGGATGCAGGTGTAGCAGGCGGTAAAGAAGGCTAATGGTATGTTGGTCTTCATTGTGAGAGGTTTCGAGTACAGGAGCAGGGATGTGTTGTTGCAATTACACAGGGGCCTTGGTGAGGCCACACCTAGAGTATTGTGGGCAGTTTTGGTTTCCTTTTCTGAGGAAGGATGTTCTTTCTCTCGAGGGAGTGCAGCGAAGGTTTACCAGGCTGATTCCGGGGATGGTGGGACTGATGTATGAGGAGCGATTGACCAGGTTAGGATTGTTTTCACTGGAGTTCAGATGAATGAGGGAGGGATTTTGTAGAGAATTATAAAACTCTAACAGGACTAGACAGGGTAGATGCAGGGAGGATGTTCCCGATGGTGGGGGGAGTCCAGAACCAGGGGGTCACAGTCTGAGGATTGGGGGTAGACCATTTAGGGTGGAGATGAGGAGACATTTCTTCACCCGGTGAGCCTGTGGAATTCATTCCCACAGGAAGTAGTTGGTGCCAAAACATTGAATGTATTCAAGAGGCAGCTAGATATAGCACTTGGGGTGAATGGGATTAAAGGTTATGGGGAGAAAGCAGGATTAGGCTATTGAGTTGGACAGTCAGCCATGATCATAATGAATGGTGGAGCAGGCTCGAAGGGCCAAATGGCCTCCTCCTTTGATTTGATTTATTATTGATTTCCCCTTATTTCTCTGTTCAACCCATATAAACGCAGTGGGTAAACCCTCGAATATATCCCCTCTCAGTACTGCCGTGAGTTCATCTACCTTACCCGTCAGGCCTCTTGCATTGAAGTAAATGCAGTTTAATCTGGGCTCCCCTTGCTCTCTGTCTTGCTTTTGTCTGATTTGATTTGACTTGATTTATTATTGTCACATGTGTTGGGAAACAGTGAAAATTATTGTTTCTTGCGCATTTTACAGACAAAGCATACCGTTCATAGAGAAGGAAATGAGAGAGTGCAGAATGTAGTGTTACAGTCACAGCTAGGGTGTAGAGAAAGATCAACTTAATGCAAGGTAGGTCCATTCAAAGATCTGACAGCAGCAGGGAAAAAGCTGTTCTTGAGTCAGTTGGTACGTGTCTTCAGACTTTTGTATCTTTTTTCCAACGGAAGAAGGTGGAAGAGAGAATGTCTGGGGTGCGTGAGATCCTTAATTATGCTGGCTGCTTTGCCGAGGCAACAGGAAGTGTAGACAGAATCGATGGATGGGAGGCTGGGTTGTGTGATGGGTTGGGCTACATTCACGACCTTTTGTAGTTCCTTGTGGTCTTGGGCAGAGCAGGAGCCCATACCAAGCTGTGATACAACCAGAAAGAATGCTTTCTATGATGCATCTGTAAAAGTTGGTGAGAGTTGTAGCTGACATGCCAAATTTCCTTAGTCTCCTGAGAAAGTAGAGGGGTTGGTGGGGCTTTCTTAACTATAGTGTTGGCATGGGGGGGGATCAGGACTTGTTGTTGGTGATCCAGACAGCTAAAAACATTAAGCTCTCGATCCTTTCTACTTCGTCTTGCTCTTATCTTCTATGTTTCTATGGAATAAACTCAATTGCACGGATATTATCCATGAGCAGTAAACACCGTCTCACATTCCTGTCCGGATCCTGAATGTTTTTGGTACTTTGCGATTAGTAAGTGTAAGGGCCACTTTAAAACAGCAGTACCCTTGGAAACTGGAGGCAATAACTAACAATGGTGCCAAACGTATACGCCATCTATCAAAGACCTGTAGCATTGCCTGTGCCCACATGCTGTGGAATTATTAATATAATTTATAACCTTATTGTCTCAACACTGTGGTGTGCAGAAAAACACTTGCACTTGTTTTTTTCCCTTTGAGTTGCATAAATCTGCTGTCAAATCTTTTTAAGATCTGAATTTCAAATTAGTCAGTCGTTTTTTTGTATCTGGATGAAGTGCTGACTCTGGACATTGTTGTTATTTAAGTCGTTTCGATGTAGCGGTGATGTAGAGACGCAGTTATTTTGACTCTCTGGCGTCACTCAGCTTCCGTCGCAAAACCAGTATCAATTTGTTTACCCCGCAATCTGCTGTAGGCGAGTGGAAATTCCTCTCCCCGCACCGAGTAAACCGCTCAGCGTTCGGAGGGTGGCTGTTAACAAATAGCTGACGGCAGCACGGACGATAAGAACTCCTACAATCGCGTTAGCTGCACCTCCTCCTCAGGGGGGTGGGGAGAAGGAGAAAGTTATGAATGGGAGCTTGCGCCAGTAAACAGCTGGCTCCATTGCAAGTGTGAATACTTACGATGCCAGGCTAATATGTCTAAAGATCTGGCTACACAGCAGTCTCAATATTCACTGACTGGATTGTCTGCTCTGTGGACGCACATCGAGGGCACTTGCAGTAAATCCTTGCCCGGTTTTGTCTCCAGCCACAGCCTGTTTGACAGATTTAGAAGTCAAGCTTTGCTCTTTCTGATTAATTCCAAACTGCTGCTTCTCACAGTACGCTTGTCTGATTTCTCAAATAGTCGGCAGCCACTCACATAGAACACAGAACATTACAGCGCAGTACAGGCCCTTCGGCCCTCGATGTTGTGCCGACCAGTGGAACCAATCTAATGACCCTCTAACCTAAACTATTCCAATGTTATCCATATGCCTATCCACTGACCATTTGAACGCCCTTAAAGTTGGCGAGTCCACAACTGCTGCAGGCAGGGCATTCCACACCCTTACTAACCCCCAAGTAAACAACCTACCTCTGACATCCGTTCTATAATTACCACCCCTCAATTTAAAGCTATGTCCCCTCGTGTTAGCCATCACCATCCGAGGAAAAAGGCTCTCACTGTCCACCCTATCTAACCCTCTGATCATCCTGTATGCCTCAGTCAGGTCACCTCGTAACCTTCTTCTCTCTAACGAAAACAACCTCAAGTCCCTCAGCCTTTCCTCATAAGACCTTCCCGCCATACCAGGCAACATCCTGGTAAACCTCCTCTGCACCCTTTCCAATGCCTCCACATCTTTCTTATAATGCGGCGACCAGAACTGTACGCAATACTCCAAGTGCGGCCGCACCAGAGTTTTGTATAGTTGTAAGATGACCTCACGGCTCCGAAATTCAATCCCTCTACCAATAAAAGCTAACACACCGTACGCCTTCTTAACAACCTTATCAACCTGGGTGCCAACTTTCAGGGATCTATGCACATGTACACCGAGATCTCTCTGCTCGTCAACACTACCAAGAGTCCTTCCATTAGCCCTATATTCTGTACTCCTGTTACTCTTACCAAAGTGAATCACCATGGAACAGTACAGCACAGGAACAGGCCCTTTGGCCCATCATGTTGTGCCCAAAGACAATTCATAAAACCATAAAATCCCTACAGTGTAGAAGGAGGCCATTCAGCCCATCGAATATGCACCGACTCTTTGATGGAGTATCTTACCTGGGCCCTCTCCCCCATCCCATTTCCTTACTACATGCACTTATCATGCTAATCCCCCGAATTTACACATCTCTGGACAGTAAGGGGCAATTTAGCATGGCCAATCCACCTAACGCACACATCTTTGGGGGCCAAAGGGAATTTAACATGGTCTATCCATCTAACCTACAGATTTTAGGACTGTGGAAGGAAACTGGAGCACCCCAAGGAAACCCAAGCAGACACAGGGAGAACGTGCAATCTCCACACAGTTACCCAAGGCTGGAATCGAACCCAGGTCCCTGGCGTTGTAAGGCAGCAGTGCTAGCCACTGTGACACTATTCCATACATTGGAACATTATCAGACATCAAGCCATAGATTCAGCTTCGATTCTCAGCTTGGGTGAAGTATGCATGTTCTCCCCATATCTGTGTGGGTTTCCTCTGGGTGCTTCGATTTCTTCCCACAGTCCAAAGATGAACGGGTGAGGTGCATTGGCCATGATGTGTTGCCCCTTAATGTCCTGGAATGAGTGGTTAGAGGGATTAGTGGGGTAAATGTGTGGGATTACGGAGATAGGGCCTGGTTGGGATTGTTGTCGGTGCAGACTCAATGGCCTCCAGGACATTAGGGTGGGAATAGAGGGATACAGTTCTGGGAAGAGTCAGGGGTTTTAGTTCAGTCAGGCAGCATGGTTGGTGCAGGCTTGGAGGGCCGAAGGGCCTGTTCCCATGCTGTAACTTTCTTTGTTCTTTGAAATGACGGAGTAGGTTTTAAGGAGAATCTCAGGAGGGGTTCAGAGTGTGGCAACTATAGAACTTTGGTGAGGCCACAGCTGGAGTTCTGTGTGCAGTTCTGGTCACCACATCATCGGAAGGACATGAACACACTGGAAAGGGTGCAGGGGAGATTCACCTGGATGCTACCTGGGATGGAACATTGAAGTTATGAAGAGAGGTTGGATAGGCTTGAGTTGTTTTTGTTGGAGCAGAGAAGAGCAGGGGGTGTTGGGGGGGGGACCTGATTGAGGGTCAAGATTATGAGGGACACAGACAGGATGGATAGGAAGCAGCTGTTCCCTCAGTTGAAGGGTCAGTTACGAGGTTAAAAGTGAGAGGTGGGAGATTTAGGGGATTGTCAAGGAAAACCTTTTTACCCAGAGGGTGGTGAGGGTCTGGAATGCGCTGCCTGGGAGGGTGGTGGAGGTGCGATGCCTCACATCCTTTAAAAAGTATCTGGATGAGCACTTGGCACATCACAACATTCAGGGCTACGGGCCAAGTGCTGGCAAGTGGGATTAGATGGGCAGGTCAGGGCCTTTCATGCGTCAGTGCAGAGTCGATGGGCCGAAGGGCCTCTTCTGCACTGGAGTAATTTGCGATTCTGTGATTTGTGATTCTGTGACTAGGGGATTTTCACACTAACTTTATTGCAGCGTTAATGTAAGCCTACTTGTGACTAATAACTAAAACTTAATTTCTTCAAACCAAGGAATGTGAAGGGGAAACTTGTAATGAGAAGTTTTTTGTTAGTCAACCAATTTCATTCACAATGGGAAGGAGGGTGGGAGATTGGTGTATCTGTCACGCAGGATCAAACAAATGGAACCGCTTTCTGCTAACTTCTTTCTTCAAAAGCTCTGAGTTCCTTGAACATCGAATCTTATTATCCAACATCTTAATTCCAAACTTGAAAGATTTCTGTGGTTAATTGGTACTGTCTAATGTCGAATTTGATGATTTGTACGTATCAGGAGTTAGTGGATTGAAATAATGGGAGCGCCTGGGTTTGAGAAACTGCAAAACCAGCAGAGTGTAATTGCTATTCAAACATACTCAGTAAGGCCAGGGACAGAGATGTGAAAAGAATAACCAACAGGTCCTTCTCTCCTCGTGACAGAGCCTGTGAGACTGGGGACATTGCAGTTTTTCTAATCTTCATTCAGGGGTGGCAATGTTGTTGCTGGGCCAGCCCATCCCTAATTGCCCCTGAACTGAGCGGCTTGCTCACCCATTTCAGAGGGCACAAGGAATAGTAGCAGGAGCGAGACCACCAGGCCCTTCAACCCAGCCCCGCTATTCAATACAATCATGGCTGATATAAAAGAGTGCTGTGGCTCTGGAGTCACCTGTAGGCAAGACTAAGAACATAAGAACATAAGAAATAGGAGCAGGAGTAGGCCATCTAGCCCTTCGAGCCTGCCCCGCCATTCAATAAGATCATGGCTGATCTGTCGTGGCTCAGTTCCACATTCCCGCCCTCTCCCCATAACCCTTAATCCCCTCTCTTATCAAAAACCCATCAACCCGCGTCTTAAAAATATTTAGTGAGGCAGCCTCCACCACTTTGGGCATTGGTGAGGCCGCAGCTGGAGTACTGTGTGCGTTTTTGGGCGCCGCACCTGCGCAAAGATATTTTGGCCTTGGAGGGAGTGCAGAGGAGGTTTACTAGGCTGATACCGGAGTTGAGGGGGTTGAGCTATGAGGAGAGGCTGAATAAACTGGGCTTGTACTCGTTAGAGTTTAGAAGAATGAGAGGAGATCTCATTGAGACGTATAAGATGATGAATGGGATGGATAGGATAGAGGTGGAAAGACTCTTCCCGCTCAAAAAAGACAATAGGACTAGGGGGCACAGCCTCAAGATAAAAGGGGGGCGGTTTAGAACGGAGTTGAGGAGGAACTTCTTCACTCAAAGGGTGGTGAATCTCTGGAATTCTCTGCCCGTTGAAGTGGTGGAGGCTGCCTCGCTAAATATTTTTAAGACGCGGGTTGATGGGTTTTTGATAGGAGAGGGGATTAAGGGTTATGGGGAGAGGGCGGGAAAGTGGAACTGAGCAGCGACAGATCAGCCATGATCTTATTGAATGGCGGGGCAGGCTCGAAGGGCTGGATGGCCTACTCCTGCTCCTATTTCTTATGTTCTTATGTTCTTATGTTCTTCAACAGGCAGAGAATTCCAGAGATTCACCACCCTTTGAGTGAAGAAGTTCCTCCTCAACTCCGTTCTAAACCGCCCCCCCTTTATCTTGAGGCTGTGCCCCCTAGTCCTACTGTCCTTTCTGAGCGGGAAGAGTCTCTCCACCTCTATCCTATCCATCCCATTCATCATCTTATACATCTCAATGAGATCTCCCCTCATTCTTCTAAACTCTAACGAGTACAAGCCTAGTTTATTCAGCCTCTCCTCATAGCTCAACCCCCTCAACTCTGGCATCAGCCTAGTAAACCTCCTCTGCACTCCCTCCAAGGCCAAGGAAGGCAGATTTCCTTCCCTAAAGGAAAATTAGTCAACCAGATGGGTTTTTACAGCAATCGACAATGGTTTCATCAGTCAACTTTTAGTTCCAGATTTTTATTGAATTCGAATATCAATATCTGCCATGGTGGAACTTGAACTCGGGGTCTCAGAGCATTACCCTGGATCTCTGGATTACTAGATACACATATATGTACATAGGGGAGAAGGAAAGGAGATAATGCAAAATGTAGTGTTACAGTCACAGCTAGGGTGTAGAGAAAGATCAACTTAATGCAAGTTAGGTCCATTCAAAAGTCTGACAGCAACAAGGAAGAAGCTGTTCTTGAGTCGATTGGTACGTGACCTGAGACTTTTGTATCTTTTTTGCAACGGAAGAAGGTGGAAGAGAGAATGTCCGGGGTGTGTGGGGCCCTTAATTATGCTGGCTGCTTTGCCGAGGCAGTGGGAAGTGTAGACAGATCCTGAACTGTGCGTTCAGAGACACGGATAGAGAAACCGAAAGCTGGAATTTTGTGGTTTGAGGCATTTTCTTTGAAAAGTATGTGTAATAAAATCTTATTCACACAGAGGATTTTCACTGTAACTTCATTGCAGCGTTAACGTAAGCCGACTTGTGATACTAATAAGTAGACGTTAAGCTTTAAAAAAAAAACTCGTCTTAAACCTATGCCTTCTAGTTTTAGAGTCCCCTACATTTTGGAAAAGATGTTGACTATCTAGCTGGTCTACGGCCCTCATTAACTTCCATAAGACCAAGTCCGTGTTCGTCTCAGCCAATTAAACATTGGAGCATCCACAGTCCTCTGCGGTGGAGAATTCCAAAGATTCACAATCCTTTGAGTGAAGACATTTCTCCTCATCTCAGCGCTAACTGATCAGCCCCTTATCCTGAGACTGTGCCCCAGTGTTTTTGCTTCCGCAGCCAATGATTGGTCCCTGAAGCTCACTGAAGTTCTCGTACAGGAACCTGTTAGTTCAGGATTGGAATTTTGTCATGCTTTTCCAGCGAGCCCAAGCAATCCTGTACATTTCTGAGCACAGCTCTCTGGTTTGCCGCAGGGCCCCGGTAAGTTATTCTGCATTTGTTTGTAAATTTGTTCTCTGGGTCTAACAAACAGGAACGCAGCTTCTCTCATTCTCGTCCTGGTCACCCCCACCCCCGCCCACAGATGCCGACACTATAGTTAAGAAAGCCCCACCAACGCCTCTACTTTCTCAAAGGGCTAAGGAAATTTGGCATGTCAGCTACGACTCTCACCAACTTTTACAGGTGCGCCGTAGAAAGCATTCTTTCTGGTTGTATCACAGCTTGGTATGGGCTCCTGCTCTGCCCAAGACAGCAAGAAACTACAAGAGACTGTGACTGTAGCCCAATCCTTCACACAAACCAGCCTCCCATCCATTGACTCTGTCTACACTTCCCGCTGCCTCGGCAAAACAGCCAGAATAATTAAGGACTCCACACACCCCGGACATTCTCTCTTCCACCTTCTTCCTTCGGGAAAAAGATACAAAAATCTGAGGTCACGTACCAACCGACTCAAGAACAGCTTCTTCCCTGCTGCTGCCAGACTTTTGAATGGACCTACCTCACATTAAGTTGATCTTTCTCTACATCCTCGCTATGACTGTAACACTACATTCTGCACCCCCTCCTTTCTTTCTGTAAGAAAGGTGTGCTTTGTCTGTATAGTGCACAAGATACAACACTTTTCACTGTGTTTTAATACATGTGACAATAATAAATCAAATCATATCAAATCAAGGGGCCATCCGCTCTAATCAGCAAGGCAGTGGTGGTCTCCAACTTGGCTGCTGTCTGTGTATGCCGCTGGCACCAGGCAGACAGCTCCCACCCCCTGGGGGTGCCTCAGCCCCTTGAACTGGGTGACCAGCTCGCCTCCAGGCTAAACAGGGCATTTAGAACATAAGAACATAAGAACATAAGAAATAGGAGCAGGAGTAGGCCATCTAGCCCTTCGAGCCTGCCCCGCCATTCAATAAGATCATGGCTGATCTGTTGTGGCTCAGTTCCACTTTCCCGCCCTCTCCCCATAACCCTTAATCCCCTCTCTTATCAAGAACCCATCAACCCGCTTCTTAAAAGTATTTAGCGAGGCAGCCTCCACCACTTCAACGGGCAGAGAATTCCAGAGATTCACCACCCTTTGAGTGAAGAAGTTCCTCCTCAACTCCGTTCTAAACCGCCTCCCCTTTATCTTGAGGCTGTGCCCCCTAGTCCTACTGTCTTTTTTGAGCGGGAAGAGTCTCTCCACCTCTATCCTATCCATCCCATTCATCATCTTATACGTCTCAATGAGATCTCCCCTCATTCTTCTAAACTCTAACGAGTACAAGCCTAGTTTATTCAGCCTCTCCTCATAGCTCAATTTACACTTACGATGCAGCTCATGCGAGCTTGCCCCTGCGTGGAAAAGACAACCTCAAATCAATGAGATTGAAATTTAATCCTAACCGCTGCGCTCTACCTAGTGTAGTGTTCGGCTGTTCTGTGTGTTTGTTTACATGAGTTTGCTAACTGATGAGTTCATAAGGTACAGGAGCAGAATTAGGCCATTCAGTCCATCGAGTCTGCTCTGCCGTTCAATCATGGCTAATGTGCTCCTCATCCCCATTTTCCTGCCTTCTCCCCATAACCCTCCCAACCCATTACCAATTAAAAATCCATCTAACTCCTTCTTAAATTTACTCCCTGTCCCAGCATCCACCATACTTTGGGGTAGCGAATTCTACAGATTCACAACCCTTTGGGAGAAATAGTTTCTCCTCGACTCTATTTTAAATTTGCTGCCTCTTATCCTAAGACTATGACCTCTCGTCCTCGAATGTCCCACAAGAGGAACCATCGCCTCCACGTCTACTTTATCCATCCCTTTTATCATCTTGTACACCTCAATCTGATCTCCCCTCATTCTTCTAAATTCCAGAGGGTATAGGCCTAAACTGTTCTGTTTTCACTGTGCTTGACTGGGTGTGGATTCAGGCTAGAATAAACAGGGAGAAAACGCTGGAAAATCTCAGCAGGTCTGGCAGCATCTGTACGGAGAGAAAAAAGTTGACATTTCGCATCCAGGTGACCCTTTGTCAAAGCTAAAAGGCAGAGAAAGTGGGAGAAAATATATTGCAAGGGGAGGGAATGAAAGATGAAACAGACAAGAATGAAACAAACAAGGGGAAAGGCTGCTAACGGCAGCCCATACAGAGAATAAAGGGTGTGAACGGCCAAACGGCAGAGAAACTGTAAGCTGTGAGAGATGAAGATGTTGGGGGAGGTAGGATGGGACAGAGGTAGAATGTAGAAAAGGGGAAGAGGGGGGAGGAAAGGTCAGGGAAGGGGGTTAAAGTAGGGGGAAAGACCTTGCTCTCACATGACTGTCCTCAGCCTGCTGGAATGTTCCAGTGAAGCTCATTGCAAACTGGAGGAACAGCATCTCGTCTTCCGGCTCGGCACTTTACAGCCTTCCCGTCTCAACATCAAATTCAACAGTGATTCAGACGATTTGCTCTACTTTTCCTCAGCCCCCCTTTGTTTTCATTCGATTTAATTTAATTTTTTTATTGCTCTCTACCTTTTATTTCTTTATTATCTTTCTTCATTTGTCTTCCCCCCAACTCTTTCCCCCATTTTATTTCCCTTCCCTTACCTTTTCTCCCCCCCCGTTTCTCCTTTTCTACATTCTACCCCGTCCCATCTTTCCCCCACTCCACCTAACGTCGTCATCTCTCACAGCTTACAGTTTCTCTGCCGTTTGGACATTCACAGCCTTTATTCTCTCTAATAGGCTGCCATTAGCAGCCTTTCCCCTTGTTTGTGTGGGTGGAGAGGGGGACTGGTGGTGTTGAGATGGCGGTGCGGGCTCGTTGGGCCGAAGGGCCTGTTTCCCGGGCTGATTTTGTTCTTTGATCTTTGTTCTCTGCCGTTTGATTACTCACACTCTTTGTTGTCTCTATGGACTGCCATTAGCAGCCTTTCCCCTGGTCTCTGTGGCTATGACTCACCTTTCATTCCCTCCCCCTGCAGTATAAATATCTCCCACTTTCTCTGCCTTTTAGCTTTGACAAAGGGTCACCTGGACTTGAAACATCAGCTCTTTCCCCTCCGTACAGACTCTGCCAGACCTGCTGAGATTTTCCAACACTTTCTCTTTGGGTTTCAGGTTCCAGCATCCGCATTAATTTTCTTTTATAGGGTAAACAGGGAAATGACTGGAGGCTGAGGTGTTCTCAAGGTGCGGAGATATTGTGTCTGCGGAGACACGTACAAATTCTGGTATATTAACCTGCTGCACGCAATGTCATCTCAGCACAGCTCTGAGAATATGAAATATACAAAAACATTTAACACATTACTGTATTCCCAGTTCCTCCTCCCGCTGACTCACATCAGTGATCAGATCAAAGAGAAGGCCTCATAGGTTGTGGGTTGCTCAGAGCTCTGTGGTTGGCACTGCTGCCTCACAGTGCCAGGGACCTGGGTTCGATTCCCGGCTTGGGTCACTGTCTGTGTGGAGTTTGCACGTTCTCCCCGTGTCTGCGTGGGTTTCCTCCGGGTGCTCCGGTTTCCTCCCACAGTCCGAGAGACGTGCTGGTTAGGGTGCATTGACCCGAACAGGCGCCGGAGTGTGGCGACGAGGGGAAATCTACAGTAACTTCATTGCAATGTTAATGTAAGCCTGACTTGTGGCTAATAAGTAAGCTTTAACTTTAACTTTGATGCTGTGAGGCAGCAGTGCCTACCCCCATTGTGCCCCACCATGAGCGAACGTGGAACTCACTACCACAGGGAGTGACTGAGATGAAGAACTTGGATGAGCTTGAGAGGAGGATCAATAACACGAGGGAGGAATTGGAATAGAAGGGTATGCTGATGGGGGAGTGGTTCACGTGGAGCATAATCGCCAGCACAGCCCAAAGGGGCCGAATGGTCTGCTGTAAATACTGATGAGTTCAGCCTGAGCGGGTCAGGAAACTTCATCGTCATCAAGACTTGCCTCGTCTGCCACCTGGTGGTCAGTCTGTGGTACAGCGACCCCTGTTCAACAATCACCAGACCTTCAAGTTCCCTTTCTCGCCCAGAGGAGGCCGTTCAGCCCATCGTGTCCGCTCATTACTAGCCATCCAGCCTGATCCTACTTCCCAGCTCTTGGTCTGCAACCCTGTAGGTTACGGCACATGGAGTGCAATCTGAAACAGATTTCTCTTTCTACCATCCTTTCAGGTGGCAGGTTCCAGACCGCCCCCCGCACCCCCCCCCACACTGCACTGGGTGGAAGAAATCCCTCACCTCCCCTTGTATCATTTCACCATTCATTTAATCCTGTATACACTGGTTATTGGCCTCTCTGTAATGGAAATGGGTCCTTCCAATATCATCAATCTTCTTTTTTCTCTTCCCATATTTAGTGGTCACTAAGACAGACTTTTGTCTGTTTCCATAGCCAGTAATTCCTGGAACAGGTCACTAATCTGTCACGGGTGGTCTCATAGATGGAGGGAGTGTCATTCCACATCAAGCTTGGCTGACCAGGAGTCTCTCCCACTCTTACCATCACTCATTGGCACGTTTGGAAGGATTTGCAGGTTAACACAGGTGCGGGGGGCGGGGGGGGAGGTTGTAGAGGGGGAGGGTGATGGCCCATTAAGAGCCGTATCAGCTCTCCAGCCAGTAAGCAAGGACCCTCCAGTGCCTCGATAGGATTCCACATTGTGCGAGATGTCAGTTAACTTTGACAAGGTCCCACATGGCAGGCTGGTCTGGAACATAAGAACATAAGAACATAAGAAATAGGAGCAGGAGTAGGCCATCTAGCCCTTCGAGCCTGCCCCGCCATTCAATAAGATCATGGCTGATCTGTTGTGGCTCAGTTCCACTTTCCCGCCCTCTCCCCATAACCCTTAATCCCCTCTCTTATCAAAAACCCATCAACCCGCTTCTTAAAAATATTTAGCGAGGCAGCCTCCACCACTTCAACGGGCAGAGAATTCCAGAGATTCACCACCCTTTGAGTGAAGAAGTTCCTCCTCAACTCCGTTCTAAACCGCCTCCCCTTTATCTTGAGGCTGTGCCCCCTAGTCCTACTGTCTTTTTTGAGCGGGAAGAGTCTCTCCACCTCTATCCTATCCATCCCATTCATCATCTTATACCTCTCAATGAGATCTCCCCTCATTCTTCTAAACTCTAACGAGTACAAGCCTAGTTTATTCAGCCTCTCCTCATAGCTCAATCCCCTCAACTCCGGTATCAGCCTAGTAAACCTCCTCTGCACTCCCTCCAGGGCCAAAATATCCTTGCGCAGGTGCGGCGCCCAAAACTGCACACAGTACTCCAGCTGCGGCCTCACCAATGCCCTATACAGCTGCAGCAAGACCTCCCTACTTTTATATTCAATCCCCCTCGCTATGAAGGCCAGCATCCCATTCGCCTTCCTGACCACCTGCTGCACCTGCAAGCTGGGTTTTTGCGACTCATGCACAAGGACCCCGAGGTCCCTCTGCACCGTCGCCTGCTGCAGTTTTTCGCCCCGTAAGTAATAGTCCTTCCTACCATTCTTCCTACCAAAGTGGACCACCTCACACTTGCCAACATTAAATTCCATTTGCCATTTCCTGGCCCATTCGCCCAGCCTATCTAGATCCTTCTGCAGACTCTCCACACCCTCCGCACAATTTGCCTTTCCCCCAATCTTGGTGTCATCAGCAAATTTCGACACCCTGCACTCGGTTCCCTCCTCCAGGTCATCTATATAAATGGTAAATAGCTGAGGCCCCAGCACCGACCCCTGGGGCACCCCACTAGTCACCAACCGCCAATCCGAATAGCACCCATTGACCCCCACTCTCTGCCTCCTATTTGACAACCAATCCTCTATCCACGCTAACACCCTACCCCCAACTCCATGTCCCCTGACCTTCTGCAATAACCTCTTGTGAGGTACCTTGTCAAACGCCTTCTGAAAATCCAGAAAGACCACATCCACCGGCTCTCCTCTATCCACTGCCCTAGACACATCCTCATAGAACTCCAGTAAATTTGTCAGAAGGTTTGGCCGCATGGGATCCAGGGAGAAGTAGCCAATTGGATTCCAAATTGGCTCGATGGTAGGAAGCAGAGGGTGGTGGTTGATGGTTGTTCCTCGGATTGGAGGTGTGTGACCAGTGATGTGCCTGAGGGGTCAGTGTTGGGGCCCTTGTTATTCATTATTTATATAAATGATTTGGATGTGAATGTACAAGGCACAGTTAGAAAGTTTGCAGATGATGCTAAAGTAGGAGGTATCGTTGATAGCAAAGGAGGTTATCGAGAATTACACAGGGGTCTTGATCAGCTGGGGAAGTGGGCCGAGGATTGGCAAATGGAGTTCAATACAGATAAATGTGAGATGTTGCATTTGGGAAAGTCAAACCAGGGTAGGATTTATACACTGAATGGTTGGACCCCGGGGAATGTTGAGGAACAGAGGGAGCTAGGACTGCAAGTACATAGCTTGTTGAAAGCAGCATCACAGGTAGACAGGGTGGTGAAGAAGGCATCTAGCACATTGGCCTCCATCAGTCAGGGGCATTGAGTGTCGGAGTTGGAACATTATGTTACAATTGTATAAATCGTTGGTGATGCCACACTTGGATTATTGTGTACAGTTTTGATCACCATGTTATAGGAAAGACATTGATCAACTTAAAAGAATGCAGAGAAGATTTAGAGGTTCACAGCATGGAAGCAGGCCCTTCGGCCCAACTTGTCCATGTCACCCTTTTATTTAACCACCGTGCTAGTCCCAATTGCCCTTGTTTGGCCCACATGCTTCAATACGCATCTTGCCCATGTAACTCTCTAAATTCACAATTGTACCCATCTCTACTACTACCTCTGGCAGCTCGTTCCAGACACTCACCACCCTCTGTGTGAAAAAATTGCCCCTCCTCACCCTTCTGCATCTCTCCCCTCTCACTTTAAACCTGTGCCCTCTAGTTTTAGACTCCCCTACCTTTGGGAAAAGATGTTGACTATCTATCGGGTCCTCATTATTTTATAGATCTTTATAAGGTGACCCTGTCAGCCTTCTATTCTCCAGGGAATAAAGTCCCAGTCTATCCAGCCTCTCCTTTATGAGGATGTTGCCAGGACTGGTGGGCCTGAGTTATAGGGAGAGATTGGCCAGGCTAGGACTTTATTCCTTGGAATGTAGGAGAATGAGGGATGACCTTATTGAGGTGAATAAAATCATGACGAGCATCGATAGGATGAATGCACAGAGCGGGGACAATTCTCCCAAAAAAATATCTGAAGTGTTGAATTTGCGTAAAAACTGGAGTAAATCCTGTTGGTTTCTCAGTGGGAATTTCAGACTAGAATCTCCCCGCAGTCTGTGCATTGCAGGGTTCACTGGTATGAATCACATCAAAATTCAGTGGGTGAATCAGTGATTCCCACTCGAGAGACCGGCAGCATTGCACTGATCTGTCAGTGCCGAGATCGGCACATACTCAGTGGCCCCGCATTCCCGGCCTCCCCGGTCACTGGCCAGCCAGATCGCTGACCGTACCTGCAACTCCGCAACGTTACCCTTCCGAGCCCCCCCCCCCCCAAGCCCAATCGCTGCCCCAATCCCCAACCACCCCCCCAACCAGGAGCCCCGATCACCCCCCCCACCTCCCGCAGTCCTGAACCTCCCCCCTCCATCGGCAGGCCACCACCCCCACCCCCAACCCCGATGCCCACCCCAATCGCTGGCCTCCCTTCCTCTGCTCGCCATCCCTGTGCAGAGGGGCAGCGGGACCCCCTCACCCCGCATCGATCTGCCCCCATTAGGCTCCACCCCTTTAACACTGCCCCATGCCCGATGGACAGTGCCAATGTGCCCGCTCAGCATTGGCATTTTGCCCCTTGGGCAGTGCCAGGGAGCCAGGCTGGCACTGCCAGGTTGGCATTGCCAAGGGGGGGCACCCTCTCTTTACCCCAACCCGCTGGGGGCCTCCATTGCCCTGCCTTCAATCCAGCGGGGTCAGTCCTCCAGCTCCCCGCAAGTGGGGGGCTGTTGTAAGCCCCGCTACAGTGAACGACACGCAAGCAGAGCCCGGGAAACAGCCACCGCTTGAGTCTCCCGGCCCTCTGCGTTCCAAAAGCAGCACAGCGGGATGGGAGAATCACCCCCGGTCTTCCTCCCAGGGAAAAGGGAATTGAAAACTAGAGAGCAAAGGTTGAAGGTGAGAGGGAAAGATTTAAAAAGGGACCTGAGGGGCAACTTCATCACACAGAGGGTGGTGTGTGAATGGAATGAACTGCTAGAGAAAGGGATTGAGGCAGGTTCAATAGCAACATTTCAAAAGCATTTGGATAAGTACATGGATGGGGAAGGATTAGAGGGATATGGGCAATTGGGATTGGCTGGGAGGGCACTATGGTCAGCATGGACCAGTTGGGCTGAATGGCCTGTTTCCGTGCTATATCACTCTCTGACTTTCATTGGTGGAGAGGTAGTCTAGAGTCTTATCGTGAAGATTCTGGACTGTGGCAACGTTGTGTTGAATTGTTTAACTTTGATTTTATGGGCGGGAATTAATGACCTCGCTCCAGCGAGACCAGGAATTCCAGCCTTTGAGGTCAACGGGCTTTTCCATTGTCCGCCCCCGGCCCGCTCCGATTCCATGGCACGTGAGGCGGTAGAATTCCAGAGTCTGTGCCTGTCGACTCTCCTCTGTGCTACGTACTGTTAGTCACGCCTGTGGGTGCAGAGATAGAGAAACTGAAAGCTGGAAGCTCGAGACATTGTTTTTAAAAGTAAGCAAAATAAAATGTTATTCACACAGTGTGTGTTCAACCCCGACAGCCGAGATGATTGTTCCCCAGAGTCACAGCGAACCTGTCTTTGGTTGACAAGCTGTGTCCTTCTGAATCTCTGTAACTCTGCCTGCGCCGCCTTTCATGTTTGTGACACCTGCTAACCTCTCGCAGTCCTTTTCTCAGTGATACTAGTACCCTCGGTGGCACAGCGGTTAGCACTGCTGCCTCACGGTGCCAGGGAACCGGGTTCGATTCCCGGCTTGGGTCACTGTCTGTACGGAGTCTGCACATTCTCCCCATCTCTGTGTGGGTTTCCTCCAGGTGCTCCGGTTTCCTCCGAAGTTGTGCAGGTTAGGTGAATCAGCCGTGCTAAATTGCCCCCAGAGTCAGGGGGATTGGCAGGGTAAATATGTGGGAATAGGGCCTAGGTGGAATTGTGGTGGGTGCAATCTCAGTGGGCTTCTAGTTTCTATGTTTTTACCTGATTATCAGAAACACACAGGCCTGAATTTTCAGCATGGTGAGAATTCAGTGCCTGTCCTCCGGAGAGTTGGTGGGGAACACATTCCCGCCAATTCCGACAGGCCCATTGCCAGTTGACGCCCTCCTGAGCGTTGGGTGGCAGCAGGTGGGACTTCCATCCACACTTGGAAGGAAGTCGCGACTTGGAGAGCTGTTAGCCACTCCGACCATCCAGACACAGCACTGCAGTGGTTGGAAGAGGTTCTTGGGACTCGACCCCAGGAACTGCAGTGCAGAGCAGTAAGTACAAGGTCCCAGGGAGGGGAGAGTATGGGATTCCTGGAGTGTCACCAGGATCTCACTGATGGAGGGCCGGAGGTCTAGATTCTGTCTACACTTCCTGCTGCCACGGAAAAGCAACCAGCAGAATTAAGGACCCCACGACCCCGGACATTCTCTCTTCCACCTTCTTCTGTCGGGAAAAAGATACAAAAGTCTGAGGACACGTACCAACCAACTCAAGAACAGCTTCTTCCCTGCTGTAGTCAGACTTTTGAATGGACCTAACTCACATTAAGTTGATCTTTCTCTACACCCTAGCTATGACTGTAACACTACATTCTGCACTCTCTCCTTTCTTTCTCTAAGAACGGTATGCTTTGTCTGTATAGTGCGCAAGAAACAATACTTTTCACTGTATGTTAATACATGTGACAATAATAAATCAAATCAAATCAAATCTCTTTAGCCCCAAGAGCTATATTTAATTTCTTCTTGAAATCACACAATGTTTTGGTCTGAACTATTTTCTGTGGGAGTGAATTCCACACATTCACCACCCTCTGGGTGAAGAAATTTCTCCTCACCTCAGTTCTAAAAGGTTTACTCCTTATTCTCAAACTATGACCCCTGGTTCTGGATTCCTCCCCCATTGGGAACATTCCTTCTGAATCTATCCTGATTAATAACTACCCTGATCCTGTGTGTGGGTAACTATACGGGTAAAGGCTAGGCAGCAAAGCATGACAATTGTTTAATTCACAAAATACTAACTAACTCTGAAAGTGGATGGAAATGTTAGTCGGGTGGTGAAAAAGGTATACGGGACACTTGCCTTTATCAATCGAGGATTATAGAAGCAGGGAAGTCCTGTTGCAGTTGGGGTGACACGGTGGCACAGTGGTTAGCACCGCTGCTTCACAGCTCCAGGGACCACGGTTCGATTCCCAGCTCGGGTCACTGTCTGTGTGGAGTTTGCACATTCTCCTCGTGTCTGTGTGGGTTTCCTCCGGGTGCTCTGGTTTCCTCCCACAGTCCAAAGATGCGCAGGTTAGGTTGATTGGCTGTGCTAAAAGTGTCCTGAGATGCATAGGTTAGAGGGATTAGCGGGTAAATGTGTAGGGATATAGGGGTAGGGCCTGGGTGGGATTGTGGTCAATGCAGACTCGATGGGCCGAATGGCCTCTTTCTGTACTGTAGGGATTCTAAGTCTAAGTTGTACAGAACTTTGGTGAGGACACAGCTGGAGTACTGTCTGCAGTTCTGGTCACCACGTTATCGGAAGGATGTGAATGCACTGGAAGGGGTGCAGAGGAGGTTCACCAGGATGCTGCCTGGGATGGAACAGTTCAGTTATGTAGAGAGGTTGGGTAGGGTTGGGTTGTTTTGGTTGGAGCGGAGAAGACTGAGGGGTGACCTGATCGAGGTTATGAGGGGCATTGACAGAGTGGATAAAGAGCAGCTGTTCCCCTTAGTTGAAGGGTCAGTCACGAGGGGACATGGGTTCCAGGTGAGGGGCGGGAGGTTTAAAGAGGGTGTGAGGAAAAACCTTTTTACCCAGAGGGTGGTGAGGGTCTGGAATGCGCTGCCTGGAAGGGTGGTGGGGACGGGATGCCTCACATCCTTTAGAAAGTATCTGGATGAGCACTTGGCACGTCATAACATTCAGGGCTACGGGGCAAATGCTGGTAAGTGGGATTAGACAGGAGGTCAGGTGTCTCTCGTGCGTTGGTGTGGACTTAATGGACAGAAGGGCCTCTTCTGCACCGTAGCGTTCCATGATTTCAAGATTATAACTTTGCTCAGGGATAGCAGGGTTATTCAGCTCAGCAGTTGCAGATGGGGAAATGAGGCGTCCCTCAATCTGGTTATGGTTCCTTTATTGTGGAGTCCAATAGGCGTAGACAAAGGTCACAGGGAGAAGAGGGCACTCACAATGTTAAAATGGCGGCGCGGGCTCATTGGGCCGAAGGGCCTGTTTCCTGTGCCGTGTTGTCCTTTGTTCTTTGAAATTAGACAGCACGCAGTGGCACAGTGGTTAGCACTGCTGCCTCACAACACCAGGGGCCCGGGTTCGATTCCTGGCTTGGGTCACTGTGTGGAGTTTGTACGTTCTCCCTGTCTCTGCGTGGGTTTTCTCTGGGTGCTCCTGTTTCCTCCTACAGTGCAAAAAACATGCTGGTTAGGTGCATTGGCCTTGTTAAGTTCTCTCTCAATGTATCCGAACAAGTACCAGAGAATGGCAACTCAGGGAACATAAGAACATAAGAAATAGGAGCAGGAGTAGGCCATCTAGCCCTTCGAGCCTGCCCCGCCATTCAATAAGATCATGGCTGATCTGTCGTGGCTCAGTTCCACATTCCCGCCCTCTCCCCATAACACTTAATTCCCTCTCTTATCAAAAACCCATCAAACTGCGTCTTAAAAATATTTAGCGAGGCAGCCTCCACCACTTCAACGGGCAGAGAATTCCAGAGATTCACCACCCTTTGAGTGAAGAAGTTCCTCCTCAACTCCGTTCTGAACCGCCCCCCCTTTATCTTGAGGCTGTGCCCCCTAGTCCTACTGTCTTTTTTGAGCGGGAAGAGTCTCTCCACCTCTATCCTATCCATCCCATTCATCATCTTATATGTCTCAATGAGATCTCCCCTCATTCTTCTAAACTCTAACGAGTACAAGCCTAGTTTATTCAGCCTCTCCTCATAGTTCAACCCCCTCAACTCCGGAATCAGCCTAGTAAACCTCCTCTGCACTCCCTCCAAGGCCAAAATATCCTTGCGTAAGTGCGGCGACCAAAACTGCACACAGTACTCCAGCTGCGGCCTCACCAATGCCCTATACAGCTGCAGCAAGACCTCCCT
Source organism: Carcharhinus amblyrhynchos (assembly GCF_965287045.1). Taxonomy (NCBI): domain Eukaryota; kingdom Metazoa; phylum Chordata; class Chondrichthyes; order Carcharhiniformes; family Carcharhinidae; genus Carcharhinus; species Carcharhinus amblyrhynchos. The sequence goes on from NC_137331.1 coordinate 122,921,211, forward strand.
ACTTTTATATTCTATCCCCCTCGCTATGAAGGCCAGCATCCCATTCGCCTTCCTGACCACCTGCTGCACCATTTCAGTGTAACTTCATTGCAGTGTAAGCCTACTTGTGACGAATAGATAAACTTTAAAACTAGATGGCTGAACTGGAGTTTTCTAACCTGGAATATAGGTGAGACAGAGAAGTGGTATCTGTAGTGACATAGCATTGAGGAAGCCAGATGCTACTCCTATGTCTTATGTTCTTATGGCCCCTTTGATAGGCGATCGTTCACGGACCATGTGACTGGGCCAATGAAGAGCGAGCGCATGAACCTCGGCCAATCGGGAGGAAGGGTGCGCACTCCCTGGGGCTGGCAGTGGGCAGAGTGAGTTGGGGAGTTATTGGGGGGTAAAGCTGTGTCGTTGAGTTGCAAATCCCTCAACTGTAAATAGTTTCTTCTCATTGAATAAATCCTTGTGTTTTACATCCCCGATAGAGTCGCCCCGCACTATCACAGTGAAATTTTGATCCTTTCAAAGGAATATTGGTGTGACAAAGTCAAACTGAGCGAGAGTAACTGAGTGTCCGAGTGTACAAACACAAGAAGCTGTACCTCTACCTGTTAATGGGTGCCTCAAGAAGGGAAGCTGAACTTTGTCCGTGAAAACATTGGGACTTTTTAAAAAATAGATTGATTTTAGTAGTGATGGCAAAAATGTGAAATTACAGAAAGTGGTGAATATCAGCGGACACGTGAGCTTTGGGTAAAACTTGCCGTGGGCAGCACGGTGGCACAGTAGTTGGCCTGCTGCCCCCTAGTGCCAGGGACCCGGGTTCAATTCCAGCCTGGGGTGACTCTTTGTGGAGTTTGCACATTTTCCCTGTGTCATCATAGAATCATACAGTGCAGGATGAGGCCATTCAGCCCATCAAGCCTGTACCAACCTCAATCCAATCCAGGCCCTATTCCCTCACATTTACCCTGCTAATCCCCCTGGGTCAATTTAGCATGGCCAATCAGCGTAACCCATGGGGAGAAAGTGTGGGTTTCCTCCGGGTGCTCCAGTTTCCCCACACACTCCAAAGATGAGGAGGTTAGATTGTTTGGTTGGGTAAAATGCGTGGGGTTACGGGGATAGGGTGAGCCTGGGTAAGATACTCTATCAAACACTCAACAGGGCCCTGAATGGCGTCCTTGTGCACTGTAGGGATTCTATGAAAAAGGGAGAGAGTAGGAAATATCATGAAGGGTTGGTACGGTGATCCAGGCCATGGTGTGGGGCGTGAGAGGGGTTTCAAGAGAGAATAAACAGGAGAGAATCTAAGGCATCGATAATATTCCTTTGGAGATAACAAGGCTACAGTCACCAGAACATAAACAATAAAGATTGCACGGAAATTGTCCAGAAACCTCCACTGGAGAACTGACCTGCACTGAGAACTTCAAGTTAAATGACAAAGTTTGGATGGTTCTGGTTGTTTCATTGGAATAGTTACCCAGAAAAATTTAAACCACTTTTAACTCTGGGTAATGGTAGTACTGACCACCCAATCCTGGCCTGCATGGGATTCCCCCACCTCCTGATTCGCCAGGGACACCCCCGCACCACTCAGGGGACTTCCAACTACCCCACATAGTGCATGGTGGGCTACCAATATACTGACCACCCGTCAACACTCCCCTAATCCCACAACCGTCCACAAGACCACTCCCCCCACAACCCCCCCCCCATCTCTCCATCCCCATTGCACAACCCAGTGGACCCCCCCCCCCCGCCACCCAACCCTGGGGACCACCCCCCCCACCCAACTCAGGGGACACCCCACCCTCGTCCATCGTCTGAATCGCTAATATACTGACCACCCCACATCACTCCCCCACTACCCCAACCCTCCACAAGACCATATCCTCAACCCTCCCCACCAACTATCTCTCGACTCCCTGTGGGACTCTCCTGACACCCATCCATGGGACACCCCCCCCCAACAACAACTGCGCCCAACACCATCCCCCCCGGCACTGGACCCCCCCCCCCCCCCCTCCACCGACTACCCCTCCCCTTTCCCCAACTACCCTCCTCGTTGTGATAGTGGAGTCGGACACCTTAAAAACTTTCAAGCAGTTACTGGACAGGCCCATGGGACACACCAGAATGATAGGGAGTGGGATAGCTTGATCTTGGGTTCGGACATAGCTCAGCATAACATTGAGGGCCGAAGGGCCTGTACTGGGCTGTACTGTTCTATGTTCTATCTCTGCACTGACCACCCAAGCTCTCACTGATCACTTGCCCCCCCACCTCCACAATTAACCATCGCTCCAAAATGACCATTCCCCGACTGACAACCCTCCTCCCCCACCCCAACACTGACCACCCCCTCACTGACCACCCACCCCAACTGACCAGCCTCTCTACCCCAGACAAGCAGACATTACCCCACTGACCACCATACCCACCGCCCCTACCCTCCCCACCCACCAGCCCCCACCCACCAGCCCCCACCACTCCTGACAATATGACCTGCCCCCCCCCCTGCAATGCTAACCACTCGCCTTCTCCCTGGCTTTACCAGTTGGCTAGACCTTTGAACCTACCTGCTTTACAGCAGCTAGTGTTGTAAAAAAATGGGGGGGGGCTTTCTTCCACACACCTGATTCTCCAGGACTTGGGAACCCACCACACTGAACTGGAAGATCGGACAAGAAAGGAATGGCTACATACAAGACATTCTCTCTTCTACCTTCTTCTGTGGGGAAAAGGATACAGAAATCTGAGGTTACGTACCAAACGACTCAAGAACAGCTTCTTCCCTGCCGCTGTCAGACTTTTGAATGGACCTACCTTGCATTAAGTTGATCTTTCTCTACACCCTCGCTGTGACTGTAACACTACATTCTGCACCCTTTCGTTTTCTTCTCTATGAATGCTTTGTCTGTATAGCGTGCAAGAAACAATGCTTTTTGTTGTATACTAATACATGTGACAATAATAAATCATCAAATCAAATCAGTTATAGCTAGGGTGAAGAGAATGATCAGCTGAATTTATGTTAGGACCATTCAAATGTTTGATAGCAGCTGGGAAGAAGCTGTTCTTGCGTGAGTCGGTGTGTGTTTTCAGAATGTTATGACAAGCCATAACATTCAAGGCTGTGGGCCAAGAAACAATACTTTTCACTGTATGTTAAACATGTGTGGAATGAGCTGCCGGATAAAGTGGTAAACGCGGGGTCGCTTTTAACATTTAAGAAAAGCTTGGACGGGTACATGGATGAGAGGGGTGCGGAGGGATATGGTCCAAGTGCAGGTCAGTGGGACTAGGCAAAAAATGGTTCAACACAGACAAGAAGGGCCAAAAGGCCTGTTTCTGAGCTGTAATTTTCCATGGTTCTATGTGCCAATAATAAATCAAATCAAAACAAAATAAATAAATTTGATTTCTTATTGTCACACATACTGGGATACAGTGAAAAGTGTTGTTTCTTGCGCTCTATACAGACAAAGCATGCCATTCATAGAGAAGGAAAGGAGAGGGTGCAGAATGTAGTGTTACAGTCATAGCTAGGGTGTAGAGAAAGATCAACTTAATGCAAGATAAGTCCATTCAAAAGTCTGACAGTAGTAAGCTGTTCTTGAGTTGGTTGGTATGTGACCCCAGACTTCTGTATCTTTTTCCCAATGGAAGAAGGTGGAAGAGAGAATGTCCGGGGTGCGTGGGGTCCTTAATTGTGCCGGCTGCTTTGCTCGAGGCAGCGGGAAGTGTAGACAGAGTCAATGGATGGGAGGCTGGTTTGCGTGATGAGATTGGGCTACATTCATGGCCTCTTGTAGTTCCTTGCCGGTTTGGGCAGAGCAGGAGCCCATACCAAGCTGTGGTACAAGCAGAAAGAATGCTTTCTATGGTGCATCTGTAAAAATTAAAGTAAGTGAATCTGAAATTAAAAATTCAAGTTTTTTTTACTGAAGAGAAAGCGCGGAGAGGATCTGGGAGTTTAAGGTGCGTGAAGCAGGCTTGGTTATTGTGCAGAGACACAGCACCACCAGCAGAGGGGGCCAATTCAGCTAAAAACAAAGCAAGTCGGACGTTTGCATCAGATGGTACGACACAGGAGGTGGACATTCGGCCCATCACCTCCCTGCTTAAACTGGTTTCACCCCCCCAGCTTTTTCCTCCAGCGTCCTGTGATTTTGTTTTTGCTCCCTTTTTGAGGATGTTACTGTTGGAATCTGCTCGGGCTGCACTTTCCAGATTGCTATCACCTCGCTATGCAGAAAATCGCTCTGGGTATAACCCTTCTGGTGTAAGTCAGCTTAACTCTGTCTCCCGCTGCTTGGTGACCCTGCTGTCACTGGCAAAGGTTTCTCCTGATCGAATCTGTGGAAACCCCCCTTTTTAGAATCTCGAGTGTTTCTCTGAAATATTCCCTTAGCCGGCTGCCTCACTTCGACGCCGTTTATTCAGCGCAGGGGGCAGAACAGATCAACAAATACATTGAGGATAAGAGAGACTTCTGCATTTCTGTAGCGCCTCCGGATGTCCCAAAGCACTGCGGAACCTTCTGAAGTGAAGTTAAGAGCTGCAACAGCCATTTTGTGCACAGTCAGATCCCGCACACGTAGCAAAGAGGGCAGCAAGCAGATAACCTGTTTTATGATGTGCAGGTTAGGTGGATTGGCCATGCCAAATTACTCTTAGAGGGACTAGCTAGGGTATAAGATGATGACGGGGATGGATAGGGTAGAGGTAGAGAGATTCTTCCCGCTCAGAAAGGATAGCAGGACTAGAGGGCACAGCCTCAAGATAAGGGGGGGGTGCAGTTTAGAACGGAGTTGAGGAGGAACTTCTTCACTCAAAGGGTGGTGAATCTCTGGAATTCTCTGCCCGTTGAAGTGGTGGAGGCTGCCTCGCTAAATATATTTAAGTCACGGGTAGATAGGTTTCTGATAGACAAGGGAATTAAGGGTTATGGGGAGAGGGCGGGAAAGTGGAACTGATCCACTTCAGATCAGCCATGATCTTATTGAATGGCGGGGCAGGCTCGAAGGGCTAGATGGCCAACTCCTGCTCCTATTTCTTCTGTTCTTAAATGCATGAGGTTATGGGAATAGGGCCTGGTTGGGATTGTGGTCAGTGCAGGCAAGATGGGCTGAATGGCCTCCTTCTGCACTGTCGGGATTCTATCGTTCACCTTGTACCAATAGAGTGTTCAGCTTGAGCTGGGGTTGCTCTGGACTGTCCGCTCCTTCTGCAGATCCAGCTGACTCCCTACCCTCTCCACGGCCTTCTATTCTTCTTTCTGCACCTACTTGTACCCGGCAGTTCTGGGCAATGTGACCCACTCGCTTATACTCGTGACGCTGGGCCCCTCTAGTCCGGCAACTCGATTCCCTGTGCCCTGTCCTGCCACATTCCGCTCACAGTGCTGAAATCCGTTACCTTGTGTACCCGGGCGCTGACATCCCGCTGCCCTGCTGATCCGCCGGCTAACTCCATGGAAATTGCGTTCTCCGATGCAGACTTAAACTGTAGACTCCCTCCGGCCAAGAACTTCCTCCAAATGGCTTCACCCTGAGGCCATAATACAGCCAGTCCTGTGAAGCATTCTCCAGTACGTTTCCGAACTCGCAGTGCTCACACAATCTCTTCAGAGTCGTCACAAATCCTGCAATGGACTCCCCTCGGTCTCGTTTGTAGAATCGAAAACACGCATCGATCAGTAATGGCTTTGGAGTTTAATACATCAAGCAGTTGTAGTTTAGAAGGCTGAGGGGGGATCTTATAGAGACATATAAGATAATGATGGGGCTAGGCTGGGTAGAAGCAACGAGGTTATTTTAGCTTACAATGGAAACAAGAACATAAGAACATACGAACATAAGAAATAGGAGCAGGAGTAGGCCATCTGGCCCTTCGAGCCTGCCCCGCCATTCAATAAGATCATGGCTGATCTGTCGTGGCTCAGTTCCACTTTCCCGCCCTCTCCCCATAACCCTTAATCCCCTCTCTTATCAAAAACCCATCAACCCGCGTCTTAAAAATATTTAGCGAGGCAGCCTCCACCACTTCAACGGGCAGAGAATTCCAGAGATTCACCACCCTTTGAGTGAAGAAGTTCCTCCTCAACTCCGTTCTAAACCGCCCCCCCTTTATCTTGAGGCTGTGCCCCCTAGTCCTACTGTCTTTTTTGAGCGGGAAGAGTCTCTCCACCTCTATCCTATCCATCCCATTCATCATCTTATACGTCTCAATGAGATCTCCCCTCATTCTTCTAAACTCTAGCGAGTACAAGCCTAGTTTATTCAGCCTCTCCTCATAGCTCAAGAACTAGGGGGCACAGCCTCAAAATAAGGGGGAGACAATTTAGAACAGAGTTGAGGAGGAACTTCTTCTCCCGGAGGGTAGTGAATCTCTGGAATTTTCTGCCCGTTGAAGTAGTGGAGGCTACCTCGTTAAATGTGTTTAAATCACAGGTAGATAGATTTTAAACCAGTAAGGGAATTAAGGGTTATGGGGAGAAAGCGGGTAAGTGGAACTGATCCACTATCAGATCAGCCATGATCTTATTGAATGGCGGGGCAGGCTCGAAGGGCGAGATGGCCTACTCCTGCTCCTATTTCTTATGTTCTTACATAATTCTTGGATTGTCTGGTTGCACCAAACACTCAGAACAGCAAAGCTCCTGCTCCCAATGGTGATCAAGAAGGCAGATACTACCAGGTTCTTAGCCATGCTATTGGCTGCTGGTTAAGTGCTGAGCCACTCTGTATTAGATATCTAATTTTCTACTTATTTATTATTTATTAGTTCACGAGTAAGCTTACATTAACACTGCAACGGAGTTACTGTGAAAATCCCCTAGTTGCCACACTCTGTTCAGGTACGCTGAGGGAGAATTTAGCACGGCCAATGCACCCAAACCAGCACGTCTCTTGGATTATGGGAGGAAACTGGAGCGCCCAGAGGAAACCCACGCAGACACGGGGAGAACATACAGACTCCACACAGGCAGTGACCCAAGCCTGGGTCCCTGATGCTGTGAGGCAGCCATGTTAACCGCTGTGCCACCCTACGGCACCGAGACTAGCCACTGTTTTGCTTTTCTACCAGTGGGAAGTTCTCCCGCGAAAAGCGTGCAGGCCCAAAGCCTCCTGCCAACATCGCCAGCAGACCCCCCCCGGCAGCCCGAGTTCCCCTCGGTGCCCACTTCCTGTGACATTTTCAGCCAACTCCCAGGCCAGTCCTACCTCCCCCTGGACGGACCGTTCAGTCTGAAGTAACATGACCAGAACGCTCCCACCCGATACCTCAACACTGGGAGCTGGTTATTGAAGGTGTGCACACGTTCACAGTGAGGTCCAAGACTGTCCAATAGCGCCCCACACTGGTTGGAGCTAATAGTCCAGGGGTCACCTGACCTGTACGGTTAAAGGGACAGTCCTCACCCCAAACCCCAACATGCAACACGTGTACGTCACCTTATTTATTGCGGTTATATCTAAAGTCGTGTAAGTAAGATGGACGTTATTTTCTATTGTGAGGCCAAAGGGGACAGACTGATAACAACCAAAGCTTGACCGACACTGGCTGGAAAATCCAGGCCACTATAAACATCGGGCGGGACAGTAGTCAGCACTGCTGCCTCACAGTGCCAGGGACGCGGGTTCGATTCCCGGCTTGGGTCACTGTCTGTGTGGAGTTTGCACATTCTCCCCATGTCTGCGTGGGTTTCTTCCGGGTCCTCCGGTTTCCTCCCACAGTCCGAAAGACGTGCTTTGGCCGTGCTGGATTCTCCCTCAGTGTACCCGAACAGGCACTGGAGTGTGGCGACTGGGGGATTTTCACGGTAACTTCATTGCAGCGTTAAGTAAGCTTGGTGTTAACGAATTGTCCCTAAATTAGACCTCCCTCAACCTGGCACACATATATAATTCTCTAAATTTGCACCCCTTTATTGTGGAGTCCAAGAGGCATAGGCAAAAGTGGTAGGTAGAAGGAGGATTGGAATGAGGCACTCTCTGAGTGTTAAAATGGGCAGCGCGGGCTTGTTGGGCCAAAGGGCCTGTTTCCTGTGCTGTGTTGTTCTTTGTTTTGTTCTTTACTTGTGACACTAATAAATTAAACTTTAAATCTTTGTATCCCGGACTGGGAACATCTGCAGCAATACCGCTTCCTGCTCTTTGCAAGATGAATGAGAAAGTGGTGACTAATTGCACAGTTATGATGGGCAGAGTGGCCTCCTCCTGTTCTGTACGACTCGAAAGTTCCGTGAGAGAACTTTCTGGTAAATGAAGGTGTTTTTTTTTGCTTCGTTGGCTGAATGTGTGAGCGGAAAATTCATGAAATGGCAGGCGATGTATTAACAACACTAAGTATGAAGTTTCCCAAGATCTATTGTGAAGCCTCTGGGGAACTCACAGTGCAGCCTCATTAATGACCCTAACAATTACAATTCTGTGTCAGCCGCAAGTGTAATTGCTTAAACATGAAACGCTGTAAAGCGGGAGTGTCCGAGCACCTCAGCTCTGTTTCATTTCATTCAATCAACATCAACTTAACGTTTCTCTTTTATGTCCTGTACTGCTCAGGGAACAAAATACTTGGCAAAAAAAAAACCCCTTTCAAATGAGATTGTGTTAATACCTCATTGGAAACTGTGTCCAGATGGCACGTAGCTCTGTGGGAAGCATTGCATTACATTACAGCGTAAAAATTCCATTGTCGAATGGAACATTGGCAAAACCCAGCCACCAATTTCACAGCGTGCAGCGTCAGGGGAACTCTGGATAAAGCTGAGGTCACATTCCTGTTCCTGAAACAGTTCTCTATAAAGTGACTCCACATTTCAAGCCCTGTACCTGTCAAGGACTCCACGCACCCCGGACATATTCCCTTTCTTCCGTCGGGAAAAAAGATACAAAAGGGGTCCTTTTTTTTGTAAGGATGCATTTGCAAGAGGTGGGCATCGCTGGCTAGATTCAAGAAGTCCATCACTCTCTCAAGGGATGGACAATAAATGATGGTAAAAAGTCTGACAACACCAGGTTTTAGTCCAACTAAAACCTGGTGTTGTCAGACTTTTTACTGTGTTTACGCCAGTCCAACGCCGGCATACCCACATCAATAAATGATGGCCAGCCAGTGACGCCCATGTCCCTAGAATGAATTATTAAAAAAACGTGTGTTGTCCATCCCTGATTGCCCCTTGAGAAGGTGGTGGTGAGCTCCTTCCCAAACTGTTGCAGTCCCTGAGGTGTACCCAAAGCGCTGTGAGGGAGGGACTAACATGATTTTGACCCAGCGACAGTGAAGGAACGGTGATTTTGTTTTTTGATTTGATTTATTATTGTCACGTGTATTAGTATACAGTGAAAAGTATTGTTTCTTGCACACTGTACAGACAAAGCATACTGTTCATAGAGAAGGAAAGGAGAGAGTGCAGAATGTCGTGATACAGTCATAGCGAGGGTGTAGAGAAAGATCAGCTTAATGCGAGGTAGGTCCATTCAAAAGTCTGACTGCAGCAGGGAGGAAGCTGTTCTTGAGTCGGTTGGTACGTGACCTCAGACTTTTGTATCCTTTTCACAACGGGAGAAGGTGGAAGAGAGAATGTCCGGGGTGCGTGGGGTCCTTAATTACGCTGGCTGCTTTTCCCGAGGCAGTGGGAAGTGTAGACAGAGTCAATGGATGGAAGGTTGGTTTGAGTGATGGACTGGGCTTCATTCGCGACCCTTTGTAGTTGGTAATTATTTGCCCTTTGAGAAGGTGATGGTGAGTTCCTTCCTGAGCTGTAGCAGCCATTGTGGTGTAGGTACACCCACAGTGCTGTTAGGGAGGGAATTCTGGGATTTTATCCTAATGGCAGTGATGGAATGGTGATTGCTTTTTATTAGTTGATTTGATTTATTATTGTCACATGTATTAGCATGCAGTGAAAAGTATTGTTTCTTGCACACAGTATATAGACAAAGCATACTGTTCATGGAGGAGGAAACGAGAGGATGTAGGATGTATTGTTACAGTCATAGCTAGGGTGTAGAGAAAGATCAACTTAATGCGAGGTAGGTCCATTCACAAGTCTGACAGCAGCAGGGAAGAAGCTGTTCTTGAGTCGGTTGGTTCATGACCTCAGATGTTTGTATCTTTCCAAGTCAGGAAGATGAGTCGCTTAGAGGGGAACCTCCAGATGTTGGTGTCCCCCCGTGTGTCTGCTGCTCTTGTCCTTAACATAAACCACTTTGTCCTTTTACCTGACCGCCCACATAATTCTGCCTTGCATTGTTATAAGAACATAAGAAATAGGAGCAGGAGTAGGCCATCTAGCCCTTCGAGCCTGCCCCACCATTCAATAAGATCATGGCTGATCTGAAGTGGATCAGTTCCACTTTCCCACTTTCTCCCCGTAACCCTTAATCCCCCTGTCTATCAGAAATCTAATTATATGAAAGTTAAAATGCTATTCCATCGTAAAAGAATCGAATTGAATTAACTGATTGGTTTCTGTTACCTAGTAAGCAAGGAGAGTGATGTGACACAGAGATAGTGTTTGGATTAATCACGTGGAAGTTATTGCTCTGGGGGCATGGGTTTAGATCCCACTGTGGCAGCTGGTGGAATTTAAATTCAATCCATAACATCTGGATTTGAAAGACAGTCTCAGGTAGTGCGACCGTGAAACTAATGTTGATTACTGGTGTTAAAAATTCATCTGGTTTCCCCTAGGGAAATAAACCTGTTGTCCTTACCCAGTCTGGCCCAGGCTCTCAGTAGTTAAATGTCCACTGAAATGGGCTCTTTTTTAAATTATTCATGGGACGTTCATTGCCCGTCCCTAGTTGCCCTTGTTCAGAGGCAGTTGAAAGTCAACCGCATTGGCTGTGGCTCTGGAGTCACATGTAGGCCAGACCGGGTAAGGACGGCAGATTTCCTTCCCTAAAGGATATGAGTGAACCAGGTGGGTTTTTCTGACAATGGTTTCGTGGTCATCAGTTATTAATTATTAATTCCAGATTTTTTTTTAAATTGAATTCAAATTCCACCATCTGGTGTGAAGGGATTCGAATCCAGGTCCCCCAGAACATTAGCTGAGTTTCTGGATTAATAGTCTAGCAATAATACCATTAGGCCACCGCCTCCTCTGAGCAAGCCACTCAGTCCAAGAGGCAATTAGAGAAGGGCAACAAACGCTGGCCTTGTCTTGTGGCGTCCACGTCCCATCAAAGAATAAAAGACGCTCTTTCCCATTGGGTTAACCAGTACAATCTCTCAATACTACAGCAGAGAATGAGACCATTCGGCCCATCTTAACTGTTCCTAGCCACACAACTAATCCCACTCTGCTGCTTATTCTTCATTCTCTCTGGAACTTTCTCCCCTTCAGATACTTATCCAGTTCCCCTTTTGGAAGTTCCTCTTCAATCTGCTTCCATTGCCCTTGCAGGTAGCACCTTCCGGATCATAGCAACTCTTCACCTAACATCTGGTTCTTTTGCCAAGTCTCATAAATCTGTACCCCCCGGGTTAATCCGTGCCGCTGCAAAAGCTTTCTGCTCACTGGGTTTGACTCCCTCACTTCCTTATCGATAATCACGCTATTGTCCTGGATAGCTGCTGCTCGGTTGAGTGGAAATTTTAATTACAAGCTTGTCTTTGTTCCTGCATCATTCATACCAATTTACAAAGTTTGATGAGTGCCAGGAAGTTTTTAGCTGCGGAACAGAGTGTTTTCCCACACCGCGCTCCAGTCAGCCAGCGTGAATTGGCAGTTCCCTAATGAAGCCTCTCATTACTTCACCCTGAGGCTGATTCTGTCGTAGGGTCAGCCCTGATTTAGTGACACTTTAACTCATAATTCCCCGCTAAAAATGAACAATCCTACAGCACAATGATGATTGTGTGGACATCGGGGGGGTTTTGAGTTAGTCTCGTTAAATTCTATTGCTGGTAAATGGGTTGAGGTGGGAAGTCGAGTGTTTCTCGTGTGTCGGTACAGACTCGATGGGCCAAAGGGCCTTCTCTGCAAAGTAAAGCTTACTTATAGTCACCACTTGGCTTACATTCACACTGCAATGAAATTACTGTGAAAATCCCCTAGTCACCACACTCCAGTTCGGGTACACTGAGGGACAATTTAGCACGGCCAATCCAACCTAACCCGCACATCTTTGGACATAAGAACATAAGAACATAAGAAATAGGAGCAGGAGTAGGCCATCTAGCCCTTCGAGCCTGCCCCGCCATTCAATAAGATCATGGCTGATCTGTCGTGGCTCAGTTCCACTTTCCCGCCCTCTCCCCATAACCCTTAATCCCCTCTCTTATCAAGAACCCATCAACCCGCTTCTTAAAAATATTTAGCGAGGCAGCCTCCACCACTTCAACGGGCAGAGAATTCCAGAGATTCACCACCCTTTGAGTGAAGAAGTTCCTCCTCAACTCCGTTCTAAACCGCCTCCCCTTTATCTTGAGGCTGTGCCCCCTAGTCCTACTGTCTTTTTTGAGCGGGAAGAGTCTCTCCACCTCTATCCTATCCATCCCATTCATCATCTTATACGTCTCAATGAGATCTCCCCTCATTCTTCTAAACTCTAACGAGTACAAGCCTAGTTTATTCAGCCTCTCCTCATAGCTCAATCCCCTCAACTCCGGTATCAGCCTAGTAAACCTCCTAAGGTTTTTTTCAATAAAAAAACATCTAAGGTTAGAACCACAGAATAATACAGTGGTGACACAGTGGCACAGTGGTTAGCACCGCTGCCTCACAGCACGAGGGACTCTGGTTTGGTTCCTAGCTTAGGTCACTATCTGTATAGAATTTGCACATTCTCCCCTTGTCTGGGAAGGGCTAGCAGGGTAAATATGTGGGGTTACGGGGAAAAGGCCTGGGTGGGATGCTCTGTCGGAGAGTCGGTGCAGGCTCGATGGGCTGAATGGCCTGTTTCTGCACTGTAGGGATTCTATGATTCCAGGTCAGCTCCTAAGAGTTGTGTTTAGATGATGTTGAGTTTGGGTTTTAAAACATGGTGCATTACAGAACCCTCAGGCATGTTGCTATGGGTGGTGATATCGAGGCTGCAGTGTTCTCTCCATCAAGCGGCTGACCAGGAGTCTCTCCTGCTTTCACCGCCCGCTATCGGCGCGTGTGTTTGGAAGGATTTTGCAGGTTGATACACAACCTGTTTGGTCGCATTACGCACACACTTCCTTAACCAGCAAGTCCTGGAGTGGGATTTGAGCAGTAAGAAGTCTCACAACACCAGGTTAAAGTCCAACAGGTTTATTTGGCACTGGCTTTCGGAGTCTCGGGCTCCTTCATCAGGTGAGTGGGAGTTGTGTTCAAAAACAGGGCATATAAAGACACAAACTCAATTTACAAGATAATGGTTGGAATGTGAGTCTTTACAGGTAATCAAGTCTTAAAGGTACAGACAACGTGAGTGGAGAGAGGGTTAAACACAGGTTAAAGAGATGTGTATTGTCTCAAGCCAGGACAGTTCGTGAGATTTTGCAAACCCAGGCAAGTCATGGGGGTTACAGATAGTGTGACATGAACCCAAGATCATGGTTGAGGCCGTCCTCATGCGTACGGAACTTGGCAATCAGTCTCTGCTCAGCGACTCTGCGCTGTCGTGTGTCGTGAAGGCCGCCTTGGAGAATGCTTACCTAAAGATCAGAGGCTGGATGCTCGTGACCGCTGAAGTGTTCGCCAACAGGAAAGGAAAACCCCTGCCTAGTGATTGTCAAGCAGTGTTCATTCATCCATTATCATAGCATCTGCATGGTCTCCCCAATGTACCCTGCCTCGGGATATCCTTTCCTGCAGCATATCAGGTAGACAATGTTGGCTGAGTATGTGCCGTGTACCTGATGGATGATATTCTCATGTGAGATGATGGCATCCGTGTCGATGATCCGGCATGTCTTCCAGAGGTTGCTGTGGCAGGGTTGTGTGGTATCGTGGCCACTGTTCCCCTGAAGGCTGGGTAGTTTGCTGCGTATAGTGGTCTGTTTAAGATCGTGCAGTTGTTTGAAGGCAAGAAGTGAGGGGGTGTGGGGATGGCCTTGGGCGAGATGTTTGTCTTCATCAATGACATGTTGAAGGCTCCGGAGAAGATGTCGTAGCTTCTCCGCTCCGGGGAAGTACTGGACGACGAAGGGTACTCTGTCTGCCTTGTCCCATGTTTGTCTTCTGAGGAGATTGGTGAGGGTTTTCACTGTGGCGCATCGGAACTGTTGATCAATGAGTCGAGCACCATATACTGTTCTTATGAGGGCATCTTCCTGCGTCTGGAGGTGTCAGTTGCAATCCTCCTCATCTGAGTAGATCCTGTGTATACGAGGGCTTGTCTGTAGGGGATGGCTTAACATGTTTAGGGTGGAAGCTGGAGAAGTGGAGCATTGTGAGGTTATCCATGGGTTTGCCGTACAGTGAGGTGCTGAGGTGACCGTCCTTGATGGAGATACGTGTGTCTAAGAATGCAACCAATTCCAGAGTGTAATCCATGGTGAGTCTGATGATGGGATGGAACTTGTTGATGTCGTCATATAATTGTTCCAGTGATTGTTCACTCTGAGTCCAAAGGAAGAAAATGTCATCAGTGTATCTAGTTGAAGGTCCTGTGAAGATGTCTTGTTCGAACCTGTGCATGATGATGTTGGCATATTGCGAATTTGGTCCCCATGGCTGTTCCATGTATCTGGATGAAGAGCAGGTTGTTGAAGGTGAAGGTATTGTGGTCCAGGATGAAGCCGATGAGTTGTAGAATTGCATCTGGAGATTGGCAGTTGTCGGCGATGAGTACTGAGCGCAGTTGCAGCAATGCCATCATCGTGGGGGATACTGGTATACAACAACGAGACATCCATTGTGACGAGGAATGTTCCTGGTTCAACTGCTCCATGTGTGCTGAGTTTCTGTAGGAAGTCCATAGTGTCACGACAGAATCTGAAGGTTCTTTATACAATGGGTTTCAGGATGCTCTCAGTGTAGCCAGAGAGATTCTCATACAGGGTCCCATTGCCTGATACGATGGGACGTCTGGGTGTGTTGGCCTTGTGTATCTCCGGGAGGCAGTAGAGATCTCCAGCGCGGGGAGTATGTGGGATGAGAGCACGGAGGGTGTTCTGAAGGTCTGGATCAAAGGTCTTGATCAGTCTGTTGAGTTGACTGCTGTGTTCTTTGGTTGGATCTGCAGGTAACTGTAGTGTTCCTCATTGTTTAGCTGTCAGTACACTTCTTTTCAGTAATCCGTTCTGTTCAGTATGACGATGGCCCCTCCTTTGTCTGCTGGTTTGATGACAAAGTTGCGGCTGGTCTTGAGAGCATGGATGGCGTTGCGTTGTGCTTGGGTGATGTCCGGGGCTGTCTTGTGAGTGCGGTTGATGAATCTGGCATTGAAGCACCTCCTGATGGCTTGGGCATGCATGTTAAGTCAAGGGCAGAGGCCTTCCGGAGGAGTCCAATTCAACTCTTCCTTCTCCAGTTGCTGCACTGCGGATCTCTCTGTCGGCTGTTCATTGGTTTTCTCATTGTGTTCGCTGGTGTTGTGAGACTTCTTATTGTGCTTACCCCAGTCCAACGCCGGCATCTCCACATTAATAAGAACATAAGAACATAAGAAATAGGAGCAGGAGTAGGCCATCCAGCCCTTCGAGCCTGCCCCGCCATTCAATAAGATCATGGCTGATCTGTCGTGGCTCAGTTCCACATTCCCGCCCTCTCCCCATAACCCTTAATCCCCTCTCTTATCAAAAACCCATCAACCCGCGTCTTAAAAATATTTAGCGAGGCAGCCTCCACCACTTCAACGGGCAGAGAATTCCAGAGATTCACCACCCTTTGAGTGAAGAAGTTCCTCCTCAACTCCGTTCTAAACCGCCCCCCCCTTTATCTTGAGGCTGTGCCCCCTAGTCCTACTATCCTTTCTGAGCGGGAAGAGTCTCTCCACCTCTATCCTATCCATCCCATTCATCATCTTATACGTCTCAATGAGATCTCCCCTCATTCTTCTAAACTCTAACGAGTACAAGCCTAGTTTATTCAGCCTCTCCTCATAGCTCATTTGGTCTTCATAGCCAGAGGATTTGAGGATAGGGATAGGGATGTTTTGCTGCAATTGTACAGGGCATTGGTGAGGCCACACCTGGAGTATTGTGTGCAGTTTTAGTGTCTTTATCTGAGGAAGGATGTCCTTGTGATAGAGGGAGCTCAGCGAAGGTTTACCAGGCTGATTCCTGGGATGGCAGGTCTGTCATATGAGGAGGAACTAAGTCAGTTAGGATTATATTCACTGGAGTTTAGAAGAGTGAGAGGGGATCTCATAGAAACTTATAAAATTCTGACAGGGTAGGTTCGGAAAGAATGTTCCCAATGGTCGGGGGAGTCCAGAACTAGCAGGTCATAGTTTGAGGGTAAGGAGTAAACCTTTTAGAACTGAGGTGAGGAGAAATTCCTTCTATGATGAATGTGTGGAATTCACTAGCACCTCATGTTGTTGAGGCCAAAACGTTGTCTTATTTGAAGAAGAAATTAGATATAGTTCTTGGGGCTAAAGGGATCAAGGAATATGGGAGAAAGAGGGATCCGGATATTGGATTTGATGATCAGCCATGATCAAGATGAATGGCGGAGCAGGCTCCAGGGGCCAAATGGCCTGCTCCTGCTTCTAGTTTCTATGTATGTCATCAGTAAATAAAGTCCTGTAAGTCAGTCCCGACAAGAGAAAAAGAATGTGGAACCTGCCACTACATGGGAGTATTGAGGCAAATGGAGGGATCTAGATGAAGAAAAGATTGATCAGTAATGTTGGGATGCAGTCACCGTAGACAGTTTCAGTGCGGTAGAAGGGTCATGTGTACTCCAAACTCCGTCCACAGATGCTGCCGGACCTGCTGAGTTTTTCCAGCATTTTCTCCTTTTATACTGGGGGGGGAGGAGGCCCATGTGGATTTTTAACACATAGACCATCTGCAGCATCGAGCAGAGTGGCCATGGTTCACCTCTCATCCAAAACATGGTACCTCTGACAGTGCGGCACTCCCTCAGTACCGACCCTCTGACAGTGCGGCACTCCCTCAGTACTGACCCTCTGACAGTGCGGCACTCCCTCAGCACTGACCCTCTGACAGTGCGGCACTCCCTCAGCACTGACCCTCTGACAATGCCGCACTCCCTCAGCACTGACCCTCTGACAATGCAGCACTCCCTCAGCACTGACCCTCTGACAGTGCGGCACTCCCTCAGTACTGACCCTCTGACAGTGCAGCACTCCCTCAGCACTGACCCTCTGACAGTGCGGCACTCCCTCAGTACTGACCCTCTGACAGTGCGGCACTCCCTCAGTACTGACCCTCTGACAGTGCCGCACTCCCTCAGCACTGACCCTCTGACAATGCAGCACTCCCTCAGCACTGACCCTCTGACAGTGCGGCACTCCCTCAGCACTGACCCTCTGACAGTGCGGCACTCCCTCAGCACTGATCCTCTGACAGTGCGGCACTCCCTCAGCACTGACCATCTGACAGTGCAGCACTCCCTCAGCACTGACCCTCTGACAGTGTGGCACTCCCTCAGCACTGATCCTCTGACAGTGCGGCACTCCCTCAGCACTGACCCTCTGACAGTGCAGCACTCCCTCAGCACTGATCCTCTGACAGTGTGGCACTCCCTCAGCACTGATCCTCTGACAGTGCGGCACTCCCTCAGTACTGACCCTCTGACAGTGCGGCACTCCCTCAGTACTGACCCTCTGAGGCGCTCCCTCAGTACTGACCCTCTGACAGTGCGGCGCTCCCTCAGCACTGACCCTCTGACAGTGCGGCGCTCCCTCAGCACTGACCCTCTGACAGTGCGGCGCTCCCTCAGCACTGACCCTCTGACAGTGCGGCACTCCCTCAGCACTGATCCTCTGACAGTGCGGCACTCCCTCAGCACTGACCCTCTGACAGTGCGGCACTCCTTCAGTACTGACCCTCTGACAGTGCGGCACTCCCTCAGTACTGACCCTCTGACAGTGCGGCACTCCCTCAGCACTGACCCTCTGACAGTGCGGCACTCCCTCAGTACTGACCCTCTGACAGTGCGGCACTCCCTCAGTACTGACCCTCTGACAGTGCGGCACTCCCTCAGTACTGACCCTCTGACGGTACGGCACTCCCTCAGTACTGACCCTCTGACAGTACGGCACTCTCTCAGTACTGACCCTCTGACAGTGCGGCACTCCCTCAGTACTGACCCTCTGACAGTGCGGCACTCCCTCAGCACTGACCCTCTGACAGTGCGGCACTCCCTCAGTACTGAGCCTCTGACAGTGCGGCACTCCCTCAGCACTGACCCTCTGACAGTGCGGCACTCCCTCAGCACTGACCCTCTGACAGTGCGGCACTCCCTCAGTACTGAGCCTCTGACAGTGCGGCACTCCCTCAGCACTGACCCTCTGACAGTGCGGCACTCCCTCAGTACTGAGCCTCTGACAGTGCACCCTCTGTTGATACAGTGCATTTCCTGTCTGTGACATACGGCACTCTCTGTTTTACCTTGGTACTGGATTGAGTCGGTGGTTGAGATTGTGGAGTGAGACACGGACCCACGACCTTCTGACTGCCAGGCGTGAGTGGCACCCATTGTGCCCAGGCTGCTTGAAAGTGCCAGCCTCAGCGCTCTGAATACAGGGGCACCAATTAATTGGGACGAAGCAACTTCTACAAAGTGGAGCCCTGGTGAAGATTTCCCACAACAAAGGAACCATCTCTAATTATTCCAAATGTTAATGAGCAAAGCTGGGAGGCTGAGCAGCCAGCGAGTGAAGCGAGCTCTCAATCTGCCAATCAAGAGGCACATTTACACTCAGAACAACAAAACTATGGCGAGTGTGGCGATTGTTCTCAATCAGATCTCCCTAACAACTGTCCGACAGGTCAGAACCGGCTGGTGTACAAACACTAGACTGACAAGGAGGAAGAGACACCAAATCTCAAAGAATCACAGAAACTAGAGGCAGGAGAAGGCCACTCGGCCCTTCGATCTTGCTCCGCCGTTCATTATGATCGTGGCTGACCGATGAATTCAATATCCAGATCCCCTTTGCTCCAATAAGCCTTGAGTCCTTTAGCGCCCAAGAGCTATATATAATTTCTTCTTGAAACCAGGCAGTAACTTCATTGCAGTGTTAATGTAAGCCTGCTTGTGACGCGAATAAATAAATTTTAAAACTTTAAACAATCTTTTGACCTCAACTATTTTCTGTGGTAATGAATTCACCCTCTGGGTGAAGAAATTTCTCCTCATCTCAGTTCTAAAAGGTTGTCTGAGGTAGATTCTTCACTCAGAGAGTGGTTGGGGTGTGGAATGCACTGCCTGCTGTGATAATGGAGTCGGACACTTGGGGAACTTTCAAGCGGTTATTGGACAGGCACATGGAGCACACCAGAATGATAGGGAGTGGGATAGCTTGATCTTGGGTTCGGACATAGCTCGGCACAACAGTGAGGGCCGAAGGGCCTGTTTGTGCTGTAGTATTCTATGTTTCTATGTTTACCGCTGATCCTCAAACTATGACGCCTAATTCTGAACTCCCCCACCATATTTTTGATTTGATTTATGTGTTAGTGTACAGCGAAAAGTGTTGTTTCTTGCGCGCTATACAGACAAAACATACCGTTCATAGAGAAGGAAGGGAGAGAGCGCAGAATGTAGTGTTACACTCATAGCTAGGGTGTAGAGAAAGATCAACTTAATGCAAAGTAGGTCCATTCAAAAGTCTGACAGCAGCAGGGAAGAAGCTGTTCTTGAGGCGGTAGGTATGTGACCTCAGACTTTTGTATCTTTTTCCCGAAGAAAGAAGGCGGAGGAGAATTACGAGATTCCTGCACAATGACACCCAGGTCCCTCTGCACAGCAGCATGCTGCAATTTTTTACCATTTATATAATAGTCCATTTTGCTGTTATTCCTGTCAAAATGAATGACCTCACATTTACCAACATTGTACTCCACCTGCTAGACCCTAACCCACTCACTTAGACTATCTATATCCCTTTGCAGACTTTCAGTATCCTCTGCACACTTTGCCCTGCCACCCATCTTAGTGTCATCTGTGAATTTTGACACAATACACTCGGTCCCCAACTCCAAATCATCTATGTAAATCGTAAACAATCCATTTGTAAATTTCTTATTTTCTCATTAGAACTTACTATCCCACCTTTTTTAATGTCACCTGTAAATGTGGCGGTAGCACCTACTCTCCCTGCACCTAAGTCATTAATATAGATTGGAAATAGTTGGGGTCCGAGGACTGAACCCTGTGGCACTCCTCTAGTTACAGCATACCAACCAGAAGAAGACCCGTTTATCCTGAGTCTCTGCTTTCTGTCAGCTAGCAATATTCTATCCAAGCTAATAAGTTGTCCTTAACTCCACATGATCTTACCTTATGTATGGCACCTTATCAGATGCCTTCTTGTAGGCTAGATATACTACATCTACAGGATCTCCATTATCTACTAGGCTTGTTTTTTTCCTGCTGCCAGCAGACTTTTAATGGACCTACCTCATACTAAATTGTTTCTTATTCTTTGAGATGTGAGCATTGCTGACAAGGCCAGCACTTAATGCTCATTCCTAATACCAGGCAGTGTAAGCTTTAATTAAATGTAAAATCAGATACAGAAAGTGAAACGACAAGAGGAAAAGAAAGATAAAGAAAAAAAAAGACAACTAAAAATATTTTTTAACACATTTTTTAAAAATCTCCAATGATAAGTAAAATTAGAAGGAATGAGACTCCACACTAAAAATTTCAGGGTCAGAGAGGTTGGCTGGCGGTAACGCACAGTTAAAATTCATTTAAATGTGAATGTACAAACTCTGACTTTTTCTGGCGTGTTTGGTAGCTGTCTAATCGGTAATTACAACATCATCAAGCCCTTCTTGTGTCCAAACATTGATCTCTTAGAGAGATACCACTTGAACGAAGCCTGTGGAAGAGCAGAGAAACACGGGCAGCAATTTCCTACTTTCTGTATTTAACCAGTCATGTGCAGTCTCCAGAAGTTCCTTTCTGAGTTACTCCACAATAACAACAAGGGCTGATAGCCTCACTATTATTGTTACCGCAAAATCCAAGTGATAATGTTACCTTCGCAGAGTGTGTTTATTTTGTCTGAGTGAATTCACTTCTATCTGTTCACCAGATCGATGCTGGGGATGAAGGGGTTGACGTGTGAGGAGAGGTTAAACAGTTTGGGTTTATACTCACTAGAGATTAGAAGAGTGAGAGAGGATCTGATCGAGGTATATAAAATTCTAAAAGGGATTGATAAAGTAAACGTAGACCAAATGTTTCCCCTTGTGGGGCAGTCTGGAACAAGAGGTCACAGGTATAGGTTGGGAGGCGGTGGATTTAAAACTGAGATGGGGAGGAACTGCTTCTTACAGAGGGGGGTGAATTTGTGGAACTCTCTGCCCCGTCGCACAGTGGAGTCTGAAATCATTGAATGGTTTCAAGGAGATAGATATATTTCTGATAGTAAAAAATGGATAAGGGGATATGGGGAACAGGTGGGGAGGTGGATTTGAGATCAGGAAGAGATCAGCCATGATCTGATTGAATGGCGGAGCAGGATCGAAGGGCTGAACTTGCCGATTTGTGTTCCTAACTCCTATGTTCTTATTTCTGAAGAATGTATTTCCGTGACAATTAACCCTTGTCTATGTTCTCCTTCTCTTTCAGTGCTGAGGTACAAGATTCAACAGGTACAAAGCATTAAGGTAATTGAACACTATTGGTTGACTTATGTGACAGAATGTACATGAATTGTGAAGAATAGGCACGCAATCTGAAAGTAGCTCATGTTCAAAACAAACCCTCACCATTCCCATGTCAAAGATATGATGCATCTTCTCCTTGAGGCTTTTTTCTCTCATGCTTTGGAATGTAACACGGTTAGAAATTCATTCTGTTGACTTCAGTTGTTGAACTTGATGAAGAGACGATGATTAGGCTCCCAACACAGTTGCACATAATCCTGGAGGCGTTTATGAATTGGGCCTCTTGCCACTGACTGCCATGCCCTCGCTTACCCAACACGCCCATCTCCACTCACATTCCAACTTCAAGTTAATCTGCCTCATCACTATCCACGATGACACAGGTTAGCATTGCCACCTCACAGCGCCAGGGACCTGGGTTCGATTCTGGCCTTGGGTTACTGTCTCCACTGTGTGGAGTTTGCACATTCTCCCTGTGTCTGTGTGGGTTTCCTGCAGGTGCTCTGGTTTCCTCCCACATTCCAAAGATGTTCAGGTTAGCTGGACTGGCCGTGTTAAATTGCCCCTTGGTGTCCAAAGATGTACAAGTAAGGTGGATTGGCCCTGCTAAATTGTCCCTTTGCATTAGCAGGTTAGGAGGGTTAGTCTTGGTAAATGCAAGGGATTACAAGGATAGCCTGGGTTAGATGCTCTTCCAGAGAGTTGGGGCAAACTCAAGGGGCTGAATGGCCTCCTTCTGAACGTGAGGGCTTATCTGATTCTATCCACTCTAAAAATGATTCATGAGGAAAGTTCCAGAGATGCTAAATTCTCCCTCAGTGTACCTGAACAGGCACCAAGGCGACTAGGGGATTTTCAGTAACTTCATTGCAGTGTTAATGAAAGCTTACTTGTGACAAATAAATAAACTTCAAGAAAACTAAGATGCGTTGCTCAGAAACAGCCCGGAACATTCTGAGCACGGTCAAACCACAGCTAATGTGAAAGGACCTTTTCATAAATCAAGTGCGCATAAAATTCTGCTTGAGTACACACAAACCCCCTCAAACAATCCCGATGAACATTTTTAAAGTAAAAACGGAACCTAACTGCTTAAGAACCATAGAAACCAGAAGCAGGATGAGGCCATTCTGCCCTTCGAGCCTGCTCCGCCATTCATTTTCATCATGGCTGATCATCAACTTCAATATCCTGAATACATCCCCCCCCCACCCCGCCCCCCACCTGCCATATCTCTCAATCTCTTTAGCCCCAAGAGCTATATCTAATTTCTTCTCGAAATCAGACAATGATTTGGCCTCAACTATTTTCTGTGGAGTAAATTCCACACATTCACCACCCTCTGGGTGAAGAAATTTCTCCTCACCTCAGTTCTAAAAGGTTTACCTCTTATCCTCAAACTATGACCCCCTAGTTCTGGGCTCCCCCACCATTGGGAACATTCTTTCTGAATCTACCCTGTCTAACCCTGTTAGAATTTTATAAGTTTCTATGAGATCCCCTCTCACTCTTCTGAACTCCAGTGAATATAATCCGAACCGACTTAGTTTCTCCTTGTATGACAGACCCACCATTCCAGGAATCAGCCTGGTAAACCTTCACTGTTCTCCCTCTATAGCAAAGACATCCCTCCTCAGATAAGGAGACCAAAACTGCACACAATACTCCAGGTGTGGTCTCACCAATGCCCTGTACAATTGCAGCAAAACATCCTTATTCCTATACCCAAATCCTCTCGCTATGAAGGCCAACATACCATTTGCTTTCTTTACTGCCTGCTGTACCTGCGGGCTTACTTTCAGCAACTGATGCACAAGGTCTCGCTGAGTATCCACTTCTCTCAATTTACACACATTCAAGTAATAACCTGTATTCCTATTATTGCTACCAAAGTGGATAACCTCACATTTATCCACATTATACTGCATCTGCTATGCAGATGCCCACACACTCAGCCTGTCCAAATGACGCTAAAGCATCTCTGCATCCTCCTCACAGCTTACCCTCCCATCCAACTTTGTATCATCTGCAAATTTGGAGATAATATATTCAGTTCCCTTTTCCAAGTTATTAATATACAATTTGAACAGTTGGGTCTTAGTACAGATCCCTGTGGAACCCCACTAGTCACTGACTGACAATCAGAAAAATGACCCATTCATGCCAACTCTTTGCTTCCTATCTGCTATCCAGCTTTCTATCCATCTCAAGACATTACCTGCAATCCCAGGTGCTTAACTTTACATAGTAGTCTATTATGTGAGACCTTTTCGAAAGCTTTCTGAAAGTTTAAATAAACCACATCCACTGGTTCTCCTCGGTCAACTCCACTAGTTACATCCTCAAAAAATTCCAGTAGACTTATCAAGCTTAATTTCCCTTTTGTAAATCCATGCTGACTTTGATTATAAATGCCTTCTAAATGCCGAGATATGAATTCTTTGAGAATGGACTCTAGTAACTTCCCCAGAGCTGACGTTAGGCTCACTGGTCTATAGAACATAGAACATTACAGCGCAGAACAGGCCCTTCGGCCCACGATGTTGCACCGACCGGTTTTTTAAAAAAAAACAGACCCACTAATCTAAACCAATCCCTTTTCGTCCATAAACCTATCCATAGATCTCTTAAACGCCCCCAAACTAGGCGCATTTACAACCGCAGCAGGCAGGGCATTCCAATCCCTCACCACCCTCTGGATAAAGAACCTACCCCTGACATCCGTCCTATAACTACCACCCCTTAATTTAAAGCCATGCCCCCTCGTGCTAGCATTCTCCATCCGAGGAAAAAGGCTATCACTATCCACCCTATCTAAACCTCTAATCATCTTATATGTTTCAATAAGATCCCCTCTTAGCCTCCTTCTTTCCAGCGAAAACAACCCCAAATCCCTCAGTCTCTCCTCATATGACCTCCCCTCCATACCAGGCAACATCCTGGTAAACCTCCTCTGCACCCTCTCCAAAGCCTCAACGTCCTTCCTGTAATGTGGGGACCAGAACTGCACACAGTACTCCAAGTGCGGCCGCATAGTTCCCTGATTTTTCTCTACCTCCCTTTTTGAATAGCGGGCTGACATTAGCTACCCTCCAATCTGTAGGAACTATTCCAGAGTCCAGAAAACTTTGGAAAACAACCACCAACGGATCTACTAATTCCAGGGCCACTTCCTTAAGTACATTTCAGATAAAGATACATTTGCATGCAGAACAGTGACCAGCCAATTCCAGCCACCACACACATCTGGAAGTATATCAAGGATTTGGAGAAGGGTGTGGAGGAGATTTACTAGAATTGTACCGGGGGGTTCCCGTTAACTTGGAGAGCCAGGAGAAGCTGGGAATGTTCCCCATTGAGCAGGGGAGGTTAATGGAAGATTTAATCGAGGGTTTCAAACTTCTAAAGGGATTTGGATGATGGAAAAACAGCCGGTTGTTGTGAATTAGAATGTGCTTACTGAAAGGGTGGTGGGGACAGATTCAATAGAGGCCAGAATTCTCCTCTCTCGCCTGTGGCTGGGAGTCTCCAGTCCCGCTGCAGTGAATGAAGATTTGGCTGAGTGCCAAATTCTCACTGGCAGTGGTGGTGGGGCGAACGAAATCTCGGCCCCTAACTTTCAAAGGGGAATTGGATAAATACTTGAAGGGGAGAGTTGTGCGTGGCCCACGGAAAAAGCGCAGAGGAAATGGTCACTAGTTAATCCCTAGGATGAATGTCCTCTTGTGCTGCACAATTCCACGCTCATTTAAATAAATTTCCCAACTAAGACTAGGTAAATCCCCGGGGCAGCACGATGACACAGTGGTTAGCACTGCTGCCTCACAGTACCAGGGACCAAGATTCAATTCCTGGCTTGAGTCACTGCCCGTGTGGAGTTTGCACATTCTCCCCGTGTCTGCGTGGGTTTCCTCCGCGTGCTCCGGTTTCCTCCCACACCCCAGAACTGTGTGGGTTAGGTGGATTGCTCATGCTAAATTGACCCTCAGTGTCAGGGGGACCAGCTAGGGTAAATGAATGGGGTTATGAGGCCTGGGTAGGATTGTGCAGACTTTGTGAGCTGAATGGCCTCTTTCTGCACTGTAGGATTCCACGATTCTATGAAGTGCCCGCTCTGAGAGTATGTTCAGTGGTTTTAGCCACCATTGGGTTTCCAGGAGGCTAAGCAAGTTACCCAACTTCCCAGATGGAAGAACATGACTGATAAGATGGTAATGAACCAACCAGTCGGAAGTTTGGACAGGCTAACATTCCCTATCCTTCCTGGAGGTCACTTATTAAGAGCAGGTGAGGGCACAGGACCAGCTGAGCCGTCCCATGGATGGTGGTGGGGTTGAGGGGATGATGAGGAATGACGGTTGAGGGGACGTTCACAAGGATGTCGCCAGGACTTGAGAAGCTGAGTTACAGAGAGAGATTGAATAGGTTAGGGCTCTATCCCCTGGAGTGTAGAAGAACGAGGGGAGATTTGATAGAGGTGTATAAGATTTTGATGGGTATAGATAGAGTGAATGCAAGCAGGCTTTTTCCACTGAGGCTAGAGGAGAAAAAAAACCAGAGGGCATGGGTTAAGGGTGAAAGGGGGAAAAGTTTAAAGGGAATATTGGGGGGGGGGGGGGGGGGGGCTTCACACAGAGAGTGGTGGGAGTGTGGAATGAGCTGTTGGATTAAGTGGTAAATGTGGGGTCACTTTTAACATTTAAGAAAAGCTTGGACGGGCTCATGGATGAGAGGGGTGTGGAGGGATATGGTCCAAGTGCAGGTCAGTGGGACTAGGCAGAAAAATGGTTCAACACAGACAAGAAGGGCCTGTTTCTGAGCTGTAATTTTCCATGGTTCTATGGAAGTGCTCCCCGATGTGCTTGTTAGATTTTGATTGTATAATTTGCTCTCAGTTAGTGATAGATGTTGTTCCAGCTTGCACCGCAGGCTTTCTCTAATCATCCTCCGGACCTTCGCTTTGATTTATCTTGTCTTATTTTCTCTGTAGGCCTGGAATCTACCAACAGGAATCCCGGGGCCCCTCCGCCAGGGTTCCAAGACCACAGCAGCCGCGAGTCACCGCGCGGAGGAATCCATCAACGGGACGGATTCGAAGGCCACGGCGCCCAGAGACGGGGACTCGCTGAGGAAGAGGTTGTCCCAGCAGAGGAAGATGAGGAACCTGCTGCTGAAGAAGCTGTTCGAGCCAGTCGTTAACGCGCCGGGGGATCGCCCGGGCAATCGGAGCCTGGTGACGGACGGCACACAGCAGCAGAGGAGACGCTTCCTCGCCAACTTCTGCAAGAAGTATTATATCAGCAAGCACAGGGCGTCGCTGATCAGGCTGGTTTCCCGCGTCTACGTGGAGGACAGGCACAAGCTGCTGTACTGCGAGGTGCCCAAGGCGGGATGCTCGAACTGGAAGCGCGTCCTGATGGTGCTGAACGGCCTGGCCTTGTCCCCGCACAACATCTCGCACGACTTTGTGCACTACGGCAAGCACCTGCGGCGGCTGGACAGCTACAGCCTCCAGGAGGCCTACGAGTTCCTGAACACCTTCACCAAAGTGCTGTTCGTGCGGGACCCAATGGAGAGGCTGGTGTCGGCCTTCAGGGATAAGTTCGAGCACCCCAACGTCTACTACCACCCGGTGTTCGGCAAGGCGATCCTGAAGAAGTACAGGAGCAACGCCAGCGCCGAGGCCCTCAGCACGGGGGCCGGGGTGACTTTCAGTGAGTTTGTCCACTACCTCCTGGACCCACAGAAGCCCGTGGGCATGGACATTCACTGGGAGCCCATCAGCCAGCTCTGCTCCCCCTGCCTCATTAATTACGACTTCATCGGGAAGTTTGAGCATTTGGAGAGCGACGCCAACCACTTTCTCAACCTGATAGGCGCCCCTCTCCAGCTCCAGTTCCCCAGTTTCAAAGACAGGCATTCCACTGATCAGAGGACAACTTTGTCTGTGGTTAAACAATATCTGCTCCAGATATCACCCTTGGAAAGGCAGCAAATCTATAACTTCTACTATCTGGACTACCTCATGTTTAACTATTCAAAGCCACATTTTTAATGTGCGTCAGGTCAAGGAAAGTAATTTATCGGGAAATCTTAATATATTTTGTGATGTAGATCTTATTTTGGGTACGGCGATACGCAGAGGGAATCACTTTCGGACGTTCATCTTCGCTGTGTTTGTCACTACTTTTCTTTAGCGCAACAGGCGACGGAGGGGAAACTGGTGACTACGGCCTGTGGGTAAAAATACCGTACCGTGCGATGCTCAAACCCAACAGATCACGTAGGCCAAGCGCCGGTATTAAGGAGGGAGGGAGCTCAGGTGTTTCTCGCATGTCGGTGCAGACTCAATGGGCCGAAGGGCCTCTTCTGCACCGTGTGATTCCATGAGATCAGGGAGTCGAAAAGACTCAAAACGTCGGCCTCCGGCGGTTTCCGGTTGAGAGCGTCACATTTTGCTCTCGGCATTCCCAAACTCAGGAAGCAAAGAGTTGCCTCTGTTCTGTCGCGGTAGCAGTGTGTGGGGAGAGGGATTGGTGCAGGCTGCCACGCACACTGCGCCCGCCTGAGAATCAGGAGCTTGTGCGCGAGGTATAGCAATCTTGGTGAGATAGTGGGGTCTCCCCCACCCCGCCACCCCGGCAAACATCTGCGGACCCTGAAGAGAAAAGGAAAAGGTTGGGAGAAAGGGAATGAAGGAGCGCATTTGGGAATCAAGGCTGTTTGTGTACGCTTAAACTGGACCAGCTGACGGGCAACACAACAGCTCAGTGACTATCACTGTTTGCTGTGCAGATACATGGATTTGGGCCGGTGTCTGTGGGAGTTTGCACATTCTCCCCGTGCTTGCGTGGGTTTTCTCCGGGTGCTCCGGTTTCCTCCCACACCTCAAAAAACGTGCTCTTAGGCTGATTGGTGCAACAAATTGTCCCTAAATTAGTCTTCCCTCAATCTTCCCCAATAGGCAAGTAGACAAAGGTCATGGGTAGAGGAGGGCACTCACAATGTTAAAATGGCGGCACAGGCTCGTTGGGCCGAAGGGCCTGTTTCCCGTGCTGTGTTGTTCCTTGTTTCTCGATCCTGTCTCCCTCACTGCTGCGAGTGTGGGACTCCCAACGCATGCAGCAAGGGAACACTTTTGAAATGATTGCCCCCAGAACCACCAGTGGCCGTTTCAAAAAGCTCGTCTGGTCATTGTGGAAGTCTTAATCCCATCTCCCAGTCTGAACCCAGCAAAGTGGAACCTGTCCCTAGCCCTTCTCCCCAGTTGGGATGGAGCGGTGACCAGGCTTCTACACAGCCTGATGTGTCTCTTTGCATCTGCGCTGCTATCAACCGAAAGGATCGGGGGAACAATTCCCTCATCTGCCCGTTCCGCGTACACCTATCCGCTTGCTCACACTCCAGCAGGATGTTTCTTGAACTCATGCATGGGATGTGGATATCATGGGCAAAGCCAACACTTGTTGCCCATCCCTCATTGCCCCTTGGACTGCGCGCCTCGCTTGGTCATTTCAGAAGGCATTCTAAGAGTCAGCCACATTGCTGTGGGAGTCAGATATAGGCCAGGCCAGGTATGGGTGGCAGATTTCCTCCCCTAAAGGGGCACTGGTGAAGGAAACCAGATTTCCACAAAACTCTGGCAGTTACATGGTCGCCATTACTTATACAAAGTTACCGAAACTAACTAATTTTTCCAGATTAGTTGAGTCAGAATTTAAATTCCCCAGCTCCTGGGGTGGGATTTGAACTCCAGTCCCCAGCCGACACTCCCTCCAATGACCATTAATCTAAGCCTCTGAAAGGAACATAACCAAACAATAACAGAAAGGGTGACAGCACAGCATCTGAGCAGGCTTTCGAAGGTTCACTTGTTTCATCCCCAGCTCCGTGTTATTCCTGGCAATGCCGAGGGAATGCTGGGTTTTCCCATTCTCGCCCTGCCTGGCTCGTGGAAGGACTGGCGTCGGCCCTCGCGACTCCTCATTCTTGGGCCAGGACTGAGCACCAAAGCAAGGGAAATGCTCAGCAGGGC
Organism: Carcharhinus amblyrhynchos; assembly: GCF_965287045.1. Classification (NCBI taxonomy): domain Eukaryota; kingdom Metazoa; phylum Chordata; class Chondrichthyes; order Carcharhiniformes; family Carcharhinidae; genus Carcharhinus; species Carcharhinus amblyrhynchos. The sequence continues at coordinate 122,950,993 of NC_137331.1, forward strand.
GCCAGAGAGCAAGATAGATAATCCTGAAAGGAGCAGGAAGAGTCCAAAGACGGCAGAACGTTTTTGCTTGGTCAAATACATACATAAGGACGGAGGCAGGGTTTGTGGGGCCATTATGGAGGAGGATGAAGCCACTGTTTTATTCATTTAGTGGACATGGATGTTGCTGGCTGGGCCAGCATTTGTTGCCCATCATTAATTGCCCCATTGGTTGGATCTGGAATCAGATGTAGGCCAGACTGGGTAAACACAGATTTCCTTCCCTAAAGGACATTATGGGTTCTTCCAACAATGGCTTCACGGTCATCAGTAGATTCTCAATTCCACGTTTATTTTTATTGAATTCTACCGTCTGCCGCGGCGGGATTCGAACCCAGGTCATAAGAACATAAGAAATAGGAGCAGGAGTAGGCCAACTAGCCCTTCGAGCCTGCCCCGCCATTCAATAAGATCATGGCTGATCTGTCGTGGCTCAGTTCCACATTCCCGCCCTCTCCCCATAACCCTTAATCCCCTCTCTTATCAAAAACCCATCAACCCGCGTCTTAAAAATATTTAGCGAGGCAGCCTCCACCACTTCAACGGGCAGAGAATTCCAGAGATTCACCACCCTTTGAGTGAAGAAGTTCCTCCTCAACTCCATTCTAAACCGCCCCCCCTTTATCTTGAGGCTGTGCCCCCTAGTCCTACTAAGAGGATTACCCTGACTCCCTGGATTATTAATCCAGTGACATTAACACTGCCTCCCCCTGGCTCTGCTACCCCAGGACAACCTGGTGGACCCCCGGTGATTCCTGGAGCAAGGGGAATTGCGTACTACTGCCTCTTACCCGCAAATGCGCGTGGAAAGCAGAAAGGGTATTGAGGGAAGGGGAGGGGAGGGAAATGTGAGCCTATGTCGAGGGCAGAGAGAGAAAACGGTCAGAATCGGGGCACCCTCAATCTCTAAACTTTCTGCTGCTTCCAACATCTGACATGGGGACCAGATCGAGGAGGTGAAATCTCAGTCTAAAAATGACTGCATTATTGGGTTCAATGCTTACAGTCCTGATAATAAATATGCAGCGAATTTTGTTCGGGTTTGAACCTAATCAGAAATCTGGAATTTAATGAAGTTTTATTTGGTTTCAATACTCAACGCTGATTTTGAAATAAAATTAATTATATTTTCACATTGCGTCACTGGATTGATTCTGTTGTTACCCACACTAAAATTATCCAGAGCAAGGGGTATGTGCCGGAACAGGAAGTGTGTTGCAAATATTGGAAATACCTTCCCTCCATCGTAAGGTTAGACGTGGGGATGTTTGCTGATGATTGCGCAATGTTCAGCACCATTCGCAGCCCCGCAGATACGAAAGCAGTCCATGTTCAAATACAACAAGATCTGGACAATACCCAGGTTTGGCCTGATAAGTGGCAAATAACATTCGTGCCACACAAGTGCCAGGCAATGACCATCTCCAACAAGAGAGAATCTAAACACCACCCTTGACATTCAATGTCATTGCATAAGAACGTAAGAAATAGGAGCAGGAGGAGGCCATCTAGCCCTTCGAGCCTGCCCCGCCATTCAATAAGATCATGGCTGATCTGAAGTGGATCAGTTCCACTTTCCCGCTTTCTCCCCATAACCCTTAATTCCCTTGTCTATCAGAAACCTATCTACCTGTGACTTAAATATATTCAGCGAGGTAGCCTCCACCACTTCAACGGGCAGAGAATTCCAGAGATTCACCACCCTTTGAGTGAAGAAGCTCCTCCTCAACTCTGATCTAAACTGCACCCTCCTTATTTTGAGGCTGTGCCCTTTAGTTCTGTTATCCTTTCTAAGCGGGAAGAATCTCTCTACCTCTACCCTATCCATCCCTTTCATTATCTTATACGTCTCTATCAGATCCCCTTCAGTCTTCTAAACTCCAACGAGTACAGACCCAGATTATTCAATCTCTCCTCATAGGCTAACCCCCTCATCTCCAGTATCAGCGCGGTGAACCTCCTCTGCACACCTTCCAAGGCCAATATATCCTTCTGCAAATGCGGTGACCAAACCTGCGCGTCCACTAGTCCAGTGATTACCATCACTGAATTCCCCCACTATCAACATCCTGGGAGTTACTAGTGAATAGAAATTGAACTGGATTTTCTTTTAATCATTTGTGGGACATGGGTGTCGCTGTCTGGGCCAGCATTTATTGCCCATCCCTAGTTGTCCTTGAGAAGAGGGTGGTGAGCTGCCTTTTTGAATCCATGTCCTGTGGGTGGACCCATAAACTGTGGCTACAAGAACAGGTCAGAGAAAAGGACATAAGTCAGGAGTGTGATGGAATACTCCCCACTTGCCTGGATGGGTACAGCTCCAACAACACTCAAAAGCTCGACAGCATCCAGGACAAAGCAGCCCACTTGATTGGCACCCCATCTACAAACATTCACTCCCTCTCTCACCAACATGCAGCAGTGTGTACCAACTACAAGATGCACTGCAGAAACTCACCAAGGTTCCTTGGACAGCACCTTCCAAACCCGCGACCACTTCCATCCAGAAGGACAAGGGCAGCAGATACATGGGAGCACCACCACCTACAAGTTCCCCTCCAAGCCTCTCACCATCCTGACTTGGAAATATATCACCATTCCTTCACTGTCGCTGGGTCAACATCTTGGAACTCCCTCCCTAACAGCACTGTGGATGTACCTACACCACACGGACTGCAGCGGCTCAAGAAGGCAGCTCACCACCACCTTCTCAAGGACAAATAGTTGTGGGCAATAAACGCTGCCAATGATGCCCACGTCACATAATTTAAAAAAAACGCAACCAGTAAGCTCTGTAAATACAGGAATGTTTGCTTTACTCATTAATTCTCAGCAGGTATGGTTTGTAAATTTTGTTAATTCCATCAGAGATTTTCCTTCCATGAGCAAACACAGCTGCTGCAATCAGATCCAGCTCACTTGGCCACTCTCTCTCTCGCTCTCATCTCGAATCCCGAATATTCAAATCCTATTTCAGGAGTTCCCAATAAAAATCTAGGTTGATGATTCAATGCGATAGTACATAGAGGATAGGAGCAGGAGGAGACCCTTCGAGCCTGCTCCGCCATTCATCACCATCATGGCTGGTCGTCCAACTCAATAGCCTAATTCTGCCTACTCCCCATAACCTTTGATCCCGTTCGCCCTATAGCCAGCCGCCTTCTGAATACATTCAATGTTTCAGCCTCAATCCAGCAATGTGGAAAATTGCCCAGGTATACCCAGTCAGAGACACTCTAACCACTGCCCCTTGACATTCAATGGTGTTACCATCACTGAATCCTCCACTGTCAACATCCTTGGGGTTCCCCTTGACCAGAAACTCAACTGGATTCACGACATAAACACAGTGGCTACACAAAAAGCAGGACAAATCCAACCCGGCCAATTACTGCCCAATCTACTCTCCATCAGCAGTAAAGTGATGGAAGGGGTCATCGACAGTGCTATCAAACAGCACGCTCAGCAATAACCTGCTCAGTGACGCCCAGTTTGGGTTTCACCAGGGTCACCCAGCTCCTGACCTCATCACAGCCTTGGTTCAAACACAGACAAAAGAACTGAATTCCAGAGTGGAGGCTAGAGTGACAGCCCTTGGCATCAAGGCCACATTCAACCGAGTGTGGCATCAAGGAGCCTGAGTGAAACCGGAATCAATGGGCATCAGGGGGCAAACTCTCCACTGGTTGGAGTCATACCTGGTACATAGGAAGATGGTTGTGGTTGTGGAGGGTCAGTCATCTCAGCTCCAGGATATCTCTGCAGGTGTCCCTCAGGGTAGTGTCTTAGGCTCAACAATCTTCAGCTAATTCATCAATGACCTTCCCTCCATCATAAGGTCAGAAGCGGGGATGTTCACCGATGATTGCAGAATGTTCAGCACCGTTCACTACTCCTCAGATACTGAAGCAGTTCATGTTCAAATGTAACAAGATCTGGACAATATCCAGGCTTGGGCTGACAAATGGCAAATAATATTCATGCCACACAAATGCCAGGCAATGACCATCACCAATCAGAGACATTCTAACCACTGCCCCTTGACATTCAATGGTGTTACCATCACTGAATCCCCCACTGTCAACATCCTTGGGGTTCCCCTTGACCAGAAACTCAACTGGATTCGCCACATAAACACTGTGGCTACAAGAGCAGGTCAGAGGCTGGGAATACTGTGGCAAATACCTCACCTCCTGACTCCCCAAAGCCTGTCCACCATCTACAAGACACTAGTCAGGAGTGTAATGGAACACTCCCCACTTGCCTGGTTGGGTAGAGCTCCAACAACACTCAAGAAGCTCGACACCATCCAGGATAAACCAGCCCACTTGATTGCTCCCCCATCCACAAACATTCACTCCCTCCACCACCGACGCGCAGTGACAGCCGTGTACCATCGACAAGATGCACTGCAGAAACGCACCAAGGCTCTCTCTACAGCACGTTCCAAACCCACAATAACTACCATCTAGATGGACAAGAGCAACAGATACCTGGGCACACCACCAACTGAAGGTTCCCCTCCATGTCATTCACCATCCCGACTCGGAAATATATCGGCCGTTCCTTCACTGTCGCTGGGGCAAAATCCTGGACCTTCCTCCCTGTGGGTGTACCTGCACCACACGGACTGCAGCGGCTCAAGAAGGCAGCTCGCCACCACCTTCTGAAGGGCAACTAGAGATGGGTAATTAATACTGCTCTAGCTAGTGATGCCCACATCCCATAAAATGAATTTTAGAGAAAGGTTTGAGAACCAGAGGACACAGACTGACTGTAACTGGCCGCAGAAGCAATGGCGACAGAGGGAAGAAACATTCATGCAATAAACGATTAAAATCTGGCATGCCCGACCTGAGTGTGGGGGATTTTTTACTCATTCATTGGACATGGGTGTCACTGGCTGGGCCAGGATATATTGCCCATCCCTAATTGCCCCTGGAGGGCAGTTGAAAGTCAACCACATTGCTGTGGCTTTGGAGTCACGTGTAGGCCAGACCGGGTAAGGACAGCAGATTTCCTTCCCTAAAGGACAATAGTGAACCAGATGGGTTTTTCCAACAATGGTTTCATGGTCATCAGTAGATTCTTAATTCCAGATTTTTTTTAATTGAATTCAAATTCCACCATCTGCCGTGGCGGGATTCGAACCTGGATCCCCAGAATATTAGTTGAGCTTCTGGACTAATAGCCTTGCGATAGTATCATAGAATCATAGAAACCCTACAGCACAGAATGAGACCATACAGCCCATCGAGCCTATACCAGCAACAATGCCCCCCAGGTCCTATTCCTGCAACCACACATATTTACCCTGCTAATCCTCCTGACACTAAGGGGCAATTTAGCACGGCTAATCCATCTAACCCACACATCTTTGCACTAGCCTACTAGGCCACTGCTACCCCATAAGGCAACTTTAATCAGAGAATTCAGGAGGGAATTGGATTAATATCTGGAAAGGGAGAATGTATAGGGTTATGGGGAGAACCAAGAGCAATACCCCTTTGAAATAGCCCTTTGGCCCATCAACCCTGTGCAAATATGCAGTTTCTATCCCTCCGCTCAGCGAACTTTGCTTATGTGTTTGCTTCCACCATCTCCCCAGACAGCGCGTTCCAGGCACCCCTCCCCACCCTCTGTGTGAAAAACCTCCCCCACACGTCTCCCCTCAACTTACCCACTCTCATCTTAAACCTGTGCCAAGGGAGTGGAAATAGGTGCATTGTTCATTCGGAGAGCTGGCAGATGGGCCGAGTGGCCTCCTCTTGTGCAGTAAGCATTCCATGAGTTGGCGAGAGAAGGGGACGGAAGGACAAATGTGAGGTAATGCATTTTGGAAGGTCTAATACAGATGGGAAACATTCAGTAAATGGCAGGACCCTTAAGAGTATTGATAGGCAGAGGGACCTGGGTGTACAGGTACAGAGGTCACTGAAAGTGGCAATGCAGGGGGAGAAGGTTGTCAAGAAGACATACGGCATGCTTGCCTTCATCGGCCAGGGCACTGAGTTTAAAAATTGGCAAGTCATGTTGCACCTTTATAGAACCTTAGCTAGGCCTCACTTGGAATATAGTGTTCAATTCTGGTCGCCTCACTACCAGAAGGATGTGGAGGCTTTGGAGAGGGTACAGAAAAGATTTACCAGGATGTTGCCCTGGTATGGAGGGCATTAGATATGATGAGAGGTTGGTTTGTTCTCACTGGAATGACAGAGGTTGAGGGGCAACCTGATAGAAGTCTACAAGATAATGAGGAGCATGGACAGATTGGATTGTCAGAAGCTTTTTCCCAGGGTGGAAGAGTCAATTACTAGGGGGGGGCACAGGTTTGAGGTGCGAGGGGCAAGGTTTAAAGGAGATATACGAGGCAAGTTTTTTTACACAGAGGGTGATGGCTGCCTGGAACTCGCTGCCGGGGGAGGTAGTGGGAACAGATACAATAGTGACTTTTAAGGGGCATCTGGACAAATGCATGAATAGGATGGGAATAGAGGGATATGGTCCCTGGAAAGGTAAGGAGTTTTAGTTCAGTCTGGCAGCGTGGTGCAGGCTTGGGGGGGCCGAAGGGCCTGTTCCTGTGGTGTAATTTTCTTTTGTTCTTCACTCTCTTTGTTCTTTGATGTGTTGTTGGGGTCGACGAAGGAGGGTGGATTTCTGGCAGGATTCAAGCTTGATGGAAAAGCGACGGACGGGGTTAATGGGAAAATCCTCGCTCCCTATGTGCTCCAGGGTAAAAGCCGGGAGCTTGACAGTAAGGTCACATGTTCCAACTTGCGTGGTTTCACATGTCAGAGAATTCCTGGCCCCAGTGATAAATGAGTGCAAAAAGGACAAGAAATTTGTCGTGGCAGCTGTTCGAACACCTAATTGGCAGCTCAGAACAGATGTTGAAATCAGATCCAAGCAGATTAAGGCTAAACAGGGGTCACCCCAGGGTTACTCTTATCCTTCCTATCGAGGTTAGCGTGTCAAAATCAAAACCAGAGATTCACCAGAAATTCGTGTGAAATCGTAGCTATTTTCTGGGGGGCGGAAGGAAGGGGGCAAATGGGCCTGTTGATCGCAATCACATCAAAACTGATAGTCTCATTAAGCGTGAGACGGTTTGTACGCACAGTGACCTATTACGGCAGATTTCTAATTATAAGATAGACTCTACAACTTCAGCAAGAAATGATTGCCAGCTCAATTACTCAAAACGCTTCATATACTCGCAGCAAATTCTACAGAGAACGTTGTGAGTTCAGTTTATCATTTCATAATCTGAGGGAATGGCTTTCTATCCAGACCCCAGGCGAGATGACGTTATACCAATAACGGCGCTGTAATTAAAAACAAGGTTACACAACGGAATGGGCTCACAAGGATTTTGGGTTGATGCTATTTATTGCGACTTTCTTATTTTCAGCAAATTCTCAAACAATGACGAGGCAGAGTACAGGAATGAGATAGGGAATCTGGTACAGCGACAATAATCTGTCCCTCAATGTCAATAAAATGAAGGAGACTGTCATCAACTTCAGGAAGTGTAAAGGAGAACATGCCCTGTCTACATCAATGGGGATAAAGTAGGAAGGATCAAGAGCTTCAAGTTTTAATGTGGCCAGATCACCAACAACCTGTCCTGGCTCCCCCCATGCTGACACAATAGTGAACAAAGCCCCACCAACGCCTCTACTTTCTCAGAAGACTAAGGAAATCTAGCATGTCAGCTACAACTCTCACCAACTCCTACAGATGCACCAAAGAAAGCATTCTTTCTGGTTGTATCACAGCTTGGTATGGCTTCTGCTCTGTTCAAGACTGTAAGGAACTACAAAAAGTCGTGAATGTAGCCCAATCCATCACACAAACCAGCCTCCCATCCATTGACTCTGTCTACACTTCCCACTGCCTCGGCAAAGCAGCCAGAATAATTAAGGATCCCACGCACCCCGGACATTCTCTCTTCCACCTTCTTCCTTCGGGTAAAAGATACAAAAGTGTAAGATCGCGTACCAACCAACTCAAGAACAGCTTCTTCCCTGCTGCTGTTTTGAATGGACCTACCTCGCATTAAGTTGATCTTTCTCTACACCCTCGCTATGACTGTAACACTACGTTCTGTACTCTCTCCTTTCCTTCTCTTTGAAGGGTATGCTTTGTCTGTATAGCGCACAAGAAACAATACTTTTCACTGTGTGTTAATACATGTGGCAATAATAAATCAAAACCAAATCAAACCAAATAGAAGCTTGCATTTACGTAGCATCCTGAACATGGTAAAACATTCCAAGATGCTTCACTGGGGCGAATATCAAACACCGAACCACATAATCGTAGAACGATAGAATCCCTGCAGTGCAAAAGGAGGCCATTTGGTCCATCAAGTTTGCACCGACAACAATCAAACTAAGTCATAGGATCCCTACAGTTCAGAAGGAGGCCATTTGGCCCATCGAGTTTGTACCAACCACAATCCCACCCAGGCCCAATTCCTGTAACCCCACACACATTTACCCTGCTAATCGTCTGACATAATGGTCAGTTTTAGCACGGCCAATTAGCCTAACCTGCACATCTTTGGAGTGTGGGAGGAAACCGGAACACCCAGGGGAAACCCACGCAGACACGGGGAGAATGTGCAGACTCCACTCAGACAGTGACCAATGCCGGAATCGAACTTGGATCTCTGGTGCTGTGAGGCAGCAGCGTAACCACTGCGCCATCATTTGACCCCATCCCCAGATATTTATCCCGCTAGTACCCTGATACTAAGGAGCAACTTAGCATGGTCAATCTACCTAACTCACACATCTTTGGGAGTATGGGAGGGAACTGGAACACCCACAGGAAACCCACACAGATATAGGGAGAACATGCAGACTCCAATCAAACAAGAGTGGCATGTTGGCACTGTTAGCACAGTTAGGACCGCTGCTTCACAGTGCCATGGACCTGGATTCGATTCCCAGCTTGGGTCATGTCTTGCGGAGTTTGCACGTTCTCCCCATGTTTGCGTGGGTTTTTCCGGGTGCTCCAGTTTCCTCCCTCATTCTGAAAGATATGCTGATTAGGTGCATTGACCCGAACAAGTACCGGACTGTGGCGACTAGGGGATTTTCACAGTAACTTCATTGCGGTGTTAATGTAAGCCTTACTTGTGGCGAATAAATAAACTTCAATAGTCACCCAGAATCGAACCCGGGTCCCTGGCACTGTGAGGCAGCAGTGCTAACCACTGTGCTAACAGTGCCAAACGTGCCAGCCCACGACTGTTTGTGTGGAGTCTGCATGTCCAACAAGGGGCATACACACGATGGGGTGTACGAGGGCTGCTCTTGGATGTTTCGAGAGTAGCCTAGTACTTCACGTCATTAGTGTACGCTTAAAATGGACCAGATGCTGGGCAACACGACAGCTCAGTGACTATCACTGTTTGCTGTGCAGATACGTGGATTTGGGCCAGTGTCTGCGGGAGTTTGCGCATTCTCCCCGTGCTTGCATGGGTTTTCTCCGGGTGCTCCAGTTCCCTCCCATATTCCAAAGATTTGCAGGTTAGGTAGATTTGCCATGCTAAATTGCCCCTTAATATCAGGGTACTAGCAGGTTAAGTACCTGGGGATAGGGTGGCATGGTGGCAACAGTGGTTACACTGCTGCCTCACAGCGCCAGGGACCCAGGTTTGATTCCGGCTCGGGTCACTGTCTGTGTGGAGTTTGCACACTCTCCCCGTGTCTGCGTGGGTTTCCTCCGGGTGCTCCGGTTTCCTCCCACACTCCAAAGATGTGTGGGTTAGGTCGAATGGCCGTGCTAAAATTGACCGTTGTGTCAGGGGATTAGCAGGGTAAATGTGTGCGGGGTTACAGGGATTGGGCCTGGGTGGGATTGCCACCCTTGAGATATTAGGGCAGACCAAAAAGCTTGTTCGGAGAGGTAGGTTTTCAAGAGTGTTCTTATAGAGAGGCAGGAAGGTAATTTGGGGTCCCGGCAAGCAACCCAGTGCATGACTGCCAATGGAGTGATGCAAGATAGAGATACTCAAGAGGGCAGAATTGATATTCCATCTTTAGCCTACATCTGAAACCTGTAAAAGGTCACTGTTAAATCCATCACACCATTCAGCCTATGCGTGTCTAGGCACTTACATAACAGCAAATCTTTCAGCTGAGTTGGGAATCACCTCACTCTATAAACTTTACCAGCTATTATTAGGTTTTACTTCTCTCCTCGCGGGGCCTGGTGCTTCTTTCCTCTGTATCTTGGGGTTTTGAAATCTGATTGGAAGGATTCAGTTCTGATTTTGGCACCTGACCTGCTCGCCCTCCATCAACCTCGTACAGTCCTTTGTAACCGAGCTCCAATACTTTCACAATGAAGAAATTAAAGCATTCAAAGATATTGTACAAAGGCACAAGGATTTTTGAATGTCGCTATGATTTTTCTCAAGGCTAATTGCTTGTGATGGTGTACTGGAATGGACCATAAAACCATAAGAAATAGGAGCAGAATTAGGCCATTCTGCCCATTGCACATGCTCTGCCATTCAATCATGGCTGATGTGATTCTCATCCCCATTCTCCTGCCTTCTCCCCGTAACCCTTGATCTCCTTATTGATCAAGAATCTATCTCTGTCCTTAAGAACACAAGAGCATAAGAAGTAGGAGCAGGAGTAGGCCATCTAGCCCTTTGAGCCTGCCCCGCCATTCAATAAGATCATGGCTGATCTGAAGTGGATCAGTTCCACTTTCCCGCTTTCTCCCCATAACCCTTAATTCCCCTTGCCTGCCAAAAACCTATCTACCCGTGACTTAAAAATATTTAGCGAGGTAGCCTCCACCACTTCAACGGGCAGAGAATTCCAGAGATTCACCACCCTTTGAGTGAAGAAGTTCCTCCTCAACTCTGATCTAAACTGCCCCCCCACTTATTTTGAGACTGTGCCCTCTAGTCCTGCTATCCTTTCTAAGTGGGAAGAATCTCTCTACCTCTACCCTATCCATCCCCTTCATTATCTAATACGTCTCTATAAGATCCCCCCTCATCCTTCTAAACTCCAACGAGTACAGACCCAGTCTATTTAGTCTCTCTTCATAGTCCAACCCCCTCATCTCCGGTATCAGCCTAGTGAACCTCCTCTGCACTCCCTCCAAGGCCAAAATATCCTTGCGCAAGTGCGGCGACCAAAACTGCACACAGTACTCCAGCTGCGGCCTCACCAGTGCCCTGTACAGTTGCAGCAAGACCTCCCTACTTTTATATTCTATCCCCCTCGCTATATAAAGACGTGACCTGGCCTCCACAGCTCTTTGTGGCAATGAGTTCCACAGATTCACCACTCTCTGGCTGAAGGAATTCCTCCTCATCTCAGTTTTAAAGGAACGTTGCTTCACTCTGAGGTTGTGCCCTCGAGTTCTAGTCCCTCCCTTCAATCCCTGGGGATCTGAGGACAATCCCGGAGTGTTGCCAACACGTGATCAGGAAATATTAACCTCCAGTTCCCTTTGCCATTATTGTACCTCTGTGAGGCTAGCCAATAACCTCCATCCTATTTTTTTAGGTTGGACTATTCCAGTACCCGTTTGAACCAATGTTGGGGAATCCTGATGAGAGATGGAGTTATGCAGAGTTGTAGAGAGCTTACACCAAAACCAGAAATTATGTGGCTTCAATATTTTTAAATAGACAATTTTGGACAAACCCTGATGCAATTGATCATTGCACTTAACTTTTGTGGGAGAACCCTGGTCTCTTAACTACCTTTCATGAGAATATAAATAGTGACCCAGAGAGTAACAGGTCAGAGGCTGGGAATTGTGTGGCGAATAACTCCTGTGATGGGATGGTGCCCCTAAAAAATGTATTTGACTAATGTTCTTGGACAAGTTCTGTCATAGCAGTTCAATGCACTTGGAGCTGTCCTGTTTCCCGGCATCCCGTAATGTTGCTGCAGCAGCATAATTGCTTCTAATGGCTAGAATGTTGATTTTAATCTGAACTAATGCTGTCCTGTTGTTTTTTTTTCCCCCAGGGATTTTGCAGAGTAGGGCTTGTTTGGGATGATTGGCAGATATGGTCACGTGATGGGGAAGGTGGGCTTACACAGAATATTTTGAGTAAAGAGAGAGCAGTATCTCTCTTTCCCTTCTCTGACTGGAATCTGCCAGAAGATATGTTTCTTTCTTGGAGATTCTGCTGTATGAAAGTGATCTTTCTATGAACATTGCTGTCTGGATCTCTGTCCAGATGTGTTAAAAAGCTGAAGATCCAACATCTCATGAGCATACCTAATTTTGTGCTAACTAATTCTGAAGAAGAATGTATGTCTATGGGGTATTGCTTTAAATTGGAACAACAGAGATAGCTAGCTGTTAATGATTATACTTTGCCATGTCTAAGTATTTCAATTGGTAAAAGTTTTGTACATTCTGTGTTTTTAAAGTTTGTTTTGATAAAAGCTTCCTAGTGGGTCACTTGAATCATACTGGGGGTGAAACATCTTACGCTTACCCTAATGTCAAAATCGAATGTAAATGTTAAGATCTAGGCTAACTTCATAAAACACTTTGGAGTTTCTAGTCTGGACCTTAACACTCACCAACGCCTGGCCAACATCTCCAAATCAAGAGGGTAATGGAATACTTCCCACTTGCCTGGATGAATGTGGCTTCAACAACACTCAAGAAGCCTAACACCATCCAAGTCAAAGCAGCCCATCTTGATTGGCACCCCATCCACAAACATCAACTCCTCTCACCACCAACGCAAAGTTGTAGCTGTTTATACCATCTACAAGACACACTGTAGGTACTCACCAAGGCTCCATAGATAGCACCTTCAAAACCCACAATAACTAACATCTAGAAGGATACGAGCAGCAGATACCTGGGATCACCACCACCTGCAAGTTCTCCTCTCCATTCTCCACTTGCCTGGATATGTACGGCTCCAACAACACTCAATAAATTCAACACCATCCAGGACAAAGCTGCCCGCTTGATTGGCACTCAACGTTCACTCCCTCCAACAGCAACACAGAGTGACAGCCGTATGTGCCGTCCACAAGATGCACTGCAGCAACTCACCAAGGTTCCTTCAACAGCACCTTCCAAACCTGTAACTTCAACCACTGAGAAGGCAGAAAACGGGTGGGAACACCAATATCTGCAAGTTCTACTCCAAGTCATTCAACTGGCGTGGAAAATATTAACAAGATTTTGAAATTCTAAACCAGTGAAAATGACAGAGAGAGACGAGAAAACCAGATTCCTTTAAGAGTCGGATCAATTGTTCTGAGAACTTTGGCGGAGAGAAGAAAAGCTGGGAGTTGGAGCGGCAGTTCATCAATCAGTTTGATATGACCCCATTGCACACAGTTGGCGGAGACTAATTTCCTTCTGTTTATTCAATGACAGGGGGTGAATTTTCCCCTTTACCCCACCACAGGAATCGTAGTGGGCCGGGGGCAGGCCATGGAAAGGTCCGTTGGCCTCCGGCTGGATTTTCTGGTTTCGGGGTGAGGGTGGCCAGAAAATCCCATCCAAGATATTGCACCTCTTGAGTTTAGGACTTTATTCCCTGGAGTGTAGAAGAATGAGGGGAGATTTGATAGAGGTGTATAAGATTTTGATGGGTATAGATAGAGTGAATGGAAGCAGGCTTTTTCCACTGAGGCTAGAGGAGAAAAAAAACCAGAGCGCATGGGTTAAGGGTGAAAGAACATAAGAACATAAGAAATAGGAGCAGGAGTAGGCCATCTAGCCCTTCGAGCCTGCCCCGCCATTCAATAAGATCATGGCTGATCTGAAGTGGATCAGTTCCACTTTCCTGCTTTCTCCCCATGACCCTTAATTCCCTTGTCTATCAGAAACCTATCTACCAGAGACTTAAATATATTCAGCGAGGTAGCCTCCACCACTTCAATGGGCAGAGAATTCCAGAGATTCATCACCCTTTGAGTGAAGAAGTTCCTCCTCAACTCCATTCTAAACTGACCCCCCCCCGCTTATTTTGAGGCTGTGCCCTCTAGTTCTGGTTTTCCTTTCTAAGCGGGAAGAATCTCTCTACCTCTACCCTATCCATCCTCTTCATTATCTTGTAAGTCTCTATAAGATCCTCCCATCAGCCTTCTAAACTCCAATGGGTACAGGCCCAAGGAGAAAAGTTTAAAGGGAATATTGGGGGGGGCTCCTTCACACAGAAAGTGGTGGGAGTGGTGGGAATGAGCTGCCGGATAAAGTGGTAAATGCGTTTTAACATTTAAGAAAAACTTGGACGGGTTCATGGATGAGAGGGGTGTGGAGGGATATGGTCCAAGTGCAGGTCAGTGGGACTAGGCAAAAAATGGTTCAGCATAGACAAGAAGGGCCAAAAGACCTGTTTCTGAGCTGTAATTTTCTGTGGTTCTATGGAGTTGCCCTTGAGAAGGGGGTGGTGAGCTGCTTTCTCGAACTCTGAAGATATGTCTCTTACACAACAACATTCACTACACTTCAGTAAGTACTTCACTGACTGTAGGCTGCTTTGGGAAGTCATGATGTCATGAAAGGATTTATATAGAAATGCAAATCTTTCTTTTTTCACTCATTCTTTCATGTGATTTGGGCATTGGTGGCTTTATTGCCCATCCCTAATTGCCCTTGTGAAGGTGGTGGCGAGCTGCCTTCTTGAACCGCTGCAATCTGTGTGGTGTAGGTACACCCACAATGCTGTTAGGAAGGGAGTGCCAGAATTTTGACCCAGCAACAGTGAAAGAACGGCCGATATATTTCCAAGTCAGGTTGGTGAGTGACTTGGAGAGGGACCTCCAGTTGCTGGTGTTCCCAGATATCTGCTGTTCTTATCCTTCTAGATGGTAGTGAGTTTGGAATGAGCCTCGGCGAGTGGCTGCAGTGAGCGAGGGAGCTCCAGGATTTTGACCCAGCAACAGTGAAGGAATGGCCGATATATTTCCAAGTCAGGATGGTGCGCAGCTTGGAAGGAACTTGTTCCAGTGCACCTGTTGCTCTTGTCCTTCCAAGCTGGAGGTTGTCAGTTGCAGTTTTGCCAGTTGGTTATTTAAAGGGGATTTTATCCGCCAAGGCAGTTTCATTCCAAATCCTCATTTACCCTCAGACTGCAAATTGAGATCTAAGCATTCAGGGACCTGCTGAGAATCTAGTGGCAAATAAAACATTAAAAACTGCAATGATAATAAAAATCTTCTGCAAATCTTTAACAGCAACATATATCAAACACACCTTCACTTACACACTGCCACTTGCAAGCTTGTGGAGTCTGTGACTACAACTGATTATCCCAATCTCTGGAACCTCCTCCTGTCCTATAACTTCTCGAGATCTCTGTGCTGCTCTAATTCTTACTCTTTGATTTTAATCCCCAATTTTAATCACTCAATTTTAATCATTTGGTGCCCAACCTTCCCCACCCATGGGGGTGGGGAACATTGGATAAGAACATAAGAACATAAGAAATAGGAGCAGGAGTAGGCCATCTAGCCCTTCGAGCCTGCCCCGCCATTCAATAAGATTATGGCTGATCTGAAGTGGATCAGTTCCACTTTCCCACTTTCTCCCCATAACCCTTAATTCCCCTGTCTATCAAAAACCTATCTACCCGTGACTTAAATATATTCAGCGAGGCAGCCTCCACCACTTCAATGGACAGAGAATTCCAGAGATTCACCATCCTTTGAGTGAAGAAGTTCCTCCTCAACTCTGTTCTAAACCGCCCCCCCTTATTTTGAGGCTGTGCCCTCTAGTTCTGGTTTTCTTTCTAAGTGGAAAGAATCTCTCTACCTCTACCCTGTCTAGCCCCTTCATTATCTTATATGTCTCTATAAGATCCCCCCTCAGCCTTCTAAACTATGAGTACAGACCCAGGCAGGTAAGCGGAGTTCAGGCAACAATCAGAACAGCCATGATGGCAGAGCAGGCTCGAGGGGCCAAATGGCCTACTCCTGCTCCTATTTCAAAAGTCTGACAGCAACAGGGAAGAAGCTGTTCTTGAATCGGTTGGTAAGTGTTCGCAGACTTTTGTAACTTCAATAATACTTCGTAGGATTCCAGAGATTGAAATGCCAATACCAAGCACCTTGCCTTTCTGCTAACCCCCTTCAAACCACACCGAGCACCTCCTCCTATTAGCCAGTCTCTTACTTCTGTCATCTTGGCCGAACCGTGCCTCCAAAGAACAAAGAACAAAGAAAATTATAGCACAGGAACAGGCCCTTCGGCCCGCCAAGCCTGCACCGACCATGCTGCCTGACTGAACTAAAACCTCCTACCTTTCTGGGGACCATATCCCTCTATTCCCATCCTATTCATATACTTGTCAAGACACCCCTTAAAAGTCACTACCATATCCGCCTCTACTATCTCCCCTGGCAACAAGTTCCGGACGCGGGCTAATCTCTGTTTAAAAAATCTGCCTCTTTAAACTTTGCCCCTCGCACGTTAAACCTGCGCCCCCCCTAGTAATTGACTCTTCCACCCTGGGAAGAAGCTTCTGACTTCCTGCCCTCTCTTGTCGCTGCCAATACCCCGAGTCACCCCATCCTCCCGGCTCCTCATACTATCTGCACTATTCCTTAAAGGCGTCATTCGCGGCAGTGTGTGGGCTCACTGCTCCTGAAAAGGTTTGACATGGAGTTGGCTTCAACAATCTCAGACAGTCTCAGCCCCATTCTCAGAGCAGCGCACGCCTGACTCAGTCAATGCTGGGATGTCAGAATGTCTTCCTGCCTTCCAGCCACCACTTCCATCTGCGATGGTTTGGAATGCACAATTACATGGTTCCGGACAGCTGTACACTTGCGGGAACATGTAACTTTGCATAAACGGCAGATCTCCAACGCCTGTTGCATTGGCTTTCTACACCAGTCTCACACCACACGTTTATAAGATCTTAAAATATAGGGGCAGACTTGGGCCATTCGGCCCATCGAGTCTGCTCCGCTGTTCAATCACGGTTGGTAAGCTTTTCAACCCCATTCTCCCACCTTTTCACCATAACCTTTGATCCCATTACCAATCAAGAACCTATCTGTCTCTTTCTTAAAGATACTCAGTGACCTGTCCTCCACAGCCCTCTGTGGCAACAAATTCCA
Source organism: Carcharhinus amblyrhynchos (assembly GCF_965287045.1). Taxonomy (NCBI): domain Eukaryota; kingdom Metazoa; phylum Chordata; class Chondrichthyes; order Carcharhiniformes; family Carcharhinidae; genus Carcharhinus; species Carcharhinus amblyrhynchos. The sequence continues at coordinate 122,968,122 of NC_137331.1, forward strand.
CAGCTCCACCACCCTCTGGCTAAAGAACTTCCTCCTCCTTTCAGATCCCTGCTTCCTTGCTTAAAGAATGGAACAACATTAGCTATTCTCTAGTCACCTGGAACCTCACCTGTGGTCAAAGATGATGTTAAGATATTTGTTAAGGCCCCAGCTATTTCTCCCCTTGCCTCCTACAAGGATAGATCCCATCAGGACCTGGGGACTTGTCTACCTTAATGCAATTTAGGATACTCCACACTTCCTGTTTTGATGCAGTGACGTTTTCTAGAGTGTTCACACACCTATCCCTGACCTCAACATCCATCATGTCCTTGTCCTTGGTAAATGCCGATACAAAGTACTCATTAAGGATTTCACTCACTTCCTGGGGTTCCAGACATAAGAACATAAGAAATAGGAGCATGAGTAGGCCATCTAGCCCTTCAAGCCTGCCCCGCCATTCAATGAGACCATAACTTCCCTCCATTCCCTTCAAACCAGCACATCCTTCCTTAGATAAGGGGCCAGGCATGTATTTGCTCACACTGATGCCATATTGCTAACCTCATGATGGTTATTGAACATTTCATGGCAGGGCAACAAGCTCTTTGCCCCCTCCCCTCCCTTGGACACCTCTTCCCATTTAGCTCAAGTCTGCCTGGGGCTCCCCCTGTTCCCACCGTTCAGAGTGAGCCGGTTATGTCACTCCTCAACTGCCCAGACAAGGACACGAAGGGAAGCCTCGTTGGGGGAAGCTTTGCCCCTTTCTGGAGTACCTGTCCCCGTGTTCCAACAATGCAGACATCTGTACGTGGAAATGTAACATCACTGTTTGACCACTCAATGCCTGACATTGGTAGACTTGCTGATCTTATGTGGGTAACAGCAAGATGGATAAGCACTGATTAACCATGATAGAGGGCAAAATGCTAAATTCCTCACTGTCACAAACCTCCTTCTCCTCTGGTATCCCATGACGGGTCACCTGATACTGTCCCGTACCTGGGGGCTCTGTAATGGGTCGCTGGTGACTTGCATCCAGATCATGACTTAGAGTCATAGAGGTTTACAGCATGGAAACAGGCCCTTCAGGCTAACTTGTCCACGCCACCCTTTTTTGTAAACCAGTAACCTACTCCCAATTGCCCACATTTGGTCCATATCCCTCTATACCCATCTTACAAATGTAACTGTCTAAATGCTTTTTAAAAGACAAAATTGTACCCGCTTCTACTACTACCCCTGGCAGCTTGTTCCAGACACTCAGCACCCTCTGCGAAAATATTGTCCCTCTGGACACTTTAAATCTCTCCCCTCTCACCTTAAATCTATGCCGTCTAGTTTTAGACTTTGACTATCTAGATATTGACTATCTAGCTGATCTATGTCCCTCTTTATTTTATAGACCTCGATAAGATCACCTCCAAGTCTTCTACACTCCAGGGAACTAAAGTCCCAGTCTATCCAGCCTCTCCTTATAACCCAATCCATCAAGTCCCGGTCGCATCCTAGTAAATCTTGCTAAGATTCTGCCCTGTTCTCTGAACAGAACTCCAAAACACAGTACTCTAATAAAAGCAAAATATTGCGCATGCCGGAAATCTGAAATAAGAAGGAAAAATGCTGGAAAATCTCAGCAGGGTGGCAGAGTCTGTGGAGAGAGAAACACAGTTATTGTGTCAAGTCCATGTGACCCTTCCACAGTTCCATAGAGTTGTTTTGGTTGTGAAACGTTAACTCTTTCTGCCTCCACAGATGCTGTCAGACCAGCTGAGTTTTTCCAGCATTTTCTGCTTTTATTATGGAAAGATGAGGTGACACAGTGGTACAGCGGTTAGCATTGCTGTGGCACAGTGGTTAGCACTGCTGTCTCACAGCGCCAAAGGGCTCAATTCTGACTTTGGGTCACTGTATGTATGGAGTTTGCACATTCTCCCTGTGTCTGTGTGGGTTTCCTCTGGGTGCTCCGATTTCTTCCCACAGTCCAAAGATGTGCAGATTAGGTGGATTGGCCATGCTAAATTGGCTCTTAGTACTGGGGGACTAGCTTGGGTAAATGTGTGAGGTTACATAGATAGGACCTGTGTAGGATTGTTGTCAGCGCAGGCTCGATGGGCCGAATGCTCTCCTTCTGCCCTGTAGAGATTCTATGATTTCAGTTAAATTGAGGAATTTCAGATCCCAGTATCAGTATCAAGCTCATTCTAAACCATCACCCAATTTGTCTTGGGTAGACCTTGAATTCTAAATGAATCCTGACACAATATCAGTAATCTTCTCAATCACAGTGGATGTTTGCTTTGCTCAACAGACTCAGTTCTTTTATTTGGCCACTTGCTTTGTAATCTGGTGGTGTGCCACACCTCCCAGGGTCAATACACTTAATTTCTGAATCTCCGTTCGACCTTGTAACTCAAAGAACAAAGAAAATTACAGCACAGGAACAGGCCCTACGGCCCTCCAAGGCTGCACCAACTATGCTGCTCGATTGAACTAAAATCCCCTACCCTTCCGGGGACCATATCCCTCTGTTCCCATCCTATGTGCTATTTAGGCTGATTGGAGGTAATAAATTGTCCCTAAATTAGTTTCCCTCAATGTGGAATGCCATAAGCATAGATAAGGGTCATGGGTGGAGGGGGGGACTGGTAATGTTAAAATGGCGGCATGGGCTCATTGGGCCAAAGGGCCTATTTCCCGGGCTGTTTTTGTTCTTTGTTATTTGTTCTTAGTCATGTATTTGTCAAGACGCCCCTTAAAAGTCACTACCATATCTGCTTCCACTACCTCCCTCAGCAACGAGTTCCAGGCACTCATTACTCTGTAAAAAATCTGCCTCGTACATCTCCTTTAAACCTTACCCCTCACACCTTAAACCTGTGCCCCCTAGTAATTGACTCTTCCACCTGGGAAGAAGCTCCTGACTATCCACTCTGTCCATGCCCCTCATAATCTTATAGACTTCAATCAGGTCTCCCCTCAACCTCCGTAATTCCAGTGAGAAGAAACCAAGTTTCTCCAGCCTCTCCTCATAGCCAATGCCCTCCACACCAAGCAACATCCTGGTAAATCTTTTCTGTACCCTCTCCAAAGCCTCCACATCCTTCTGGTAGTGTGGCCACCAGAATTGAACACTATATTCCAAGTGCAGCCTAACTAAGGTTCTATAAAGCTGCAACATGACTTGCCAATTTTTAAACTCAATGTCCCGGCCTATGAAGGCAAGAATGCCATATGCCTTCTTGGCTACCTTCTCCACCTGCATTTCCACTTTCAGTGATCTGTGTACCTGTACACCCAGATCTCTCTACATACCAATACTCTTAAGGGTTCTGCCATTTACTGTATATTTCCTAACTGTATTAGACCTTCCAAAATGTATTACCTCACATTTGCCGTACTAAACTGCATCTGCCATCTCTCTGCCCAAGTCTCCAATTGATCTATATCCTGCTGTATCCTCTGTTGGTCCTCATTGCTATCCGCAAATCCACCAACTTTTGTGTCATCCGCAAACTTACTAATCAATCCAGTTACATTTTCCTCCAAATCACTTATATATATTACAAACAGCAAAGGTCCCAGCACTGACCCCTGAGGAACGCCACTTGTCACAGCCCTCCATTCAGAAACGCACCCTTCCACTGCTACCCTCTGCCTTCTTTGACCAAGCCAGTTTTGTATCCACCTTGCCAGCTCACCTCTGATTCCATGCAACTTCACCTTCTGCACCAGTCTGCCATGAGGGACCTTGTCAAAGGCCTTACTGAAGTCCATGTAGACAATATCCACTGCTCTACCCGCATCTTCATCACTTCCTTGAAAAACTCTGTGAAGTTCGTGAGACATGACCTCCCGTTCACAAAACCATGTTGCCTCTCACTAATATATCCACTTATTTCCAAGTGGGAATACATCCTGTCTCGAAGAATCCTCTCCAATAACTTCCTTACCACTGATGTAAGGCTCACCAGCCTGTAATTACCTGGATTACTCTTGCTACTCTACTCAATAGTGAAGATGCCCAATTGCTGGAATGGATGCATTTCTCTGTTCCTCTACACAGAACCCAGCAGCACTCAGACCAGACTGGTGTTTATACTTCTCTCAAACCTCCTCCTGGATTTCCACATCACACACCTTCTGTATAGCCTTCTATTCCCATCTTCCCCATCCCCCAACCTTCCAATCCCCCACTCCCCCCCCCCCACAACCATGTTTATCTCGTTTTCCCTGTAAATGCATCTACACCATTCGCCTCACCACTCCCAGTGGACACGCATTCCATATTCTGGTTGGAGAGATCAAGATTTCTTGCAAATTCTCTATTTTTAGCCTCAGACTGGACATCCCACCCTCCAGCGTGCTTTGGGCAGGGTCGATGTATATAACCTGCTAATTGGCAGCGATTAGTGTATTATCAGGCCTACGCCAACTTGGGGCTCAGAAGTCGAAAAACCACTAGGTTCCGGGTGCAGAACCCACCATCGGAAGCACATTGTTCAGCCCAGTGCCTGAGTGAGGATTTGTGCATGTGTATGTGTGAACGAGTATACGATTGAGTATATGTGTGCAAGAGTGTCTACAATGTGTGTGTGTTACTAAATCTCTACATATCTGTGTGTATGTGTGTGTGTGTCTGTTTGATTTGATTTATTACTGTCACGTGTTAACATGCAGTGAAAAGTATTGTTTCTTGCACGCTGTACAGACAAAGCATGCCGTTCATAGAGTACATAGGGGAGAAGAAAAGGAGAGAGTGCAGAATGTAGTGTTACAGTCATAGCTAGGGTGTAGAGAAAGATCAACTTAATGCGAGGTAGGTCCATTCAAAAGTCTGACAGCAGCAGGGAAGAAGCTGTTCTTGAGTCGGTTGGTACGTGACCTCAGACTTTTGTACCTTTTTCCCGACGGAAGACAATGGAACAGAGAAATGTGTGTGTTTACATGTGTGTTTGTCAATATGTGTGCGTGTATCTATACGCGTGTCTCTATATCAGTGCGTTTATGTGTGTGCGTATGTGTGTGTGCAAGTGTGTGCATGCATGTGTACTTGTGTGTGCATATGTGTGTGTGTATGTGTGTGTGTATGCATGCATGTGTATATGCACGTGTGTATGTGTGTGCGTGTGTGTGTGAATGAGTGTTAGTGTGTGTACGAGAACGTTTGTGTGTTTATGTGTGCAAGAATTTCTGTGTGTTTGTATATGTGTGTGTGTCTATTAATATATTGCGTGTGTGTATATATATATGTGTCTATTTATATGTGTGTGTTGTCTACTTATATAAATTATGTGTATGTTTGTGTGTTTATATATATATGTGTCTATTTATATATATTATATGTGTGCATGTTTGTGTGTCTGTGTGTCTATTTATATATTATCTGTGTGTATGCAAGTATGTGTGTCTATTTATATATATTATATGTGTGTGTATATGTGTGTGTGTGTGTGCTTGTCTATTTATATAAATTATATGTGTATGTGTATATGTGATATGTGCTGGTCTGTTATTTAAGACATGAGTGAGATGGAGCAAACTGTCCTACTTATTCAGGTGTTACCCAGTGTGGGACGTCTCTCTCTCTCTCTCTCTCTGGCTGCTTATTAAAGAGAGTCACTGGGGCTGCAGGAGTACAATGCATCGCTCACACCAAGGAACAGAGCCAGAATCTCAATGCCAGCCTTTGGTCCGCTCTCTGGTCCCTGTCACAACTTCCCAGCCACCGGCAGCAAGGTATTTAACTTTGAAAACCTCTTACACGTCGGGTTTAAGAGGAGGTCGAGCCTTGCAGGCAGTCTTTGCGAAAAGTAAGGAATATGTGTTGGAAACAATCCATTGTAAATGTAGTGGCTTTTGGCAGGAGTTAAATTTGCAACTAAAATATCAGAGCTGGAGCAAGCGCAAGGTTAGCAACGGAGAAATGGTCAGTGAGAGTAAGCAAGCACTTTGAATTCATGTTCGGCTAGTGAAAGGATTGTGCATTCAAAAATTGATTGCTTAAATCCCAATAATAGCTAGCGCCGCACGATCATGGCATGGTGACACAGTGCTACCTCACAGTGCCAGGGACCCGGGCTCAATTCCCGGCTTCTCTGTGTGGGGTTTGCACATTCTCCCCGTGTCTGCATGGGTTTCCTCCGGGTGCTCCGGTTTCCTCCCACAGTCCAAAGATTGGTGGATTGGCCATGCTAAATTGCCCCTTAGTTTCAGGGGAACTAGCTAGGGTAAATGCGTGAGGTTATGGGGATAGGGCCTGGGATGGGATTGCAGTCAGTGCAGACTGGGTGGGCCGAATGGTCTCTTTCTGCACTGTAGGGATTCTGTGATTTTACGTAATAAATTAATCACAGGAAATTGTCCAGTCTGAAGTGAGATGTGATTGCCTTGTTGTGCGTTGAAAACATCCAGGGCTGAGCTGCTGATGATTTCATTACAATATCACGTTCATTTCTGACTCTTTGGGGAGTTTGGGGTTAAATTCTCTCCAGTCAAAACTTATTTCTTTCAACAACAACCTGCATTTATATGGTGACTTTTAACATGGTAAAGGGGAGGCGATGCCCGAGTGTCATTATCGCCAGACTGTTAATCCAGAAACTCAGCTAATGTTCTGGGGACCCAATGGAAGATGATGGAATTTGAATTCAATTAAAAAAATCTAGAATTAAGAATCTACTGATGACCACGAAACCATTGTCGATTGTCGGAAAACCCATCTGATTGACTAATGTCCTTTAGGGAAGGAAATCTGCTATATTTACCCTGGTCTGACCTGCAATGTGGCTCCAGAGCCACAGCAATGTGGTTGACTCTCAACTGTCCCCCAAGGGCAACTAGGGATGGGCAATAAATGCTGGCCCAGCCGGTGACACCCGTGTCCCATGAATGAATTAAAAAGACAATCCCACAGGAGGTGAGACTGAAGCAGACAAGGGGGGGGGTATTAGGGCAGGTGACCAAAGATTTGGCCAAAGGGCTGGGTTTCAGGACTGTCTTTCAGAAAGAGAGACAGAGAGAGAGAAAGAGATGAGGGAGGGGTGTGTGGAGAGAATTCCAGAGTCTTGAGCCTGGGTAGCAAAAAGGACATCTGTCAATGATGGAACGGTTACAATCAAGGCTGAAGTGAAGTGTTGCAGAAGTCCAGGAGAGTTCTAGGGCTGGGGAATGCTACAGAGATAGGGATGGAGGGGATGCCATATGTTTTGTATGCTTCAAATCACAATACAGAGTTTTGGAATGTTCTACACCATCAGATAGAATTAACTAGAATGTCCAATATTCAGCCCAACTAGCACAGAAAAGATGGGCAGAATGGCTTCCTCCTGTGCTGTAATATTTCTGTTGCTCTAACTGGTCGCTGCTGCCCAATTTAATAGGTTAAAAGGTTGAAAGTTTATTTATTAGTGTCACAAGTAGACTTACATTAACACCGCAACGAAGTTAGTGTGAAAATCTTCTAGTCGCCACACTCCAGTGCCTGTTCGGGTACACTGAGGGAGAATTTAACATGGCCAATGCACCCTAACCAGCACAGCTTTTGGACTCTGGGAGGAAACTGGAGAACCCAGAGGAAACCCACGCAGACATGGGGGGAACCTGCAAACTCCAGACAGACAATGACCCAAGCCAGGAATTGAACCCAGGTCCCTGGCACTGTGAGGCAGCAGCGCTAACCACTGTGCTACCCAAGTACAAAGGCATAATTAAGAGAATTAAAATCCATTTTAGTGACGCTAATTTTATTCTGTCAGTTAAAAGAACAAACATGTCAAGGCAATCAGCAATCTGAATGTGTTTATTGAATGATACAGAGCAGAAAATTCTATTTGCATAATAATACACAAGTGTTTCTTTTTTCTCTAAAGCTATCCAATTAATTTCCCTGCTCTTTCCCTGCTATCCCGCAAGTGTTTCCCTTTCAAATATTTATCCAAATCCCAAATATTAACACTTACTCACATTAAACAGACTAATTAATTGTCTTTGCACCTTCTTGTAAAACTTCCCAAAGTGCTTCATAGAAACATCACCACAAAAATCTGACAGCCAGCTATGTAAGGAGACATTAGAACAGGTCACCAAATGTTTAGTCAAAGACGTTAGCTTGAAGGAACATCTTAATGGAGGTGAGACACAGGGCAGAGAGAATCCCCGAGTTTAGACCCAGGCAGCTGAAGACACGACTGTCAATGATGGAACTGTCAGCGATCTGTTACTGACGTCGATTAGGACCAAAAGGCTAAAGTATATTTATTAGTAGGCTTACATTCGCACTGCATGGCATGGCCAATCCACCAAACCTGCACATCTTTGGAATGTGGGAGGAAACCAGAGCACCCGGAGGAAACCCACGCAGACACGGGGAGAATGTGCAAACTCCACACAGACAGTGACCCAACCCGGGAATCGAACCAGGTCCCTGACGTTTTATGATTAATGCATTCGACGAGTGCTAAATCCTTTAAAAAGGGAATTCAATTAATATTAGGAAGCGAAACATTGGCTGGACAATGGAGAAGACGTGGAGATGCTGGCATTGGACTGGGGTAAACACAGTAAGAAATCTCACAACACCAGGTTAAAGTCCAACAGGTTTATTTGGTAGCACAAGCCACTAGCCTTCAGAGCGCTGCTCCTTCATCAGGTAAGTGGGAATTCTGTTCACAAACAGGGAGCAGTGCTCCAAAAGCTAGCGGCTTGTGCTACCAATGGAGAAGAAACAGAGGGTTAATTGGATAGCTTTATCGAAAAACTAACATAGACACAATGGGCTGAATGGCCTTCTGTGCTGTATCATTCTACAAACACAGTCAGATTACTGATTGCTTTCATGTGTTTGGTGCCTTTGACAGAAAGGGTGCCGAGGAGATTCCCCAGGGTGATGCCTGGGATGGAGTGTTTCAGCTTCCTTCCAGCAGAGAAAGTTGAGGGGGGACCTAGCTGAGGTGTGTAAGATTATAAAGGTCATAGATAAGGTGGTTAGAAAGGAACGTTTCCTCGTAGCAGAGCGCTCAATAATCAGGGGGCATTAGGTTTAAGGGGAGGGACAGGAGATTTAGACGGGATTTAAGGAAAATCCTTCGCACCCGGAGGGTGGTGGGGATCTGGAACTCGCTGCCTGACAGGGTGGTAGAGGCGGGAACCCTCACAACATTTAAGAAGCATTTGGATGAGCACCATAGTAGGCAAGACTACAGAGCAAGTGTTGGAAAATGGGATCAGAATGGATAGATGTTTGATGGCCGGCACAGACACCATGGGCTGAAAGGCCTCTTTCTGAGGAAGGGATCTCATAGAAACATATAAAATATTAACAGGGTTAGACAGGGTAGATTCAGAAAGAATGTTCCCGATGGTGGGGGAGTCCAGAACTAGGGGTCACAGTTTGAGGATGAGGGGTAAACCTTTTAGAATTGAGGTGAGGAGAAATTTCTTCACCCAGAGGGTGGGGAATGTGTGGAATTCACTCCCACAGAAAGTAGTTGAGGCCAAAACATTGTCTGATTTCGAGAAGAAATTAGATATAGTTCTCGGGGCTAAAGGGATCGAGGGATATGGGGGGAAAGGGAGGGATCAGGATATTGAATTCGATGATCAGCCATGATCAAAATGAATGGTGGAGCAGGCTCGGAGGGCCGAATGGCCTGCTCCTGCTTCTAGTTTTGATGTTTCTATGCTGTAAAACTTCATGACTATATGACTGGGACTCCAATAAGGTTTGCATTCTAAAATGGACTCTGGCTCTTTATCTTTCATTAAATAGAACATTGACCAGTTGAGATAAATGACCTGTTTCTGCGTTCGATATTCAGTCTAATCTTATGTGATGAAACTGGGCATCTGTAGAAGGTCCCAAAACTCTCCGCACTAGGGGGCTTTGAAGCACAGGTCTTCAAATCTCTCCAAAACCTCGCCTCCCTCTCTATTTCTGTAACCTCCTCTCACCCCACCACCCTCCGAGATCTCTGCCCTCAGCTTACATATTTTAACCACTCCACCATTGGAAGCTGTGCTTCAGCTGCTTGGGCCGACACTCTGGAATTCTCTCCCTAAGCATCTCCCATGTTTTTTCTCTCTCTCTCTTCCTCCAGGAGGTAAACTCTTTGAAACTACTCACCTGGCTAAAGTTTTGGTCACCTGTCCTCGTGATTCCTCCCAATTTTAGTGATGATCCTCCTGTCATACACCTTGCGCTGGCTTTACCATATTAAAGGTGCTATATAAATGCAAGTTCTTGATCTTGTTGTCCAATCTTGGGTAGGAATATAGGATGGAGCTCAGTTACTTGCTGCAGTTGAGCACAGCTTTTGGTACAAAGCTATTGGATCTCCATGAGATATGGGAAACATTTCACTGCAACACAGGGGTCATACAGTCCTAGCATCATACAACGCAGACAGTCCCACCCAGATAGTCTTAAGGATAACATTGGATCACAAGCAATTGGCTAGAACTGATATACAAATGAATTAAAGGCACCTCAAGGATGCACAGTAGCACATGGTTAGCACTGCTGCCTCACAGCTCCAGGGACCCAGGTTCGATTCCTGGCTTGGGTCACTGTCTATGTGGAGTTTGCACATTCTCCCCATGTCTGCGTGGATTAGGTGGATTGGCCATGCTAAATTGCCCCTCAGCGTCAGGGAGACTAGCTGGGGTAAATGCATGGGATTGTGGGGATAGGGCCTGGATGGGATTGTGGTCAGTGCAGACTCGATGGGCCAAATGATCTCCTTCTGCACTGTAAGATTCAATGATTCCATGATTTAATCATTAAAAATACCAGGCTCACATTTCTACAATATCTTTCATAACCTCAGGACATCCCTTCCTTCAGCACGGTGGCACAGTGGTCAGTACTGTTGCATCACTGCACCGGGGGCCCCAGTTCGATTCCAATCTTGGGTGACTGACTGTGTGGAGTTTATACTTCTCGTTCCTGCATCGGTTTCCTCCGGGTGCTCCAGTTCCCTCCCCCACTCCAAAGATATACGGGCTAAGTGGATTGGCCATGCTAAATTCCCCTGTGGTGTCCCAAGATGTGTAGGTTAGGGGGATTGGTCATGTTAAATTGCCCCTTGATGTCCCAAGATGTGTAGGTTAGAGGGAATTGGCCATGTTAAATTGACCCTTAACGTTCCAAGATGTGCAAATAAGATGGGTTGGCCATGCTAAATTCCCCCTTGGTGTCCCAAGATGTGTAGATTAGGGGGATTGGTCATGTTAAATTGCCCCTTGATGTCCCAAGATGTGTTGGTTAGGGGGATTGGTCATGTTAAATTGCCCCTTGGTGTCCCAAAGTGTGTAGGTTAGGGGGATTGGTCATGTTAAATTGCCCCTTGGTGTCCCAAAGTGTGTAGGTTAGGGGGATTGGTCATGTTAAATTGCCCCTTGATGTCCCAAGATGTGTTGGTTAGGGGGATTGGTCATGTTAAATTGCCCCTTGTGTTGGTTAGGGGGATTGGTCATGTTAAATTGCCCCTTGGTGTCCCAAGATGTGTAGGTTAGATGGCTTAGCCAATGCAAATGTGTGGGACTACAGGGATAGGGAGGAAGAGAGGGCCCAGGGAAGATACTCTATCAAAGAGCTGATGCAGACTCAATGGGCTGAATGGCCCCCTTCTGCATTGTAGTGATTCTATTCTATGGTTCTATGCTTCTTCTGAAGTGGGGCCACTGTTGAAATGAAGAGAACATGATGGCTAATTTGTGCACAGCAAGCTCCCACAAACAGTACAGAGGTAATGGCCAGATAATCTGAATTAATGTCGAGCAGGGCAGTGGGGACTGAATCACCCGCTCTTAAGGGTGAATGTTATTTGTCAGAATTCATCTGGGCTGAGTGGGTATTTTCACAGATAAAGGGGACACCAATAATACAGCACCACAGGAACCAATCATGAGGGTACTTGGAAAACCACACCGCACAGGATCACATTACATGGAATATACTCCCAGAAAGAGGCCATTCAGCCCGAGAAGACCATGCCAGTGATCCTCCTAGTCGCCACACTCCGGCACCTGTTCAGGTACACTGAGGGAGAATTTAGCACGGCCAATGCACCTGACCAGCACGTCTTTCAGACACACAGGAAACCGGAGTACCCAGAGGAAACCCATGCAGACACGGGGAGAACATGCAGACTCCGCTCAGACAGTGACCCAAGGCCGGGAATCGAACCCGGGTCCCTGGCACTGTGAGGCAGCAGTGTTACTCACTGTGCCGCCGTGCCCACCCTATAATGAAGGTTAATGACAGATTGCCGCTACAGTTCTGTTGGTTTCAATACTGGGGCTAATGTATTTGGGAAGGTCTCTTTTAGAACATCCTAAATTGACCCTGTCTCTTTCTCTTTTCAGTAAGCACTCACCACTGTGCAGGTTCAGGGCAGCAATGACAGCTTTCAAAGGGATCTGGACACAGCGCTTCTGGAGAGCAGTTTCTGGGGAGTTCCTGGCCACACTCATCTTTGTCCTCCTTGGTCTGGGCTCCACCATTGACTGGGACAGTAAAAATGAACAGTTGGACCTTGTCCTCATAGCTCTGTGTTTTGGGCTCAGCATTGCGACCATGGTACAGTGTTTTGGACACATCAGTGGGGGACACATTAACCCCGTGGTAACTGTTGCCATGGTGTGCACAAGGAAGCTAAGCCTGGCCAAGGGATTCTTCTACGTTGTTGGGCAATGTCTTGGTGCCATCGCGGGAGCAGGAATCCTCTACCTCATCACGCCATCAGATGTCAAGGGTGGACTAGGAGTTACCATGGTAATTCAATCTCAGAAAGCTATGAGCTGATTGGTAGAATCATAGAATACCTACAATGCCAAAGGAGGCCATTCGGCCCATTAGGTCTGCACCGACAACAATCCCACCCAGACCCTATCATCATAACCCCAACATTTTTACCCTGCTAATCCCCCTGACAATAAGGGGCAATTTAGTACAGCCAATCAACCTAACCTGGAGGGAGGAAACTGGAGCACCCGGAGGAAACCCATGTAGACACATGGAGAAGGTGCCAACTCTGTACAGACAGTGGCCCAAGGTTGGAGCTCAACCCATGTCCCTGGCGCTGTGAGGCAGCAGTGCTAACCACTGTGCCACCGTGCCAGAGAAAAGTTTAGAATGCAGAGCCACTAGTTGTTATCAGTACAACGTGGACCTAATCTCCCCTAACTTATACATCTTGAGATACTAAGGCGCAATTTAGCATGGCCACTCCATTTAATCTGCACATCTTTGGAGTTTGGAAGGAAACCAGAGCACTCAAAGAAAACATACACAGAACAGTGGGAGAACGTGCAAACTTCACACAGACAGTAACCCGAGGGCAGGATTGAACACGGGTTCCTGGCAATGTGAGGCAGCAGTGTCAACCACCATGCCACAATGAATTATCAAAAGTTGTTAAGGACAATATGATCAGCCGTCACTCAGCGGGTCACACATTGCCCCACCACGGAGACTTAAACACATGTAGGCTGATAATGCAGTGAAATACTGAGGGAGTCAAGTTGCCTGGTTAAAATTTCAAACTATGCTCGGCAGTTAACTGTCAGTCACCATCAACTGATGCATTCTCCATGGCAAAGTCTCTACCAATCAGAGTCCTCTTGCCAACCAAACAATACTCCTCATTCAGCGTAAGGTTGTTGTTTCCCCTGACATTGGTACGCTTGTGAATGTCCTGATGAGTGAAAGACGGAAAGCTTGACAAAGTGTCGAACACTAAGAACAAAGAGACCTTGGCGTGTTTGTTCATAGATCCCTGAAGGTAGAAAGGCATCTAAATAGGGTGGTGAAAAAAGCATGCGGCACATTCACCTTTATCAATCAGGGTACAGATTACAAAAGCAGAGAGGTTGTGTTGGAGTTGTACAGAACTTTGATGAGACCACAGCTGGAGTACTGTGTGTGCAGTTCTGGTCACCACACTATAGGGAGAATGTGAGTGCACTGGAGAGGGTGCAGAGGAGATTAACCAGGATACTGCCTGGGATGAAATATTTAATTAAAAAGACAGGTTGGAAAGGCTTGTGTTGTTTTCTCTGGAGCAGTAGGGTGTGCAAAACTATGAGGGACATGGACAGAGTGGATGAGCAGCAGCTGTTCCCCTTAGCTGAAGGGTAAATTACAAGGGGATACAAGTTAAAAATGAGGGGCGGGAGGTTTAGAGGGGGTGTCTCTTGTTTCCTTCTCTATGAACAGTATGCTTTATCTGTATAGTGTGCAAGAAACAATACTTTTCACTGTATACTAATACATAGAACCATAGAAAAGAACCATAGAAAATTACAGCTCAGAAACAGGCCTTTTGGCCCTTCTTGTCTGTGCCGAACCATTTTTTGCCCAGTCCCACTGACCTGCGCTTGAACCATAACAATAATAAATCAAATCAGATAATTCCAAGACTCGTTGGCCACGGAAGTGGTCGACATGACATGGCTGGACAAGTTAACAACCAAGCTGCTTACCCTCCAGTACGTAAGAGCTCCAGAGATTCCTGGTCAGCCATGTTGGGTTTGGAGAGGTTCTCCTCACTCAAGAGATATCTGTGGTCATTGCAGACCATGTCTGACAGACGGATGTACTTCTACCCATTTTTTTACGGGTATCACTGTCAAAATCAGCATTTATTGCCCATTCCTGATTGTCCTTGAGCCAAGTGACTTTCTTGGCCATTTCAGAGGGCATTTAAGGTCAATCACGTTGCTGTGGGTCTGGAGTCGCATGTAGGCCAGACCGGGTAAGGATGGCAGATTTCCTTCCCAAAAGGACATTAGTGAATCAGATGAGTTTTCATGACAATTGACAATAGTTTCACAGTCACCATTACTGAGACTAACTTCATTCTCCAGATTTATTCACTGAATATAAATTTGATTTGATTTATTGTCACATGTATTGGTAGTCATGATGTAGAGATGCCGGCGTTGGACTGGGGTAAACACGTATACAGTGAATAGTATTGTTTCCTGCATGGTATGCAGACAAAGCATACTGTTCATAGAGCAGTTAGGGGAGCAGGAAAGAAGGTGCAGAATGTAATATTGCAGTGAAAGCTAAGCTGTAGAGAAAGATCAATTTAATTTCAGGTAGGTCCGTTCAAAAGTCTGATGCCTTTGGATGGGAATTTAAACACAACCGTCGTGGGATTTGAACCCACATCTATCTAGCATTAGCCTAGGTCTCTGGATTGCTAGTCCAAATGATATTACCACTATCATGGTGGCACAGTGGTTAGCACTGTTTAAGAAGGGTGCCAGGCAAAAGGCGGGGAATTATAGGCCGGTTAGTTTAACGTCTGTGGTAGGTAAAATGTTAGAATCTGTCATTAAGGAGGAAATTGCAAGGCATCTTGAAGGGAATTGCTTGATAGAGCAGACGCCGCACGGTTTCATTAAAGGGAAGTCGTGTCTGACAAATTTACTGGAGTTCTATGAGGATGTGTCTAGGGCGGTGGATAGAGGAGAGCCGGTGGATGTGGTCTTTCTAGATTTTCAGAAGGCGTTTGACAAAGTACCTCACAAGAGGTTATTGCAGAAGGTCGAGGGACATGGAGTTGGGGGTAGGGTGTTAGCATGGATAGAGGATTGGTTGTCAAATAGGAGGCAGAGAGTGGGGGTCAATGGGTGCTATTCGGATTGGCGGATGGTGACTAGTGGAGTGCCCCAGGGGTCGGTGCTGGGGCCTCAGCTTTTTACCATTTATATAGATGATCTGGAGGAGGGAACCGAGTGTACGGTGTCGAAATTTGCTGATGACACCAAGATTGGGGGAATGGCAAATTGTGCGGAGGGTGTGGAGAGTCTGCAGAAGGATCTAGATAGGCTGGGCAAATGGGCCAGGAAATGGCAAATGGAATTTAATGTTGGCAAGTGCGAGGTGGTCCACTTTGGTAGGAATAATGGTAGGAAGGACTATTACTTACGGGGCGAAAAACTGCAGCAGGCGACGGTGCAGAGGGACCTCGGGGTCCTTGTGCATGAGTCGCAAAAACCCAGCTTGCAGGTGCAGCAGGTGGTCAGGAAGGCGAATGGGATGCTGGCCTTCATAGCGAGGGGGATTGAATAAAAAAGTAGGGAGGTCTTGCTGCAGCTGTATAGGGCATTGGTGAGGCCGCAGCTGGAGTACTGTGTGCAGTTTTGGGCGCCGCACCTGCGCAAAGATATTTTGGCCTTGGAGGGAGTGCAGAGGAGGTTTACTAGGCTGATACCGGAGTTGAGGGGGTTGAGCTATGAGGAGAGGCTGAATAAACTGGGCTTGTACTCGTTAGAGTTTAGAAGAATGAGGGGAGATCTCATTGAGACGTATAAGATGATGAACGGGATGGATAGGATAGAGGTGGAGAGACTCTTCCCACTCAAAAAAGACAGTAGGACTAGGGGGCACAGCCTCAAGATAAAGGGGGGGCGGTTTAGAACGGAGTTGAGGAGGAACTTCTTCACTCAAAGGGTGGTGAATCTCTGGAATTCTCTGCCCGTTGAAGTGGTGGAGGCTGCCTCGCTAAATATTTTTAAGACGCGGGTTGATGGGTTTTTGATAAGAGAGGGGATTAAGGGTTATGGGGAGAGGGCGGGAAAGTGGAACTGAGCCACGACAGATCAGCCATGATCTTATTGAATGGCGGGGCAGGCTCGAAGGGCTAGATGGCCTACTCCTGCTCCTATTTCTTATGTTCTTATGTTCTTATGTTCTCACAGTGCCAGGGGCCAAGGTTTGATTCCCAGCTTGGGTCACCATCTGTGTGGAGTTTGCACGTTCTCCCCATGTCTGCGTGGGTTTCCTCCGGGTGCTCTGGTATCCTCCCACAGTCTAAAAGATGTGTTGGTTGGGGTGCATCGACCCGAACAGGGGCTGGAGCTGGCAACTAGGGGAATTTCAGAGCAACTTAATTGCAGTGTTAATGTAAGCCTTACTTTAACTTTAAACTACCTCACCGTAGAATGGAATTAATACTTTCCTTTATGCCAGGGACCCGGGTTCAGTTCCGGCCTTGGGTCACTGTCTGTGTGGAGTCTGCACGTTCTCCCCGGGCCTGCGTGGGTTTCCGCCGGGTGCTCCCAAAGATGGGCAGATTGGGTTGATTGGCCATGCCAAATTGCCTCTTAACGTCAGGAGGATTAGCAGGGTAAATACATGGGGTAACGGGGATAGGACTTGGGTGGGATTGTTGTCGGTGCAGACTCGATGGGCTGAATGGCCTCCTTCTGCACTATCGGGATTCTATGATGTACACATATAAAGCAGCGAGCTGTGACAGATTCTCCTCAATATTGCAGGTAAATAGGAAACTTTCAGCAGGACATGGTCTGTTGGTTGAATTGTTGATCACATTCCAGCTGGTTCTCACCATCTTTGCCACATGTGACTCTCGACGCGAAGACCTCAAGGGTTCAGCTGCTTTGGCAATTGGTCTCTCTGTGGTCATTGGCCACTTGTTTGCTGTAAGTCTATCGAACTCTCCATGAAAGAGATTGCTGTTGATTCAAAGCTAGCTGCAGTACTTGCTGACTTCTCCTCCTCTGTTTCAGATTAACTACACGGGAGCGAGTATGAACCCCGCTCGATCATTTGGACCTGCAGTTATTACAGGGAGTTGGGAGAATCACTGGGTAACTATTAATCACCTATCATTCGTATCAATTAAAGGTAACTCGCTTTGAAATGATGGTAAATGAGGGGCTGTGTGGTCAATATTGCCCACCTCACAGACTCATAGAATCCCTACAGCGCAGAAGGAGGCCATTTGGCCCATCGAGCCTGCGTCAACCACAATCCCACCCAGACCCTATCCCTGTAACCCCCACATATTTACCCCGCTAATTCCTTGACACTAAGCGACAATTTTTCATGGCCGATCCACCTAATTCACACAGCTTTGGGCAGCCAGAGCACCTGGAGGAAACCCACGCAGACACGAGGAGAACATGCACACTCCACCCAGAAGGTGACCCAAGCCGGGAATCGAACCCGGGTCCTTGGCATTGTGGGGCGGCAGCGCTAACCACTCACAGACTGGATGGGCTGAATCGCCTCCTTCACAACTGCAATGACACAGCACCAAAGGAGGCCACTCTGCCCATCATAGAAACATAGAAAATAAAGTTTATTCAGTAGTCACAAGTAAGGTTTAATTAACACCGCAATGAAGTTACTGTGAACATAAGAACATAAGAAATAGGAGCAGGAGGAGGCCATCTAGCCCCTCGAGCCTGCCCCACCATTCAATAAGATCATGACTGATCTAATCGTGGTTCAGTTCCACTTACCCACCCACTCCCCATAACCCTAAATTTCGTTATTGGTCAAAAATCTATCTATCCATGACTTAAACATATTCAACGAGGTAGCCTCCACTGCTTTGATGGGCAGAGAATTCCAAAGATTCACTACCCTCTGGGAGAAGAAGTTTCTCCTCAATTCTGTTCTAAACTGACTCCCCCTTATTTTGAGACTGTGCTCTCTAGATCTTGTTTCCATTGTAAGTGGAAAGAATCTCTCTGCTTCTACCCTGTATAGCTCCTTCATTATCTTATATGTCTCTATAAGATAATGAAGGAGCCCCCTCAGCCTTCTAAACTCCAACGAGTACAGGCCCAGTCGATTCAATCTCTCCTCAGAAGCTAACCCCCTCACCTCCGGAAATTCTCCTAGTTGCCTCACTCCAGCGCCTGTTTGGGTCAATGAATAGGTAGAGGCATTGGCCATTCAGCCCGCTGAGTTTCCACCACCATTCAATATGATCATGGCTTTGAAAGGGCTAAGTACATCATTCTCCTCATTCCCATAGTCCTGAAAATGTTCCTGCTCCAATTACATGTTGGAAGTTGGACTTCTTCCACCACCCTTTCAGACAGCACCTTCCAGATCACAACAACTCATTGCAGAAAGAAATTTCTTCATCATTCCCATCCCAGTAATTTTGCCAATAGGAGCAGGAATAATGGCCATTCAACACTCTGACATCCCGAGTTAGTTACTAGCAGTTTGCAATGGCCCACAGTAGGCAGTCTGGCTATGACTTTAGGAGCATAGGAAGTAGTAGTTGGAGTAGGCCATTTAGCCCTTCAATCAATGGTTCCACTGGTAGTAGTGCAGACAGGTACAATTTTGTCTTTTAAAAAGCATTTAGATTCTTACACAGGTATGGGGGGATATGGGCCAAATGTGAGCAATTGGGACTTGCTCAGTGGTTAAAAAAAAAGGGTGACATAGAACATTCCAGCACAGTCCAGGCCCTTCAGCCCTCGATGTTGCGCCGACCAGTGGAACCAATCTAATGACCCTGTAACCTAAACTATTCCAATGTTATCCATATGCCTATCCACTGACCATTTGAACACCCTTAAAGTTGGTGAGTCCACAACTGCTGCAGGCAGGGCATTCCACACCCTTACTACCCTCTGGGTAAAGAATCATAGAACCCTACAGTGCAGAAAGAGGCCCTTCGGCCCATCGAGTCCGCACCGACCACAATCCCACCCAGGCCCTACCCCCATATCCCGACACATTATACCCACTAATCCCTCTAACTTAAGCATCCCTGGACACTAAGGGGCAATTTCTTAGCACGGCGAATTAACCTAACCCCGCACATCTTTGGACTGTGGGGGGAAACCGGAGCACCTGGAGGAAACCCACACAGACACGAGGAGAATGTGCAAACTCCACACTGACAGCGACCCGAGCCGGGAATCGAACCCAGGCCCCTGGAGCTGTGAAGCAGCAGTGCTAACCCACTGTGCCACCGTGCTGCCCCACCTCTGACATCTGTCCTATATTATCTGGACAAGTTAGACTATTTCCATGCTGGAAAACCTCTATGACTCTACGACTATGATTCTGTGCTGCGTACTCTTAAACGATTGTGTTTCTTATTGTTCCTTTCTTTCCCCCTGCACCCCCTCCCTGTCAGGTTTACTGGGTGGGTCCAATGATAGGTGGGATCATTGCAGCCGCGCTCTATGAGTATCTCCTCTGCCCGGATACAGAGTTGAAGCACCGCTTCAAAGATATTTTCAAGCACACGCAGCCCCCTGGGGATAAATACACCGAGGCGGAGGACAACAGGAGCCACGCTGTCGAGTACGAGGACCTGGCCATCAAACCTGGCAGTTCCGAGGCCATGGACATCGATAAGAGTGAGGAGAAGGAGAAAGACGCCACAAAGGAACTCCTGTCATCTGTATGACTAGCAAAGGGCACTGGAGACAGAGAAGAGGCTTGTGAAATGTCGAGTGTTAGTGTCATTCCTATAAAGGAAACAGATTTACTGTAAATACACGGTACTGTGTACCCGCCTTGGAACTCCAGTCGCAGTTATTCCATTGTCAGGAGAATAACTTTAGCTTCAGACTATTTCGGGAAGGTTAATTCGGGGTCACGCAATGTGATGAAGCACTGTTTGAGTTTGTAGCCCA
The DNA here is from genome assembly GCF_965287045.1 of Carcharhinus amblyrhynchos. Taxonomy (NCBI): domain Eukaryota; kingdom Metazoa; phylum Chordata; class Chondrichthyes; order Carcharhiniformes; family Carcharhinidae; genus Carcharhinus; species Carcharhinus amblyrhynchos. The sequence continues at coordinate 122,988,534 of NC_137331.1, forward strand.
GCTGATTTTCCTTCTCGCTTAGATGTTTTTATAGAGAAGCTTTATCCCAGAACAATGCAGAACCCCCCTCAATGGCAAAAGTCCCTAAAAGGATTTCTTTGAGAGAGGGCGTTACCAGCAGTCAAAATCCACCTGATGCTCTGCAGGCAGAACAAGATAAGCTGCGGAAAGCAACACGGTTAGTCAGGTGGCAATAAATGGTTTTGGATTTAGTCGCAGAAAATCCTTTGCAATCTAAAACCCAAGGTGGTTTTGTGTTCACTACGAGTTTAAATCCTCTGCTGGTTCCGAGAATGGAACTCTGCAAGAATCTGTGCCTGTCTGGTGACAGAATGCACACAGACCTGTCCATTCTTAACTCACCTTTGACAGTATGGAGCATTATTTGCAATGAGTGAAATTGCTTTGTTGAATAGTACAGCATACTGTGATGCTAGGACTAATATTGTAAGCCTACTGTATTTAGAGTAAGCCAAAAAGTTCAGGATTCTGATTGTTGTGTTCTGACCTCTGCATTCCGTTCCCATCTCTTTGACCGCAAGTCCCAAACCCACAAACTCCCCCACTTAGAAGGTCATGGGCAGCAGGCGGTATCATAGAATTCCTGCAGTGCAGAAGGAGGCCATCGAGTCTGCAACAACTCTCTGACAGACTATCTTCCCAGGTCCACCACACCACCCTATCCCCCTAGCCTTGCACATTGACCTAACCCGCACATCTTTGGACTGTGGGAGGAAACCGGAGCATCCAGAGGAAACCCACGCAGACACGGGGAGAACGTGCAAACTCCACACAGACAGTGACCCAAGTCGGGAATTGAACCCGCACTGTGAGGCAGCAGTGCCAACCACTGTGCCACCGTGCCACCCAGGAAGAGGTCATTTGGCCCCGTTGAGTCTGCATCACTCTCCAGCAGAGCATTCCACACATACCCTATCCCCATAATCCCACATATTTACCCCGCTAATCACCCTAATTTACACCGCTTAGGACACTAAGGAGCAATTTGGAATGACCACTCCTCCTAACCTGCACACCTTTGGAGTGTGGGAGGAAACCCACGCGGACATGGGGAGAACGTGCAAACTCCGCACAGCCAGTGACCCAAGGCCAAGGTACATGGGAATAGCATCAGCTGAAGGTTCCCTTCCCAGTCACTCACCTTGTGGACTTGGAAATATATCGGCCGTTCCTTCACTGTCGCTGGGTCAAATTGCTGGAACTCCCTCCCTAACAGCGCTGTGGGTGTACTTACACCACATGGACTGCAGCAAAAACAGCTCACCACCACCTTCTCAAGGGTAACGAGGGATTGGGCGATAAATGCTGACCAGCCAGCAACGCCCATGTCCCATTAAAGAACTTTTTAAAACTTCCACCAAGATCTCAGCCTTGCACCAATACCGGATACTAACACATGCCCTGATATCCTGAACCCCATCATTGGCACTGGTGGCATCAGCTGGTTCAATCCCAACCACTGGAAGTTTCTCCCGGGTTCGCTCCAACTCTCTCCTCTCCTCCTGTAGGCAGGAGGCTACATCCTTTTTATTGCCTTCAGCCCTCTCGAGGGGGGGCAGAGGGAGCACACTTGTTGCTGAACTAGGAGGTTGGGTGTTCGAATCTCACTCCCAGCACTGGGGTGAAAAATCAAAAACTGACCCTGCACTGTTATTCTGAGGGAGTGCTGCACTGTCAGAGGGTCAGTGCTGAGGGAGTGCTGCACTGTCAGAGGGTCAGTACTGAGGGAGTGCCGCACTGTCAGAGGGTCAGTGCTGAGGGAGTGCCGCACTGTCAGAGGGTCAGTACTGAGGGAGTGCCGCACTGTCAGAGGGTCAGTACTGAGGGAGTGCCGCACTGTCAGAGGGTCAGTGCTGAGGGAGTGCCGCACTGTCAGAGGGTCAGTACTGAGGGAGTGCCGCACTGTCAGAGGGTCAGTACTGAGGGAGTGCCGCACTGTCAGAGGGTCAGTACTGAGGGAGTGCCGCACTGTCAGAGGGTCAGTACTGAGGGAGTGCCGCACTGTCAGAGGGTCAGTGCTGAGGGAGTGCCGCACTGTCAGAGGGTCAGTGCTGAGGGAGTGCCGCACTGTCAGAGGGTCAGTGCTGAGGGAGTGCCGCACTGTCAGAGGGTCAGTGCTGAGGGAGTGCCGCACTGTCAGAGGGTCAGTACTGAGGGAGTGCCGCACTGTCAGAGGGTCAGTGCTGAGGGAGTGCCGCACTGTCAGAGGGTCAGTGCTGAGGGAGTGCCGCACTGTCAGAGGGTCAGTGCTGAGGGAGTGCTGCACTGTCAGAGGGTCAGTACTGAGGGAGTGCCGCACTGTCAGAGGGTCAGTACTGAGGGAGTGCTGCACTGTCAGAGGGTCAGTACTGAGGGAGTGCCGCACTGTCAGAGGGTCAGTGCTGAGGGAGCGCCGCACTGTCAGAGGGTCAGTGCTGAGGGAGCGCCGCACTGTCAGAGGGTCAGTGCTGAGGGAGTGCCGCACTGTCAGAGGGTCAGTACTGAGGGAGTGCCACACTGTCAGAGGGTCAGTGCTGAGGGAGCGCCGCACTGTCAGAGGGTCAGTGCTGAGGGAGCGCCGCACTGTCAGAGGGTCAGTGCTGAGGGAGTGCCGCACTGTCAGAGGGTCAGTACTGAGGGAGTGCCGCACTGTCAGAGGGTCAGTGCTGAGGGAGTGCTGCACTGTCAGAGGGTCAGTGCTGAGGGAGTGCTGCACTGTCAGAGGGTCAGTGCTGAGGGAGTGCCGCACTGTCAGAGGGTCAGTGCTGAGGGAGTGCCGCACTGTCAGAGGGTCAGTACTGAAGGAGCGCCGCACTGTCAGAGGGTCAGTACTGAGGGAGTGCTGCACTGTCAGAGGGTCAGTGCTGAGGGAGTGCCGCACTGTCAGAGGGTCAGTACTGAGGGAGTGCCGCACTGTCAGAGGGTCAGTGCTGAGGGAGTGCCGCACTGTCAGAGGGTCAGTGCTGAGGGAGTGCCGCACTGTCAGAGGGTCAGTGCTGAGGGAGTGCCGCACTGTCAGAGGGTCAGTGCTGAGGGAGTGCCGCACTGTCAGAGGGTCAGTACTGAGGGAGTGCCGCACTGTCAGAGGGTCAGTACTGAGGGAGTGCCGCACTGTCAGAGGGTCAGTACTGAGGGAGTGCCACATTGTCAGAGGTGCTGCTTTTAGAATCGATCTGTCTGCTCCCTCAGGTACACGTGAGCTGCTTTGAAAAAGTGCAGGGGTGTTCTGTCTGGTCAGTGCTTTAATCAACATGGCCAAAACAGGTGACCCTTATCACATTCCTGTTTGTGTGAGCTTGATTTTCTACTTTACTGGGAAAATATTTCACTGTCCGTGAAGCCCTTTGCAAATGGTGTTATTCAATTTTATTTTATTCATTGGATGTCTGCGTTGCCAGCAGGGCCAGTACTTGCTGTCCTCGAATTGAGTGTCTGGAGGCTGTGGTTCTGGAATCACATAAAGTCATAGAGATTTACACAAGGAAACAGGCCCTTCGGCCCAACTTGTCCATGCCGCACATTTTTTTTAAAACATCTAAGCTAATCCCAAATGCCCACATTTGGTCCATATCCCTCTATATCCATCATACCCATGTAACTGTCTAAATGCTTTTCAAAAGATAAAATTGTACCCATCTCTACTACTACCTCTGGCAGCTTTTTCCAGACACTCACCACCCTCTGTGTGAAACAATTGCCCCTCTGGACCCTTCTGTATCTCTCCTCTCTCACCTTAAACCTACGCCCTCTGGTTTTAGACTCCCCTACCCTTGGGAAAAGATATTGACTATCTAGCTGATCTGTGCCCCTCATTATTTTATAGACCTCTATAAGGTCACCCCTCAGCCTCCTACACTCCAGAGAAAAAAGTCCCAATCTATCCAGCCTCTCCTTATAACTCAATCCATCAAGTTCCAGCAGCATCCTCGTAAATCTTTTCTGCACTCTTTCTAGTTTAATAATATCCTTTCTATAAAAGGGTGACCAGTACTGCACACAGTATTCCAAGTATGGCCTTACCAAATATAGACCAGACCAGGTAAGGACACAGATTTCCTTCCCTAAAGGGCATTAGCGAACCAGATGGGTATTTACAACAATTAACAATGGCTCAATGATCATAAGATATAGGAGCAGAATTCAGCCATTCGGCTCATCAAGCCTGCTCCACCATTTATTTAATCATGGCTGATATGATTCTCATGCCCATTCTCCTCATAACCCTTGATCCCCTATCTATCCCTCTCCGAAAGACAGTCACCATTAGACTTTTATTTCTAATGTTCTACTGAGTACAAATTTGACCATCTGCTGTGAGGGATTCGAACCCGGGTCCCCAGGGGATCACACTGGGTCTCTGGATTACCACTCCAGTGAAAATACCACTATACCACCGCCTGCCTTACCTCCTTGACAAAGCTTTGGTCACCTGCCTCAATAGCTCCCCTTGTAGTTCATTGGCAAATATTCTCCGATAACACTGCTATGAGTCACCTTGGATGCTTTACTGTGATAAAATGCTATATCATGGCATATTGTTGTTGTTATACCGATTTACAATTTGTCAGCCTTTTCTATTTTTTGTTCATACGTGTTTCATTATATGAAGCCATTTACTTTGTTTATATCTAATAGATACATTCAGTCTTCCTGTCTTTCGAATAGGTTGCCTACCCAGTTGAACCTGGTGTGAAAGAAAGTTTATTTATTAGTCACAAGTAAGGCTTACATTAACACTGCAATGAAACTGCTGTGAAACTCCCCTCGTCGCCACACTCCTGCGCATGCTCGGGTCAATGCACCCTAACCTGCACGTCTTTCCAGACTGTGGGAGGAAACCCACGCAGACACGGGGAGAATGTGCAGACTTCGCATAGACAGCGACCTAAGCTGGGTATCAAACCCGGGTCCCTGGCACTGTGAGGCAGCAGTGCTAACCACTGTGCCACTGTGCCGCCTTTAGACGCTTGATATGAAGAATCTGACATATTTTAAATGAACACTGAGCTCTGGGTTTGCTCTGTGAATTTTCTAAGATACAGCTTGCATGATTATGATTTCTTTATTCTCTGACTCTTTATACTTTGATATAATGCTGTCACTGTGTTGTAAACTTTACTCTGAAGAAATCAATTCAAATTTCCAACAAGCAACAAAAAACTTCCAGAAATATTGCACTGTGTCTGTTATCTTTTATTGAACGTGGGTGTCACTGGCTGGCTGAGCATTTATTGCCCATCCCTAGTTGCCCTTGGAGGGCAGTTGAGAGTCAACCACATTGCTTTGGCTCTGGAGTCACATGTAGGCCAGACCGGGGTAAGGACGGCTGATTTCCTTCCCTAAAGGACATTAGAGAACCAGATGGGTTTTTCCGACAATGGTTTCATGGTCATCAGTAGATTCTTAATCCCAGATATTTATTGAATTCAAATCTCACCATCTGCTGTGACGGGATTCGAGCCCAGGTCCCTAGACCATTACCCTGAGTCTCTGGAATCTAGTCTAGCGACAATACCACTATGCCATGCCACCACTAGATATTTTTTTAATTCATTCGTTGGACATGGGCATCGCTGATGAGGCCAGCATTTATTGCCCATCCCTAGTTGCCCTTGAACTGAGTACCTCACTCAGCCATTTCAGAGGACAGTTGAGAGTCAACCACATTGGCTGTGGCTCAGGAGTCACATATAGGCCAGACCGGGTAAGGACGGCAGATTTCCTTCCCTAAAGGACATAGTGAACCAGATGGGTTTTTCCGAAAATAGTTTCACGCTCATCAGTAGATTCTTAATCCCAGATTTTTTTTACTGAATTCAAATTCCACCATCTGCCGTGGTGGGATTCAAACCCAGGTGCCCCCAGATGAGTTTCTGGATTAATAGTCAAGCGATAATACCATTAGGCCATCGCCTCCTCTTGAGTTGTGATCAGATTTGTGTAATCAGTGAGGGATAACATCAAACAAGCCATTCCCCACTAAGGACCCCATCCAAAAAGAGGCTCAACTCTCAAAACTCCTCAACTTGGGGGATGTCAGGGGTAAGTTTTTCACTCAGAGGGTGGTGAGAGAATGGAATCGGCTGCCATCGGTGGTGGTAGAGGCGAACTCGCTGGGGTCTTTTAAGAGACTTCTGGATGAGTACATGGGATTTAATGGGATTGGGAGTTATAGATAGGCCTGGTAGGTATGGATATGATCGGCGCAACTTGTGGGCCGAAGGGCCTGTTTGTGACATAGTGTTCTACGTTCTAACTCAAAACTGATGGGTCGTTGGCTCTTCCAGATTTCCCCCTTAAACAGTGAAGGGATTTCATTCCTTGCTGGGCTGTACAAACTGGTTAAAAAAAAAGCACCAGGGCTAACAGGATTACTGACCAGGTCACACAGAGCAGGCTTTGTATTCCATTGAGGGAAGAAGACGATGGGGTGGCTTAATTGAGGTGTTTGATTGAGGGAGATGACAGGGTGGTCTGGGAGAGTGAGGCTGGCAGTCAGGGGGAGGGGTGGTAGGGGTGGTCAAGAATAGAGACTAAGAACCTTGAAATCAGAGGCAGGCTATTTGGGGTGATCTCAGAAGGCCGAGCTTCACCCAAAGGACAGTCGGAATCCAGGACACTCTTTGTCATAAAAAGCTATTGAAGTTGGTAGTCACTCAAAAATGTCAAAAGGTGAGATTGGTAGGTTATTTATTGGGGAAGAGAGTGGGGGAATCAGGGAGTCAAGGTGGGTAGATAGAGTGAAGGTAATTTTCTTTGTTCTTGTCAAAATGAATGGGCTCGAGAGACCGAGTGGCCTACTTCCTGCTCCCAGTTTCTATTTCTATCAGGCACCAGGCCAGATGAAGAGATATTAGAACAAGTGAAGAGAGAGAGAGGGGGGCACATTGAATAACTAAAGGGGGATGGGAATGTTCGGGAAGGGAATTCCGGAGATTTAGGGCCTTGGTTGCTGTAGGTGGAGTAACCAAAATCAGAGGACCAATCAGAGGAGTGCAGAGGTGATTGAGAATTGTAGGCCTGGAAGAGATTGATTACAGAGGGTGAGAATTTTAAAATCCTTTTAGAACATAGAACACTACAGCACAAACAGGCCTTTCAGCCCACAAGTTGCACCGATCACTTCTATACCTACTAAACCATAGACCTATCTATAACCCCCAATCCCATTAGATCCCATATACTCATCCAAAATTCTTTTAAAAGACCCCAGCGAGTTCGTCTCCACCACCAACGACGGCAGCCGATTCCATTCACTCACCACCCTCTGAGTGAAAAACTTACCCCTAACATCTCCTCTGTACTTGCTTCCCTGCACCTTAAATCTGTGTCCTCTCGTAGCGACCATTTCAGCCCTGGGAAATAGCCTCTAAGAATCCACCCTATCTATTCCTCTCAACATTTTATAAACCTCTATCAGGTCACCTCTCAACCTTCGTCTCTCCAGGGAGAAGAGTCCCAGCTCCCTCAACCTATCTTCATAAGGCATGCCTCCCAATCCAGGCAACATCCTTGTAAATCTCCTCTGTACCCTCTCAATAGCTTCCACATCCTTCCTATAGTGAGGCGACCAGAACTGCGCACAGCACTCCAAGTGGGGCCTGACAAGGGCCTTATAAAGTTGCAGCATTACCTCCCGACTCCTAAACTCAATCCCTCGATTAATGAAGGCTAGTACACCATACGCCTTCTTGGCCACATCCTCCACCTGCGAGGCCAATTTAAGAGTCCTATGGACACGGACCCCAAGATCCTTCTGCACTTCAATACAGCTAAGACTCCTACCCTTGATATTGAATTCCTTCATCCCATTGGTCCTGCCAAAATGGGCCACTACACATTTATCTGCGTTGAAGTCCATCTGCCACTTCTCCACCCAGTCTTGCATCCTATCAGTGTCCCGCTGCAACTTCTGACATCCCTCCAGACCATCCACAACACCACCAACCTTCGTATCGTCTGCGAACTTGCTAACCCATCCCTCCACTTCCTCATCCAGGTCATTTATGAAAATGACAAACAGCAAGGGTCCTAGAACAGATCCCTGGGGCACTCCACTGGTGACTGACCTCCATGCAGAAAAAGACCCATCCACAACCACTCTCTGCTTTCTGCAGGCAAGCCAGTTCTGGATCCACAAGGCCAAAGCCCCTTGGATCCCATGCCCTCTCACCTTCTCAAGAAGTCTTGCATGGGGGACCTTATCAAACGCCTTGCTGAAATCCATGTAAACCACATCCACCACTCTTCCTTCGTCGATGTGTTCAGTCACATTCTCAAAGAACTCAACTAGGCTCGCAAGGCACGACCTGCCCTTGACAAAACGATGTTGACTATTTCTGATCATACTAAACTTCTCCAAATGCTCATAAATCCTGTCCGTCAGAATCCTCTCCATCAATTTACCAACCACTGAGGTCAGACTCACCAGTCGGTAATTTCCCGGGCTATCCCTGTTCCCTTTCTTGAAAATAGGAACCACATCTACAATCCTCCAATCCTCCGGAACCTCTCCCATCTCCATCAATGACGCAAAGATCATCACCAGGGGCTCTGCAATCACTTCCCTCGCCTCCCACAGTAACCTGGGGTACATCCCATCCGGTCCCGGCGACTTGTCTATCTTGATAGAATTTAAAAGTTCTAACACATCCTCTTCCTTAACATCCACATACTCAATCTTTTCAGACTGCCGCAAACCTGTAGTACAACCACCCAGATCACTTTCCACCGTGAATACTGAGGCAAAGTACTCATTAAGCACCTCTGCCATTTCTTCCGGATCCACACAGACTTTTCCCCCTTTACCTTTTATAGGTCCAATCCCTTCTCTTCTCATCCTTTTACTTTTTACATATTTGTAGAAGGCCTTGGGATTCTCCTTAATCTTACCTGCCAAGGCCTTCTCATGACCCCTTCTGGCTCTCCTAATTTCCTTTTTAAGCTCCAAATTTCCTTTTTTAGCTTAATCAGGATTCACAGTCGGCCAGTGAATGTCATCATAAGGTCTGCCCTCCGAAAATAACTTCTCCCAGCTCTGTTTGGAAAGCTGTTTCTAGTTAACAAAAGGAAAACGCTGTGATTATCTTATTGTGGTTTCTTATTTAAACCCTGGTATGTCTAGCCCACCAATCCCTGGCAGCAGTTGTGTTTGTCTTAAAGCAGAGAGTGTTTGTTATACACAGCTGGCCAGGCAGGACCTGTGGAGAGAGGAGCAGGGTCAATGTTTCAGATCATAGAATCCTTACAGTGCAGAAGGAGGTCATTCAGCCCATCGAGTCTGCACTGACCACAATCCTAACCAGGTCCTATCCCCATGTATTTATCCTGCTAATCTACCTGACACTAAGGGGGTAATTTAGAATGGCCAATCCACCTAACCAGCACGTCTTTCGGAAACCGGAGCACCCGGAGGAAACCCATGCAGACACGGGGAGAGTGTGCAGACTTGTTATAGAATTTGTCTCCACCGCATCCTCCGGCAGCACATTGTATACCCTGGGGTTCAGGTCTGGGATCCAAACACTAAATTAAACATGATTGTGTATAAAAAATGATTGTGTCCATCACACAAACCATCCTCCCATCCACTGACCCTGTCTACACTTCCCGCTGCCTCAGCATAATTAAGGACCCCACGCACCTCGGACATTCTCTCTTCCACCTTCTTCCGTTGGGAAAAGGATATAAAAGTCTGAGGTCATGTACCAACCGACTCAAGAACAGCTTCTTCCCTGCTGCTGTCAGACTTTTGAATGGACCTACCTCGCACTAAGTTGATCTTCCTCTACACCCTAGCTATGACTGTAACACCACAGTCTGTGCTCTCTTCTTTCCTTCTCGATGAACAGTATGCTTTGTCTGTGTAGCACGCAAGGAACAATACTTTTCACTGTATGTTCATACATGTGACAATAATTAATCAAATCAAATCAAAAAATACATAAACTCATTGGAACTTTCAAAGCTAGCAAGGAACTGTCAAGGGATACTATCCACCTCCACGCCAAGCAGCCTCCTCACTCTCTGTCGGGGCAGTGGGCCCAACTTCTGATCCAGCCCGCATCCCCCAAATGAAAATTGGACCAGCAGCCAGCCATTTTTACAGGTATGGTTCACAGAGCTGAGATTCTCCCGTATTGATGCATCTGACCCTGAAGCAAAGATTTGGCCTTTGTCTTTAACCCTACAAGCCAGAGCCTCTGGCCGTGCTCACCTCAAAATCAGAGAATCCCACCCAAGGTCAATGGACCTTTGCATGGTCCGCCCTCCCACCCCTCCCAGCACCCCACCCCACCCACTACAATTACCATGGTGGACAGGACAAGAGAATTCCAGCCTGGAGCTCAATGAGATGGCTTCAGTCTCCCCTGAAGATTGAGGCCAATTCCTAATAGAATACAGGCTGTGCGTGGCCGCCTGGCGTATCTCTGCACCTCGCCTGGCTGTGATTGCAGAAACCCTGATCAAACTATGGAGCTTACCAACATGGATTAGGAGCAGGAATTGGCCATTTGGCCCCTCAAGCCTGTTCTGTCATTTATTAAGACTATGGATGATCTGATTGTTGTCACAACTTCACATTTCGCCACTTGCTCACGAGTACTTAAAAAAACACCTCGCCCTCAACTCAACCTCTACCACCTGGAAGGAGGAGGGTAGAGGGCAAATGGGAACACCATCACCTCCAAACCACTCACCATCCTGACTTAGAAATCTATCAGCCTTTCTTTTACTGTCGCTGGGTCAAAATCCTGGAACTCCTTCTCTAACAGGCACTTTGGGTGTACCTACACCACATAGAGTCATACATGTTTACAGCAGGGAAACAGGCCCTTCAGCCCAACTTGTCCATGCCGCCTTTTTTTTTAAATAGAACATAAGAACATAAGAAATAGGAGCAGGAGTAGGCCATCTAGCCCTTCGAGCCTGCCCCGCCATTCAATAAGATCATGGCTGATCTGTCGCTGCTCAGTTCCACATTCCCGCCCTCTCCCCATAACCCTTAATCCCCTCTCTTATCAAAAACCCATCAACCCACATCTTAAAAATATTTAGCGAGGTAGCCTCCACCACTTCAACGGGCAGAGAATTCCAGAGATTCACCACCCTTTGAGTGAAGAAGTTCCTCCTCAACTCCATTCTAAACCGCCCCCCCTTTATCTTGAGGCTGTGCCCTCTAGTCCTACTGACCTTTCTGAGCGGGAAGAGTCTCTCCACCTCTATCCTATCCATCCCATTCATCATCTTATATGTCTCAATGAGATCTCCCCTCATTCTTCTAAACTCTAACGAGTACAAGCCTAATTTATTCAGCCTCTCCTCATAGCTCAACCCCCTCAACTCCTTAAGCTAATCCCAATTGCCTGCATTTGGTTCATATCCCTCTATACTCATCATACCCATATAACTATCTAAGTGTTTTTTAAAAGGCAAAATTGTACCCGCCTCTACTACTACCTCTGGCAGCTTGTTCCAGACACTCACCACCCTCTGTGTGAAAAATTTGTCCCTCTGGACACTTTTGTATTTCTCCCCTCTCACCTTAAACCTATGCCCTCTAGTTTTAGACTCCCCTACCTTTGGGAAAAGATATTGACTATCTAGCTGATCTATGCCCCTCATTATTTTATAAACCTCTATAAGGTCACCCCTCAGCCTCCTACGCTCCAGAGAGAAAAGTCCCAGTCTATCCAGCCTCTCCTTCTAACTCAAACCATCAAGTCCCGGTAGCATCCTAGTAAATCTTTTCTACACTCTTTCCAGTTTAATAATATCCTTTCTATAATAGGGTGACCAGAATTGCACACAGTATTCCAAGTGTGGCCTTACCAATGACTTGTACAACTTCAACAAAACATTCCAACTCCTGTATTCAATGTTCTGACCGATGAAACCAAGCATGCTGAATGTCTTCTTCAGCACTCTGTCCACCTGTGACTCCACTTTCAAGGAGCTATGAACATGTACCCCTAGATCTCTTTATGCTGTAATTCTCCCCAACACCCTACCATTAACTGAGTAAGTCCTGTCCTGGTTCAATCTACCAAAGTGCATCACCTCACATTTGTCTAAATTAAACTCCATCTGCCATTCGTCAGCCCACTGGCCCAATTGATCAAGATCCCATTGCAATTGGAGATAACTTTCTTCACTGTCCACTATACCACCAATCTTAGTGTCATCTGCAAACTTACTAACCATGCCCCCCATATTCTCACCCAAATCATTAATATAAAATGACAAATAACAGTGGATCCAGCACTGATCCCTGAGGCACACCGCTGGTTACAGACCTCCAGTTTGAAAAACAACCCTCTACAACCATCCTCTGGCTTCTGTCAAGAAGCCAATGTTTAATCCATTTAGGTACCTTACCCTGGATCCCATGAGATTTAACTTTATGCAACAACCTGCCACGTGATACCTTGTCAAAGGCCTTGCTAAAGTCCATGTAGACAACACCAACTGCACTGCCCCCATCTACCTTCTTGGTTACCCCTTCAAAAAAAGACAATCAAATTGTGAAACATGATTTTCCACTCCACTCATAGACTGCAACAGTTCAAGAAGGCAGCTCATCACCACCTTCTCAAGGGATTTTCTTTTCATTCATTCATGGGACATGGGTGTCGCTGGCTGGGCCAGCAAATATTACCCATCCCGAGGGCAGTTAAGAGTCAACCACATTGCTGTGGCTCTGGAGTCACATGTAGGCCAGACCAGGTAAGGACGGCAGATTTCCTTCCCTAAAGGGCATTAGTGAACTTGATGGGTTTTCTGACAATCGACAATGGTTTCATAGTCATCAGTAGATCCTTAATTCCAGGTTTTTTTTTAATGAATTCTAATTTCACCATCTGCCGTGGTGGGATTCGAACCCAGGTCCTCAGAGCATTACCCTGTGTCTCTGGATTAACAGTTTAGCAATAATACCACCAGGCCACCTTCTCAAGGGATGGGGAAAAAATCCAAGGGCGGCACAGTGGCACAGTGGTTAGCACTGCTGCCTCACAGCACCAGGGACCTGGGTTTGGTTCCTGCCTGGGGTCATTGTCTGAGCAGAGTTTGCACATCCTCCCCGTGTCTGCGTGGGTTTCCTCCAGGTGCTCCCCGGATGTGCGGGTTAGGTTGATTGGCCAACCTAAACTGCCCCTTAGTGGTCCAGGTGCGTAGGTTAGAGGGATTAGCAGGGTAAATATATGGAGTTGTGGGGATAGAGCCTGGGTGGGATTATTTTCAGTGCAGACTTGATGGCCTCATTCTGCACTGTAGGATTCTATGATTCTAAAGGTGCTATATAAATGCGCATTGTCCTTGTTGGAACAGCCAACAGCAGATGGTTATTACAGCTGGCATTTGTCTATATGCTAATAACTTGCTGCATCCAGAAATACAATGGCTTTCAGCTTGCTTCCAATCAGATATATCTTCAAACCGCCAGCTGCCATGGGACTCAGAGCTGCCTCCACTAACAATTGGCCCATCGATCCCCATCAGCTTGTGGCAACTGGTTCCATTAAACACCTTCTGCTATCTCGGTCCTCTGCTCCCACATTAATTAGTTTAACTTTACCCATAATAAAATGCATCTGCTAACTAACCGTGCGCTTAAATCCAACAAAACGGCCCTCATTTTGTTGCCCTGCCTCCTAATTTTTGCAAACTGTGCGGGAGCAGAGGGATCTGGGCGTACATGTCCATACATCATTGAACAGTTGGAGAGGACAGCATCCTGGGCTTTATCCTTTAGGGACCAGAGCAAGGAGGCTATGCTGAACTCACACTAGACACTAGTTAGACCTCAGCTGGAGTACTGTGTACAGTTCTGGTCTCCACACTGTAGGAAGTGTGGAAATTAAGTTGTAATTTCAGCTGTGGCCAAATATTTAATTCTCTTTGTTCTGCAAGATTAAAGATGTTCATTTCAAATAAAGCACCGTGGGTTTGCTGCGACTTGAGAAACTATAGTTAAAAACCGTAGTGCGGAGATTAAGTTACAACAATAAAGGCAGGCAACTCCATCAGCAAAAATGGAACTAAGGCCTCATTGAGGCCAACGGTTACGCATTCAGGAAAGAGACTAATCTAACCTCGTGTCAGTTTCATAAACACTACATTCCCAGAATTGGCCACAGGATGAAACAAATACAAGTTACCATGACAAATACCAAAAAACAAGACATGGTGATATATTATGCTAATGAAGGAGATGGTTTTCTATTGGATAAGAAAGGGCAAATATCTATGCTATGATTGGTGGACTAAGTGTGCAAATGAAGGGTTAGAACATTGCTCACTTTTCATTTGCTGTAATTAACTATAACTGCTAATTATCTGTATGAATCAACAGAACACCGTAGTGAAATTCATAGTATCTGTTGTCCTTGCTAGCAAATAATAAAAGCTTAGGAGATTGAGTACTCACTGTGCATTGTCTGGTTAATCCTCAACAGAAGGATGTGAACACACTGGAGAAATGGTTCCAGGGATGAGAAACTTCAGTGATGAGGATTGATTGGAGAGGTTGGGACTGTTCTCCTTGGGGAGAAGAAGGCTGAGAGAAGATTTGACAGAGATGTTCAAAATCAGAGTAGACAGGGAGAAACTGTCCCCACTCAAGGATCCCGTTAAAGGATCAATAATGAGAGGGCACAGATTTAAAGTGATTTGTAAAAGAGGTGAATGTGATGTGAGGAAAAAACTTTTCCACCCAGCGAGTGGTTGGGGTCTAGAATGCTCTGCCTGGATGTGTAGTGGAGGCAGGTTCAATTAGGGCATTCAGGAGGACATTAGATGGTTATTTGAATAGAAACCGTGTGCAGGGGTACGGGGAAAAGGCAGGGGAATGGTGCTAAGTCATGATGCTTGTTTGTAGACCCGGTCCAGACACAATCCATGTGACCAGAGAATGAAAGAACTGTTACGGAGCACATTCACAATCCATGTGACCAGAGAATGAAAGAACTGTTACGGAGCACATTCACAATCCATGTGACCAGAGAATGAAAGAACTGTTACGGAGCACATTCACAATCCATGTGACCAGAGAATGAAAGAACTGTTACGGAGCACAT
Source organism: Carcharhinus amblyrhynchos (assembly GCF_965287045.1). Classification (NCBI taxonomy): domain Eukaryota; kingdom Metazoa; phylum Chordata; class Chondrichthyes; order Carcharhiniformes; family Carcharhinidae; genus Carcharhinus; species Carcharhinus amblyrhynchos. Next base: position 123,003,611 of record NC_137331.1, read on the forward strand.
TCACAAAGCCACCATTTATTGCCCATCCCCAACTGCCCTCCATTTCTGAGGGCAATGGAGAGTCAAACACATTGCTGTGGATCTGGAGTCACATGTAGGCCAGACCATGTGGTATTATCACTGGACCAGTAATCCAGAGACCCAGGGTAAGGCTCTGGGGACCTGGGTTCGAATCCCACCACGGCAGACGGTGAAATTTGAATTCAATAAAAATCTGGAGTTAAGAAACTACTGATGACCATGAAACTATTGTTGATTGTTGGAAAAACCCATCTGGTTCACTGATGTCCTTTAGGGAAGGAAATCTGCTGTCCTTACCCGATCTGGCCTACACGTGACTCCAGAGTCACGACAATGTGGTTGACTCTCAACTGCCCTCTGAATTGGAGGGATGGGCAGTAAGTGCTGTTCTAGCCAGCCACACCCGCATCTCGTGAATGTGCGCCGTAACAGTTCTGTCATTCTCTGGTCGCGCGGATCTGTTAGGAGGGTGAGCCGCAACATTCCAGTACAAGAGACACTGAATTCTCATTTGGCAACCCGATGGAATAAACTTGAAAAAGGAAATCTGCTTATAAAAGTGTTGACATTTACCAGCAACTCCTCCAAGGAAATTCAACTCATTTTCCGTATATCAGTGCTTAGGGTTAGGCCTCATCTGCAGGTTTAGATCTGATTCTGGACACCACATCAGGGAGGAAGTCAAGGCCTTGGGGAGGGCGCAGAGCAGACTTACTAGAATTCCCAGAAATCAGTTGAGGCCAAAACATTGAATGCTTTCAAGAAGCAGTTTGATATGGCTCTTGGGGTGAGGAGGATATGGGGGGGAAGGGGGGATCAGGATATTGAGTTGGATGATCAGCCATGATCATAATGAATGGCGGAGTAGGCTCGAAGGGCCAAATGGCCTACTCCTGCTCCTATCTTCTATGAGGGTCTTCAGTGACAGGAGGAGACTGGAGATGTTGGGATTGATCTCCTGAGAGCTGAGAAGGTCAATGAGGAGATTTCACAGGGGCGTTCGAAATCAAGAGGCGTTTTGATCGAGCGAGTCTAACTATTGCTGCCATTGACGGCAGGCATGATGTGGGTATGCCGGCGTTGGACTGGCGTAAACACAGTAAAAAGTCTGACAACACCAGGTTTTAGTCCAACCTATTTATTTGATAATATTCTCACAAGCTTTCGAGGGGTTACCCTCTTCGTCAGGTGAATGGAGAGTTCTGGCCTCAGACAGAGCATATAAAGCACAGACAGTTTAGAGATTACTGATTAAAATGCGAATCCTTACACCTAACCTGCTGTTCAAGACCTGAAGTGGCTGACAATGTGAGTGGTAGGAGCACTGATCACAGTTTAAAGAGATGTGTATTGTCTCCAGACAGTACAGTAAGTGAGGTTTTGCAAACCCAGGCGAGTCACGGGGGTTACAGATAGTGCGACATGAACCCAAGATCCCTGTTGAGACCGTCCTCATGTGTGCGGAACTTGGCTATCAGTCTCTGCTCAGCGACTCTGCGCTGTCGTGTGTTGTGAAGGCCGCCTTGGAGAATGCTTACCCGAAGGTCAGAGGCTGAATGCCCGTGACCACTGAAGTGTTCGCCAACAGGAAGGGAACAGTCTTGCCTGGTGACTGTCGAGCGATGTTCATTCATCCGTATGGATGGTACATTGCATGGTACATTGGGGAGACCATGCAGACGCTACGACAACGGATGAATGAACATCGCTCGACAGTCACCAGGCAAGACTGTTCCCTTCCTGTTGGCGAACACTTCAGTGGTCACGGGCATTCAGCCTCTGACCTTCGGGTAAGCATTCTCCAAGGCGGCCTTCACAACACACGACAGCGCAGAGTCGCTGAGCAGAGACTGATAGCCAAGTTCCGCACACATGAGGACGGTCTCAACAGGGATCTTGGGTTCATGTCGCACTATCTGTAACCCCCGTGACTTGCCTGGGTTTGCAAAACCTCACTTACTGTACTGTCTGGAGACAATACACATCTCTTTAAACTGTGATCAGTGCTCCTACCACTCACATTGTCAGCCACTTCAGGTCTTGAACAGCAGGTTAGGTGTAAGGATTCGCATTTTAATCAGTAATCTCTAAACTGTCTGTGCTTTATATGCTCTGTCTGAGGCCAGAACTCTCCATTCACCTGACGAAGAGGGTAACCCCTCGAAAGCTTGTGAGAATATTATCAAATAAATAGGTTGGACTAAAACCTGGTGTTGTCAGACTTTTTACTGTATTGACGGCAGGGTCAGAGGACACAGAGTTAAGACTTTTTAAAAATTCATTCGTGGGACATGGGTGTCTCTGGCTGAGCCAGAATTTATTGCCCATCCCTAGCTGCCCTTGTTCAGAGGGCAGTTGAGAGTCAACCACATTGCTGTGGTTCTGGAGTCACATGTAGGCCAGACTGGGTAAGGACGGCAGATTTCCTTCCCTAAAGGACATCAGTGAACCAGATGGGATTTTTCCGACAATCGACAATGGTTTCATTGTCACCAGTAGGTTCTTCATGTCAACTGGCAAACGAATCCAAAAGTTAAAGTTTATTTATTAGTTGCAAGTACCTTTACATTAACGCTGCAGTGAAGTTACTATGAAAATCCCCTAGTCGCCACAGTCTGGCGCCTATTCAGGTACACTAAGGGAGAATTTAGCATAGCCAATGCACCCAACCAGGACTGTGGGAGGAAACTGGAGCACCCGGAGGAAACCCATGCAGACATGGGGAGAACGTGCAGACTCTACACAGCCAGTGACCCAAGCCGGGAATCAAACCCAGGCCCCAGGCACTGTGAGGCAGCAGTGCTAACCGCTGTGCCACCGTGCCACCCCATATCATGCCTGGAGTGTTGATATTATGAGGAGGTGGGACGACTCACAGAACAATGAATGACTGTGTTATAATAATGTTAAACCCAACTAGCTCATCACTGCTGCTTTGGTGCTGAAGGTTATGGTGATTTCTCTGTTTTTTGACGATAGGTAGGAATCCTGTGTTTTAGCTGGTGGTGACTCAGAGGAGACAGGTGTGTACATTCAAGCAGGATGATGGCGTACCCTTCCCAGCTTACCTTCTTTGACAGGACGGCCCATGGTCAACTTTCCTGTCCTGTTGCCAATTGGTGTCCTTAAGTAGCCAATTAAATACCAGTAAAGTGCCGCATCCCACCAGAGAACTGCTACAGTGCAGAAAGAGGTCTACCGAGTCTGCAATGACTCTCCGAAAGAGCATCTAAACCCAACACCTCTCCTCCACTCTATCTAACGCCACACGTTTACCATGGCTAATGCCCCTAATCTACACATCTTGGGACACTAAGGGAGAATTTAGCACGGCCAATGCAACTAAGCAGCACATCTTTGGAGCGTGGGAGGAAACCGGAGCACCCGGAGGAAACCCACGCAGACACGGGGAGAATGTGCAAACTCCACACAGACAGTGACCCGAGGCCGGAATTGAACTCGGGTCCCCGGCGCTGTGAGGCAGCAGTGCTAACCCACTGTGCCACCGTGCCACCAAGGTTAACCCGACAGACCTGTTACCATGTGGCATGCATGACAAGTGCCACTCTTGCCACCTCCAGGCGGCGGTGGGGGGGGGGGGGGTGGTGGAGGGAAGGGGTGGGAGTGGGTGGGGGTGGGGGGGGGGAGAGGTGGTAGGGTCGGTGGTTGGTGTGGGAGGAAGATGTCCATTAACCCAAGGGGTCCCGTGCCTGATGGAGTGACTGGACACTGGGAAGAGAGCAGGCCCTTGTTAGAGCCACTGCCCAGGCCTCACCCATCTCAAAGAACAGTACAGCACAGGAAACAGGCCCTTCGGCCCTCCAAGCCTGCGCCGCTCATTGGTCCAACTAGACCATTCGTTCGTATCCTTCCATTCCCAGCCTGTTCATGTGGCTGTCCAGATAAGTCTTAAACCATCTCCCCGCCAACCCCACTCTCTCCCCCCCACCCCCCGCCCCCCCCTTATTCTTGTCCTGACTCATTCCATGATGCTGGGACTCCATGCTGGCTCCTGACTGGCCAACAGCTCTGACTCCAACGGAAGGCCCCACCCCACCCTGACCTCGCCACCTACTGACTGGCTTGTGATTCGGTCAGCCTTCCTGAGAAGAGACAGCAGCGGCGATGGTGGGCGGCGGGGGAGGGAGGAGGTTGGGGGGGGGGGGCTCTCACCAACACTCCAGCCGGTAAACGGGACCCCCGACACTTGCGCGAGATCCCACCAGACGTTGCTTTAAGTGGTCGTGAAATCGTGCAGTGGAGCTGCACTCCCGCCTAGTGGCCAACACACTAATAGCTGCAGTTTGACTCAAGAAGTGTACGCACCCAAGCAATAGTCAGAAACTTTCTCCCAGGGTGGAAAAGTCAATTACTAGGGGGTGGGGGGGGCACAGGAGCGAGGGGCAAGGTTTAAAGGAGATGTACGAGGCAAGTATTTCACACAGTGGATGTCAGGTGTCTGGAACTCGCTACTGGGGGAAGGAGCGGACACAGTAAGAAGTCTCACAACACCAGGTTTGAGTCCAACCAGGTTATTAAATATAAACTAGTTGGACTCGAACCTGGTGTTGTGAGACTTCTTACCGTGTTGACCCCAGTCCAACGCCGGCATCTCCACATCGAGGTAGTGGAAGCGGATACGGTAGTGAGTTTTAAGGGGCGCCTTGACAAATACTTGAATAGGATGGGAATAGAGGGATAGGGTCCCCGGAAGGGTAGGGGGTTTTAGTTCAGTCGGCCGGTGCAGGCTTGGAGGGGCCGAAGGGCCTGTTCCTGTGCTGTAAGTTTCTATGTTCTTTGTTCTAATATCAGCAGCAGGCTAAAAGTCTGCTCTCAGGATCAGTGACAATATTTTAACAAGCACATCCTCACCATGTCTGAATCTAGAGGCTTCACGCTCTTCACAATCCTCAGTCAATGGATGAGTAGATTAGGGGAGGTGACGGCCCAGTGGTGTTATCGCTAGACTATTAATCCAGAAACTCAGCTCATGTTCTGGGGACCCGGGTTCGAATCTCACCACGGCAGATGGTGGAATTTGAATTCGATAAAAAAAACAATCAGGAATTAAGAATCTACTGCATGTTTCCCAACCAGAAACCTTGGACGAACAGGGATATCCACTGCTTGTTGAAGTCCAGGTCTGAGGTGTTAAGTTAAGCGACTCTGATCTATACAAGAAAGCCAGACACAACCTAAGGAGATTCATCAATGATGATAAAAGACAATACTGGACCAAGCTCGAGTCCCAGGTTAGCCACACTGACCCCCACTGACTATAGCAAGGTCTGCAAGACAAAACAGGCTACGAGATGAAGGTATGTAAAATCGCCGGCTCCAACACACCCCTCCCTGATCAGCTCAATACATTCTACACCCGTTTTAAGCTAGAGGTCATCGAGAGCATGCCCTCCACCCTGGAAGCCCTGGATGAACCTGAATCTGGGGTCACCATTGCAGATGTCAGAGCAGCTTTCTTGAAAGTCAACCCACGGAGAGGGACTGGCCCGGATGGGGTACCCGGACAAGCACTCAGATCCTGCGCGGATCAGCAGGGATATTCACAGGCATCTCCAACCTCTCCTTACAACAATCTGAGGTCCCTATCTGCTTCAAGGAGACGACCATCATCCCGGTACCTAAGAAAAACCAAGCAACGTGCCTTAATGACAATCGGCCAGTGGCTCTGACATCCATCATTATGAATTACTTAGTCATGGCATGAATTAATTCCAGCCTCCCGGATACCTGGATCCACCACAGTTTGCCTACCACCACAACAGGTCCACCCCAGACACCATCTCCCTGGCCCTGCACTCAACCCTGGAACACCTAGATAACAAGGACACTTATGTCAGACTCCTATTTATTGACTACAGCTCAGCCTTCAACACCATTATTCCCACTAAACTCATCTTCAAACTCCGTGGCCTGGGTCTCGGTACCTCCCTCTGCGACCGGATCCTGAACTTCCTAACTCACAGACCACAATCAGTAAGGATAGGCAACAACACCTCCTCCATGATAATCCTCAACACCGGTGCCCCACAAGGCTGTGTTCTCAGCCCCCTGTTATACTCCTTGTACATCTGTGACTGTGTGGCTAAATTCCTCTCCAATTCCATTTTCAAGTTTGCTGACATCCCACAACTGTAGTGGGTCGGATCTCAAATAATGATGAGACAGAGTACAGGAATGAGACGGACAATCTGGTGAACTGGTGCGGCAACAATAATCTCTCCGTCAATGTCAACAAAACAAAGGAGATTGTCGTCAACTCGAGGAAGTGTAGAGGTGAACATGCCCCTGCCTACATCAATGGGGATGAAGTTGAAATTGTCGAGAGCTTCAAGCTTTTAGGTGTCCAGATCACCAACAACCTGTCCTGGTCCCCCCATGCCGACACTATAGTTAAGAAAGTCCACCAACGCCTCTACTTTCTCAGAAGACTACGGAAGTTTGGCATGTCAGCTACGACTCTCACCAACTTTTACAGATGCACCATAGAAAGCATTCTTTCTGGTTGTATCACAGCTTGGTATGGGCTCCTGCCCTCTCCAAGACCTCAAAGAACTACAAAATGTTGTGAATGTAACCCAACCCATCACACAAACAAGCCTCCCATCCATTGACTCCGTCTACACTTGGAAAAGCAGCCAGCATAACCAAGGACCCTGTTCACAAGGACGTTCTCTCTTCCACCTTCTTCCATTGGGGAAAAAGATAAAAGTCTGAGGTCACGTACCGACTCAGGAACAGCTTCTTCCCTGCTGCTGTCAGACTTTTGAATGGATCTATCTTGCGCTAAGTTGATCTTTCTCTATACCCTAGCTATGACTGTAACACGTTATTCTGCACACTTTCCTTCTCTATGAACAGTATGCTTTATCTGCAGAGTGCACAAGAAACAATATTTTTCACTGCATACTAATACATGTGATAATAATAAATCAAATCAAATCAAATACTGATGACCATGAAACAATTGTTGATTATGGGAAAACCTATCTGGTTAACTAATGTTCTTTAAGAAAGGAAATCTGCTATTGCTACCTGGTCTGACCTACATCTGACTCCAAAGCCACAGCAATGTTTTTGGGCAACTGGGAAGGGCAATAAATGCTGGTCAGTCAGTGATACCCATATCCCACAAATTAATAAAAAGAGGTGGATTAGCCGTTGTAAATGTGCACAGTTACAGAGAAAGGGCCTTGGTAAGATGATCTTTTGGAGAGCTGGGGCAGGCTTGATGGGCCAAATGGCCTACTTCTACACTGTAGGGATTCTATGCTGAGGCAAGATACAGTATGTCTAATTAACAATGTGTTTGCATTTATATCACGCTATTCGTGACTTCTGCATATCCTAAAGTCAACAAAGTATTTTCTGAAGTTAGTGTTGTGAAGTTGAGTTTGGAAAGATATAAAGAATGTTCATAAAGATATAAAAGAATTGTAAAAAATACTAGAGAGAAAGAAATCAGTGTGTGCTCCCTTTAAAAGCTGTTTTTGAGTTCTGTGCTAAAATGCAGAGTATACACAGACTCCAGACGGCAACATTTGCTTCAGAAGGACCCGGCATCACTGTTGCCTTGGTAACCGGCTCTGCAGGTTTTTGCATTTTGTTAGCCTATGAGTTTAAAGGAGACACTCAGCTAACAGCCTATGAGTTTAAAGAAAACATTCAGTTAAAGGGGACCTATCAGATTTGAATTTACTGTTGTTCTTCAATCTCAAGCCAATCCGAGTACTGGATGTTGATAGGTCATAAGGATTAAATAAGAGGAACTCAACTGCCTTGAGTTCAGTTCCACCAGGATTTGAGCCAGGAGTTCAACCAGAAACAGGGCCCGATTACCTGAGGCAGGTATTGGCAGTTAGATCATGTGGAGCAGTTGGTTCTTAACTCTGCCAGCTTCAGACAGATCCTCAGATAATTCACCCTTTAACCAACGAAAAGTACCAAATCAAACAGTGTTTACAGACAGCTGTCTCCCATCCATTGACTCTGTCTACACTTCTCACTGCCTCAGAAAAGCAGCCAGCATAATTAAGGACCCCACGCACCCCGGACATTCTCTCTTCCACCTTCTTCTGTCGGGAAAAAGATACAAAAGTCTGAGGTCACGTACCAACCGACTCAAGAACAGCTTCTTCCCTGCTGCTGTCAGACTTTTGAATGGACCTACCTCGCATTAAGTTGATCTTTCTCTACACCCTAGCTATGACTGTAACATTACATTCTGCACTCTCTCCTTTCCTTCTCTATGAACGGTATGCTTTGTCTGTATAGCACGCAAGAAACAATACTTTTCATTGTACGTTAATACATGTGACAATAATAAATCAAATCAAATCAAATCAACTGACAACTACCGAAGAACTCCAAAACTTCTGAATGACCTGGATGTATAATTGCTTTGAGGGTGACTAAAATTCTGTTATTACTGTTTTGGTAATAAATATTCCTTGTATTATTTGAATAGCATTTCAGTTGTACTGCACCTTAATTAATATGTTACTTATTTAGTTAAAGTTCCTGGTTACTTAAATAACATACCTTGTTAGTTATTCACTTAATGTGAGTGTCAGACCTTTATATTAATGACTCTCTAACCGTTAATTAAAAACAGCTAACATCTTCCCAAATAATTGTAGCAGATTACGATGTGATGTCAAGGGGACTAATCTCTGTGTCATAACAGTAGTCACTGTTGTAATGTCAGAAATGCGGCAGCCAATTTGCACACAGCAAGATCCCACAGACAGCAATGTGATGTTGATTGAGGGAGCAGGCAAAGCATTGAGGGCAGTATACCTGATCTTCCTCCAACTAATGCCATGGAATCTTTATCATCCACCCCAGATACCCTCGCCCCTGTCTATCTCTGTAAACGTAAGAAATAGGAGCAGAAGCAGGCCATTTGGCCCATCGAGTCTGTTCCGCTATTCAATGGGATCATGACTGATTTGATATGACAATCCCCAATTCCACTTTCCCACCTTATCCCAGAATATCCAGCCTCGGGTCACTGTCTATGTGGAGCTTACACATTCTCCCCATATCTGCGTGGATTTCTTCCGATTTCTTCCCACAGTCCAAAGATGTGCAGATTGGACGGATTGGCCATGCTAAATTCTCCCTTAGTCTCCCTAGATTTGCAGGTTAGGGGGATTAGCCGTGCGAAATATGGGGATAGGGCCTGGATGGGATTGTTGTTGGTGAAGACTCGATGGACTGAATGGCCTCCTTCTGCACTGTAGCGATTCTATAATCCTCTTCCAGCCTCTGTGCTGTCTGCACTCCTCCAATTCCAGCCCTTTACACATCTCCAATTTGAGTCACTGTGTCACTGGGGCTGAGTCTCCATCTGCCTCGGTCCCTGGGATTCCTCCTCCAATCTCTTCACCTCCTTGTTTGAGATGCTCCTTAAAGCCGGTCTCTTTGGTCATCCGTGTCCTGATACAAGATGATGAATGGGATGGATAGGATAGAGGTGGAGAGACTCTTCTCGCTCAGAAAGGACAGTAGGACTAGGGGGCACAGCCTCAAGATAAAGGGGGGGGAGCGGTTTAGAACGGAGTTGAGGAGGAACTTCTTCACTCAAAGGGTGGTGAATCTCTGGAATTCTCTGCCCGTTGAAGTGGTGGAGGCTGCCTCGCTAAATATTTTTAAGACGCGGGTTGATGGGTTTTTGATAAGTGAGGGGATTAAGGGTTATGGGGAGAGGGCGGGAAAGTGGAACTGAGCCACGACAGATCAGCCATGATCTTATTGAATGGCGGGGCAGGCTCGAAGGGCTAGATGGCCTGCTCCTGCTCCTATTTCTTATGTTCTTATGTTCTAATTTCAAATCAAACACCCGGAAACAGGGTTCACCCAATTCCCACGTTCATTCATTTCAGAAATGTGTGCCTCTGTCACTGAAGAACTCGCCACTTTAGAAAAGCTATGTAATTACCTGGTTATTATCATGATAACAAGTTCAATAAGCATACATTTGATAAACAGCGTTTGATGTTTAATGGCCTCCAGCAAGCTGAATGGTAAAAGTATATCAAAGGATTGTTAAAATTGCCCATTGTTAAAGACAAAGGGATAAAGAGACTTTGAGGTTCGTGTGCTTAGATCATCAGCAGGACATTTTGACAAAGCAATTAGCAGAGCGTATAAGAACATAAGAAATAGGAGCAGGAGTCGGCCATCTAGCCCTTCGAGCCTGCCCCGCCAATCAATAGGATCATGGCTGATCTGAAGTGGATCAGTTCCACTTTCCCGCTTTCTCCCCATAACCCTTAATCCCCCTGTCCATCAGAAACCTATCTACCCGTGACTTAAATATATTTAGCGAGGTAGCCTCCACCACTTCAACGGGCAGAGAATTCCAGAGATTCACCACCCTTTGAGTGAAGAAGTTCCTCCTCAACTCTGATCTGAACTGATCCCCCCCCCTCTTATTTTGAGGCTGTGCCCTCTAGTTCTGCTATGACCCCGAGCTTCATAAACAGAGGTATTGAGAGAGGAAGTCATGTTGAACTGCCGATTAGAGTTTTGCATCCAGTTCTACACTTCAAGGAGGAAATCATAGAACCCCTACATGCAGAAGGAGGCCATTCAGCCCATCGAGCCTGCACCAATCTCAATCCCTCCCAGCCCTATCCCCATAACCCCTGGTGACTTTCTGGTAAACCTCCCTCCACACCCTCTCAGCAGCCCCCATTTATGGAACGGCACAGTGGGTTAGCGCTGCTGCCTCACAGCACCAGGGGACCCAGGTTGAATTCCAGGCTTGGGTCACTGTCTGTACAGAGTTTGTACATTCTCCCCATGTCTGCGTGGGATTCCTCCGGATGCTCTGGTTTCCTCCCACAATCCAAAAGACCTACTGGTTAGGTGCATTGGCCATGCTAAATTCTCCCTCAATATACCCAAACGGGCACTGGACTGTGGCAACTAGGGGATTTCCACACTATTGCTGTGTTAATGTAAGCCTAGTTGTTACTAATAAATAAATAATCATATTTACCCTTAACAATAAGAGTAAATTAAGAGTCAAAGTTGGTGAGAGTTGTCACTGACATGCCAAATTTCCTTACTCTTCTGAGAAACTAGAGGCGTTGGTGGGCTTTCTTAACTATAGTGTCGGCATGGGATGGGTCAGGACAGGTTGTTGGTGATCTGGACACCTAAAAACCTGAAGCTTCCCTTGCCCTTCAAGATGGTGGTGAGTTTGGGAGGTGTTGCCTAAGGAGCCTTGGTGAGTTTCAGCTGTGCCCGCGTGTGGTGGAAGCTGGTACAATCATAACTTTCAAAAGAGAATTGGACAATTATCTGAAAAGAGAAAGATTGCAGGGTTGCGGAGGAAAGGAAATGAGAGTTGGGGGCCAGCTGAGTTGTCGTTGCAGAGAGCTAGCACCAATATGATGGGCGGAATGGCCTCTTCCAGCACTGCAACCAGCCTATGATTTAAAAAAAACATTTTTAATCAAATCCAATGATGTTTTGCATTTTTAATGAATTGTTATGCAAAGAACATGTTAAACCCTCTAGGTGAAAGAAGGTTTAACTAACGGCAGAGACCGTAAAGATTGCAAGACCTGGGCATTCTAATTTGATGAGAGTTTGAGGTTTTCTAGAAGGCAAAGATAAATGTTCACATCCTACTTGGTAATCAGGCTTTCACAAGTGGCTAAAACATAATGGATCCAAAGCAAATAGCCTCCGAGTCTTTTCCCAGGCGCGCATGTATCTGATTAGATCTTGAAGGCTATTTTCATTTATGTGATGTGTTGCAACGTTAATTAAGCAACAAAAAAATACTTCCAGTGTTTGAACGACCTCTGCAGGCTAATTGAACTGAGCTGCCAAATTCCAGTCCTTTGGGTTCATCCCTCTCTCTCTCAGAAGCAGCGATATTGCAAATGGAACAACCTTGAGAGGCAAATTCAATGTTAGGGTTCATTCAACCTGTCCTGGTTGCCCCCCCCATGCTGACTCTATAGTTAAGAAAGCCCATCAACTTTCTCAGAAGACTAAGGAAATTTGGCATGTCAGTTACAACCCTCACCAACTTTTAAAGACGCACCACAGAAAGTATTCTTTCTGGTTGTATCACCACTTGGTATGGGCTCCTGCTGTGCCCCAAGACAGTAGGAAGTCTCACAACACCAGGTTAAAGTCCAACAAGTTTATTCGATAGTAAACCCACAAGCTTTCGGGGTTTGCCCCTTCACCAGGTGTGTGGCCCAAGACTGTAAGGAACTACAAAAGGTCATGAATGTAGCCCAGTCCATCACACAAACCAGCCACTGACTCTGTCTACACTTCCCATTGCCTCGGCTAAGCAGCCAGTGTAATTAAGGACCCCACACACCCCGGACATTCTCTCTTCCAACTTCTTCCTTCGGGAAAAGATGCAAAAGTCTGAGGTCACGTACCAACCGACTCAAGAACAGCTTCTTCCCTGCTGCTGTCAGACTTTTGAATGGCCCTACCTCGCATTAAGTTGATCTTTCTCCACACCCTAGCTATGACTGTAACAATACATTCTGCACTCTCTCCTTTCCTTCTCTATGACCAGTATGCTTTGTCTGTATAGCGCGCAAGAAACAATACTTTTTGTTGTATGCTAATACATGTGACAATAATAAATCAAATCAAATCAAAATCATTTACAGAGGTCTAGAATACAAGAGCAGGGATGTACAGCTGAGACTCTGGTCAGACGCCTTTTGGAGTATTGTGAGAAGTTTTGGTCTCCATTTCTAAGGAAGAATGTGCGGGCCTTGGAGGGGGTCCATAGGAGGGTCACAAGAATGATCCCAGGGATGAAGGGTTTGTCATATGAGGAGTGGTTGAGGAGACTAGCTCTATACTCCATGGAGTTTAGAAAAATGAGTGGTGGGGGGATCTTATTGAAACTTACAGAATACTGAGCGGTCTGGATAGAGTAGATGTGGAGAGGATGTTTCCACTAGTGGGAGAGACTAGAACCAGAAGGCACAACCTCAGGGTGAAGGGACACTCCTTTAAAGCTGAGATGAGGAGGAATTTCTTCAGCCAGAGAGTGGGGAATCTGTGGAACTCTTTGCCACAGAAGGCTGTGGAGGCCGGGTCATTGAGTGTCTTTAAGACAGAGATAGATAAGTTCTTGATGAATAAAGGGATCAAGGGTTGCGGGGAGAAAGCAGGAGAATGGGGATGAGAATCATATCAGTTAAAGTTTATTTATATTTATAAAAGTTTATTTATTTATCAGTCACAAGTGTGGCTTACATTAACACTGCAATGAAGTTACTGTGAAATTCCCTGAGTTGCCACAGTCCAGTGCCTGTTCAGGTCAATGCACCCTAACCAGCACGTCTTTCAGACTGTGGGAGGAAACCGGAGCAGCCGGAGGAAACCCACGCAGACACGGGGAGAACATGCAAACTCCACACAGACAGTGACCCAAGCTGGGAATCGAACCCGGGTCCCTGGCGCTGTGAGGCAGCAGTGCTAACCATTGTGCTGCCCCAATCAGCCATGATTGAATGGCGGAGCAGACTCAATGGGCCAAATGGCCTAACCTCTGCTCCTATATCTTATGGTCTAACACGCAGCGGAGCTAAGAACATAAGAACATAAGAAATAGGAGCAGGAGTCGGCCATCTAGCCCCTCGAGCCTGCCCCGCCATTCAATAAGATCATGGCTGATCTGAAGTGGATCAGTTCCACTTTCCTGCCCTCTCCCCATAACCCTTAATCCTCTTGTCTGTCAATAACTGTTGACACTAATGAGCTGACACTAACGAGGGGAATTACAGCAGGACAATGTCTTGGGGACAATCGAAACATCTCAAGCACACCTTCAACATGGCGAAGAGTATAGCACTGCTGCTTCACAGCTCCAGGGACCTGGGTTCGATTCCCGGCTCGGGTCACTGTCTGTGTGGAGTTTGCACATTCTCCTCGTGTCTGCGTGGGTTTTCTCCGGGTGCTCCGGTTTCCTCCCACAGTCTGAAAGATGTGTGGGTTAGGTTGATTGGCCGTGCTAAAATTGCCCCTTTGTGTCCTGAGAAGGGTAGGTTAGAGGGACTAGTGGGTAAATATGTAGGGATATGGGGATGGGGCCTGGGTGGGATTGTGGTGGGTGCAGACTCGATGGGCCGAAGGGCCTCTTTCTGCACTGTAGGATTTCTATGATGTTAAGTACCTGCACACTGAGGAATCTGCGACATTTCGTGATAGCAGATGGCTCCATCCAGGATATTCCAATCCAGGCCGGAACCCTCCCGCCGTTCATGCCTGCGGGGTTCTCTGGCCCCGCCTGCAGCGCGCCCCTACCCACGTGTTTCCAACCGGCACGTGCGGTATCAGCGGGAATTCTCACTGACAGCGGCGGGACCAGGGAATCCGGGCTACGGGCAAACAACGTGCCACCTCCCACTGGCAGGAACCACACGGCTGGGAGGCCGGAGGATCTCACCCCACATCCCTGGATGGAATATTCCCCTCTCGCCATGCGTTCTGGGACACAGAGAGATCCGGGCGGGTAGGGGGGGGGTGCGATGTGTCTTTGTGGGGAAACTAGAAGCAGGAGGGGGCCATTCGGCCCTCCGAGCCTGCTCCCCCATTCATTCTGATCACGGCTGACCTTCGAATTTAATATCCCGATTCCCCCCCCCCCACTATACCCCTTGGCCCCTTTAGCCCCAAGAGCCTTATCTAAGTTCTTGAAATCAGGCTGGCAGTGCCCAAGGGACACCTTTCCTTGCACCCGGCCGCCCCGGAGGGCCTTAGTGGCCTCTGGTTTCGCCAGTGAGGTGGGGGTGGGGGTGGCAACAGAACTATTCCCTGTTCATGGGGGGAGCAGGTGTTTTCCTCGCTGGAGATAAACTGTCCTGACAAGGCCATAGAGGCAAGTCATAGAATCATAGAGGTTTAAAGCATAGATACAGGCCCTTCAGCCCAACTTGTCCATGCTGCCCTGTTTTTACCACTAAGCTAGTCCCAATTTGGCCCATATCCCTCTATACCCATCATACCCATGTAACTGTCTAAATGCTTTTTAAAGGACAAAATTGTACCCGCCTCTACTACTACCTCTGGCAGCTTGTTCCAGACACTCACCACCCTCTATGTGAAAAAATTGCCCCTCTGGACACTTTTGTATCTCTCCCCTCTCACCTTAAACCTATGCCCTCTAGTTTTGGACTCCCCTATCTTTGGGGAAAAGATATTGACTATCTAGCTGATCTGTGCCTCTCATTATTTTATAGACCTCTGTAAGATCACCCCTCAGCCTCCTACACTCCAGAGAGAAAAGTCCCAGTCTGTCCAGCCTCTCCTTATAACTCAATCCATCAAGTCCCGGTAGCATCCTAGTAAATCTTTTCTGCACTCTTTCTAGTTTAATAGTATCCAGGCTCACTAAAGACAAGCAAATAAGAGTTTTAATATTTTTAAATAAATCATTCAGCCTCTTGCTGGAAACCCAGTGCCAAATGATCGCGAGAACCGATGAATCGGGTGTGATCCGGGCTCTCGCACGATTTTACCTGCTCGCTGCGCCCAGCGATGGATGGGGACAAACTGGTTACATCCTGGCCCGTGTGTTACCTCTGACAAGGTGAGTCTATCAGCCAACAATCCCTGCCCTGACCAGCAGATGGCGGTCACAGCCCATGATGTACGGTCCGTGCAGCAGAGTTAATCGTGTTCGGGAACAAGTGACGCAGGAGCCGAGATAAACCCCAGTTCTGGGGACCAGTCCCAGACTTGCCAGGACTGTCTCGGTTTATCTCTAAACATCCCGGTGCCCCCACAGTTTGCTGCGAGTGAGGAGGCGAGAGTGAGGAAAGTGTGAGGGAGAAAGTGAGGCAGAGTGAGGAGAGTGAGGGAGAATGAGGACAGTGAGGGAGAGTGAGAGGGAGAGAGTGAGGCAGATGAGGAGAGTGAGGAGGAGTGAGGGAGAGTGAGAGGGAGAGTGAGGCAGATGAGGAGAGTGAGGAGGAGTGAGGGGGAGTGAGGGAGAGTCCTTGCCCATGTTTAACCTGAAGCCATGGGACTTCATAGAGACTGGAGTCAGTGTTGAGCATTTCCAGGGCAGCTCCCCGCACCCCCCCCCCCCCCCCCCCCCGAGTGTATACCACTGTGCTGCTGCTTCTGCTGGATCTGACCTGCTGGTGGGACAGAGCATATTCAGGGATGGCACGGTAGCACAGTGGTTAGCACGGCTGCTTCACAGCTCCAGGGTCCTGGGTTCGATTCCCGGCTCGGGTCACTGTCTGTGGGGAGTTTGCACATTCTCCTCGTGTCTGCGTGGGTTTACTCCGGTTTCCTCCCGCAGTCCAAAGATGTGCAGGTTAGGTTGATTGGCCATGGTAAGAAATTGCCCCTTAGTGTCCAGGGATGCGTAGGTTAGAGGGGATTAGTGGGTATAATATGTGGGAGGTAGGGCCTGGGTGGGATTGTGTTCAGTGCAGACTCGATGGGCCGAAGGGCCTCTTTCTGCACTGTAGGGATTCTATGAGGGTGGCAATGTTGGTGTCTGGGGTGTTAACTGTAAGGTACAATTCCGTGACAGTGCCTACATCAGGCTGTTGTTGGTTAGGCTGAGAGACAGCTCTCCCAGTTGTAGCACCAGCCCCTGGATGTTAGTAAGGACTTTGCAGGGTTGACGGGGCTGTTTGTTTTGCCGTTCTTTTCAGATGCCCAGGTCAATACCAGGTGGTCCGTCCATTTACATCTGTTATAATTAAACTATATAACAGTTAAACAAGGCTTGTTTTGAGAAAAGAACATAGAACAGTACAGCACAGTACAGACCCTTCGGCCCTCAATGTTGTGCCGAGCTATGTCCAAACCCAAGATCAAGCTATCCCACTCCCTATCATAGAAGTTCCCCCAAGAAGTTCCTCCTCAACTCCGTTCTAAACTGCCCCCCCGCTTATCTTGAAGCTGTGCCCTCTAGTCCTGCTGTCCTTCATTTACATACATAGTCTACCAAACATAGCATACCTTTTTGACCTTTCTTATCCAGTAGAAAACTGTCTCCTTCCTTAGCGTAATATATCACCATGTCTTGTTTTTTGGTATTTGTCACGGTAACTTGTCTTTGTTTCATCCTGTGGCCAAGGCCAGGAATGCAGTGTTTATGGAACTGACACAAGGTTAGATTAGTCTCTTTCCTGAATGCACAAACATTGACCTCAATGAGGCCTTGTTTGATAAAAAGTTTTTTCTATTTTTGCCTGCCAACTTTGATGTAACTTAATTTCCCCACTGCAATGGTAACCAGGCTTATTTTCAATCCCTCCTTCAGAGGCAACACAAAGTATCAGGTCAGCCACTCTTTATATACCTGGACTAATTGGAGAGTGCTCCAGGATTACCCTGGGGTCATCAGATTTGAAGATGAATTGTGTAGTCGGCGCCACAGGTAACGCACAAGGGAAAGGAATTGGGACATGAAAAAGCGGATTTTATTTATTCATTCATGGGTTGTAGGTGTCGCTGCAGAGGCCAGTGTTTATTGCCCATCCTTAATTGCCCTGAAAAGGTGGTGGTAAGCTGCCTTTTTGAATTACCCAGTCCCTGAGGTGTAGTTACAGCCACAGTGAAGTTCTGGCTGTGGTGTTCCACAGGCATCTGTGCTTAGGCCTCAACCGTACAAAAGTCTTTTTAAAAAGTTTAAAATTTTATCATAAGTAGGCTTTACATTAACACTACAATGAAGTTACTGTGAAAGACCCCTAGTTGCCACACTCCGGCACCTGTTCGGGTACACTGAGGGAGAATTTAGCACGGCCAATGCACCCTAACCAGCACGTCCTTCAGACTGTGGGAGGAAACCGGAGGAAACCCACGCAGACACGGGGAGAACATGCAGACTCCGCACAGACAGTGACCCGAGCCGGGGAATCGAACCCAGGTCCCTGGCGCTGTGAGGCAGCAGAGCTAACCACTGAGCTACCTGCTGAGTTATTCACTGTGTTGTGCGTCTGTACATGTTCCTGTTGGCTCATTGTGGAGCCCTGCTGTAGTAACACTGCAAAGGGAAATGATGTTTGAAGGTTTCGAGTGGGAAATGGTGAGAGAAGCAGCAGCCAAGGGTGAGATCACACTCCATCAATAAAGACTCATATTGTTTTTAATCCAATGCTCCCAAGTGCCCAGATACACAACACACTGTATTTATTAGTGAGTTGGATGCTGGGATAGACAAATTGGCCAATGACACAAAGTCTTTTGGAAGCAGTGTAGATGGAAGTGTGTTTCTTTCCTTTTTTTTTAGGGGGCGTGGGCATCGCTGGGCCAGCATTTGTTACCCATCCTTAATTGCCCTTGAACTGGGTGGCTTGCTGGGCCGTCCCAGAGGGCAGTTCCTTCCCTAAAGGACATTAGTGAACCAGATGGGTTTTTCCGACAATTGACAATGGTTTCACGGTCATCGTTAGACCCTTAATTCCAGATTTTTATTGATTTCAAATTTCATCGTTGGTGTAAACTAACTTTGACATCAAAGCTCTCCACCCCTCCCCCTCCCCCACCTCCCCCCCCCCCCCCCCCCCCCCCGCCACCCACCCCCACCCATCACACTGTTTCTTTCCCTTCATCCCTCAATCTACATCAGGAGAAACAGATTATCTGACCAATTGCCCTTTATGGGAGCTTGCTCTGTGCATATTGGCTGCTCTGTTTTGTACATTGCAACACAATGTGCCTTGGTATATTGCCAGATTGTGAACGGTGCTACAGAAATGCAAGTCTTAGAATCACAGAATCCCTACAGTGCAGAAGGAGGCCACTCAGCCCTTCGAGTCTGCTCCAACCACAATCCCACTCAGGCCCTATCCCCATAACCCCATGCATTTACCCTAGCTGGTGCCCCTGACACTAAGGGGCAATTTTTCATGGCCAATCCACCTAACCCGCACATCTTTAGACTGTTGTACTCTTGAGCCAGCGGGACTGTTGGTTGGGCTATGAGAGCTTAACAGCCATATCCCCAAGGATAGACCCTTTGGCCAGCTTGCAATTGGCAACGTATCAATACCACGCCCATCTCGGCAATACAAGGATGTCTGCAGGAGACACCACAAGTCAGTGTAATCAGAATCAATACATGGGAAGTTCTCACTGCTGAACGGAAATTCCATGAGACAAATAGCTTGGTATGGGCTCCTGCTCTGCCCAAGAATGCAAGGAATTGCAAAGGGTCATGAATGAAGCCCAGTCCATCACTCAAACTAGCCCCCCATCCATTGACTCTGTCTACGCTTCCCGCTGCCCTGGGAAAAGCAGCCAGCGTAATTAAAGGTCCCCACGCACCCCCGGACATTCTCTCTTCCACCTTCTCCCGTCGGGAAAAAGATACAAAGGTCTGAGATCACATACCAACCGACTCAAGAACAGATTCTTCCCTGCTGCCGTCAGACTTTTGAATGGATCCACCTCGTATCAAGTTGATCCTTCTACACCCTAAAGATGTGCTATTCGGCTGATTGGTGTAACAAATTGTCCCTAAATTAGCCTTCCCTCGATGTGGAATGTCATAAGCATAGACAAGGGTCATGGGTGGAGGGGGGACTCATAATGTTAAAATGGCGGCGCGGGCTCGTTGGGCCGAAGGGCCTGTTTCCCGTGCTGTGTTGTTCTTTGTTTTTTCTCTACACCCTAGCTATGACTGCAACACTATGTTCTGCACCCTCTCCTTTCCTTCTCTATGAACGGTACGCTTTGTCTGTAGAGTGCGCAAGAGGCAATACTTTTCACTGCGTGTTAATACATGTGACAATAATAAATCAAATCGAATTAAAACAGTCAGGAAAGAGGCGAACGCGGCAAAGAGTTTAATAAATGGCCAGATGACAGAAAAGGGGAGCCTGCCAGAAGGAAATAATCACCAATTATCTGGGCGGAAAGGAATTCCCATCAAAAATCGGACACCACTAACGAGGATTCATTGAGACAGGACAGACATCCTGGAAGCAGCCCAGTATTGGAGTATACTGTCATGGAAGGTAAACATAGGGAAGTTTCGGGAAAAACATAGGGAAGGGGTGGCACGGTAGCACAGTGGTTAGCACTGCTGCTTCACAGCTCCAGGGTCCCGGGTTCAATTCTCGGGTCACTGTCTGTGTGGAGTTTGCACATTCTCCCCGTGTCTGCGTGGGTTTCCTCCGGGTGCTCCGGTTTCCTCCCACAGTCCAAAGATGTGCGGGTTAGGTGGATTGCCCCTTCGTGTCCTGGGATATGTAGGTTAGAGGGATTAGCGGGTGAATGTATGGGGATAGGGCCTGGGTGGGATTGTGGTCAGTGTAGACTCGATGGGCTGAAGGGCCTGTTTCTGCACTGTAGTAGGGATTCTGTGTTCTGACTGCATTATCCTGGGTGGGGTCTTCCCCCTGGAATGGATATATCACTCCAAACACGAGCTGTGGAATTCAGACTTGATATTGATTGGGGATTTACAAAGTCCAGTTTCTGTACGTCCAAACTGGAACCCCAACAATGAGGGCTGGGTGGAAACCAATCCATCCGAAGCAAGTGTGAAGGATTCACCCAGTATCTCCATTGTGTAATAATAGCTTTCCAGGTGGTCAGTGCTAGTATTGGTCATGTGAGTGAAACAAGCTGGGGATAAGGGCCAGGATTCTCCCATCCCGCTCGCCACTGGAATTCTAGCGGGCTGGGGGGGGGTGGAGGGACCATGTAAAAGTCCACCAAAATCTGGCAGGAATCTCCCGTTTGCAGGTGAACGCGGCCGAAGAATCCCAGCCAAGGAGTTTCATCTGAAGACCCAAAAAGGCCTGGGCAATCTACAAAAACCACCAGGACGGCAACTGCAGCAAGAGACGGTGGCATCCTTGTCTTTAAGAAGCTGGAGGCTTCCATCCCCATTCCAAATCCCTAGGCCCATTTGTAAAGAACTGGACCTCTGGATACAAAACAAAAACAGAGATCACCTAAGGTGCCCTCACAGAGAGCCAGAAACTGACAAAATGGGCTGGATGGCCGTCCTCTGGGCTGTAACCAAAAGTTTAAAATCGCAGCCAAGCCTTCTGGGGTGAGGTTAGGAAATACTTCATCACACCAACAGCGATGAATTGTGAACCTCTGTCTAAAAGCAGTCGAGAGTTAATTCACAGGTTTTAAGTCGGTCCGCCTTGTTGTCCAACGAGGGGCATACACGCGATGGGTCGTACTGGGGCTGCTCTTGGTTGTTCGAGATTGGCCTAGTGCTTCACGTCGATAGTGTGTGCTTAAACTGGACTTGTACTCGTTAGAGTTTAGAAGAATGAGGGGAGATCTCATTGAGACGTATAAGATGATGAATGGGATGGATAGGATAGAGGTGGAGAGACTCTTCCCGCTCAAAAAAGACAGTAGGACTCGGGGGCACAGCCTCAAGATAAAAGGGGGGCAGTTTAGAACGGAGTTGAGGAGGAACTTCTTCACTCAAAGGGTGGTGAATCTCTGGAATTCTCTGCCCGTTGAAGTGGTGGAGGCTCCCTCGCTAAATATTTTTAAGAAGCGGGTTGATGGGTTTTTGATAAGAGAGGGGATTAAGGGTTATGGGGAGAGGGTGGGAATGTGGAACTGAGCCACGACAGATCAGCCATGATCTTATTGAATGGCGGGGCAGGCTCGAAGGGCTAGTTGGCCTACTCCTGCTCCTATTTCTTATGTTCTTATGTTCTTAGATGCTGGGCAAGACGACAGCTCAGTGACAATCGCTGATTGCTGTGCAGACACATGGATTTGGGCCAGTGTCTGTGGGAGTTTGCGCATTCTCCCCGTGCTTGCGTGGGTTTTCTCCGGGTGCTCCGGTTTCCTCCCACACCCCAAAGATGTGCTATTAGGCTGATTGGAGGTAATAAATTTTCCCTAAATTAGTTTTCCCTCAATGTGGAATGCCATAAGCATAGATAGGGGTCATGGGTGGAGGGGGGGACTGGTAATGTTAAAATGGCAGCGCGGGCTCGTTGGGCCGGAGGGCCTGTTTCCCAGGCTGTTTTTGTTCTTTGGTCTTTGAGAGTGGGGCTCAGTGAATCATCTTAAACATGAGTCTATACTGAGTCAGCTATGAACTCAAGAACACAAGAAATAGAAACAGGAATGGCCACCAAGCCCTTAAAACCTGCCCCGCCATTCATTACCATCATGGCTGATGTGTGCTGGCCTTGGCTCTTTGTCTATTCCATTTCCCCACAGATTTTCCTCGATCTATCAAATATTTATCCACCTCCACCTTGAATATTTCTAATGATCCAGCCTCCACCACCTTTTCCAGCGATTCGCCACCCTTTGCTCTGATCTTATTGAATGGCAGGACATATGGGAGGGGCTGAGTGGCCTCCTTCTGTAACTCCAGTCCTGTTGTTTGTGACAGTGCCTTGCTCCTCCGATCACACAATTGGCAGAGTAATGAAACATTACTGAGAATGTACTGTCCGTCATTGTGTAGGGACATTATTTTCAATTTATTTGTGGGATTTGGGCCTCGCTGGCTGGACCAGCATTTATTGCCCATCCCTAATTGCCCCTTCGAACTGAGTGTCTCACTTGGCCATTTCAGGGGGCAGTTAAGAGTCAACCACATTGCTGTGACTCTGGAGTCACATGTAGGCCAGACCAGGTAAGGACGGCAGATTTCCTTCCCTAAAGGAACATAAATGAACCAGATGGGTTTTTCCAACAATCAACAATTTGGAGTTATAAGGAGAGACTGGATAGATTCCCTGGAACGTAGAAGGCTTAGGGGTGATCTTATAAAGGCCTGTAAATTAATGAGGGGCATAGATCAGCTAGATAGTCAATATCTTTTCCCAAAGGTAGGGGAGTCTAAAACTAGAGGGCATAGATTTAAGGTGAGATGGGAGAGGTGAAAAAAGATCCAGAGGAGCAATTTTTTTCCCACAGAGGGTGGTGAGTGTCTGGAACAAGCCGCCAGAGGTAGTACAAAGAACAAAGAACAACCCAGAACGGGAAATAGGCCCTTCGGCCCAACGAGCCCACGCCGCCATCTTAACAAAGCATTTTCCTACACCTACCTTGCCCCGTGTGTATGTGAATGGTACCCCTATTGTCGCCAGATTCAGGGGAGAATAGTGTAGGGTCAATTTGTTACATCAATCAGCCTAAGGGCACATCTTTGGGGTGTGGGAGGAAACCGGAGCACCCGGAGGAAACCCACGCAACCACGGGGAGAATGCGCAAACTCCCACAGACACAGGCCCAAATCCATGTATCTGCACAGCTAGCAGTGATAGTCACTGAGCTGTCATGGTGCCCGTCTACTGGTCCAGTTTTATACACACACAACGACGCTTAGTACTAGGCCACTCTCGAAACCTCCAAGAGCAGCCCACGCACGACCCACCGTGTGCATGCCCCTCGTTTGACAACAAGGTGGACTGACACACCTGCAGAGTAAAAGAGACAAAACATTAACATGTAATACTACATTTCCAGTATCGTCCCGAGACTCTGACCCTTTTTAAAACCGTCTTCTATAACCCTCCATCCCTGTTTCACTCATGTGCCTGTCTAAGTAAACCTTAAACAAGTCCAGCGTGCCTGCCTCCACCACCTTACTTGGTAGTGCATTCCATACCCCCACGACCCTGTGTGTGAAAAACCTCCCTCTAGTATCCAAATTATACTTCTCCCCCTCACCCTTAGCTCATGACCTCTTGTGATATTTGTCTCCAATCTAGGGAAAAGCCTACCACTGTTGACTCTATCTATACCCTTCATTATTTTATACACCTCTAACAGATCCCCCCTTAATCTCCATCTTTCTAAAGAGAAGAGCCCCAGTTTACCCAACCTTTCCTTATAACCCAGTCCTTCCATACCAGGCAGCATCCTGGTAAACCTCCTCTGCACTCTCTCCAGGGTCTCCACGTCCTTCCGGTAGTAAGGTGACCAGAACTGGACGCAGTACTCCAAATGCGGCCTAACCAACGTTCTGTACAACTGAAGCATTAGACTCCAGCTCTTATACTCTACACTCCTTCCTATAAAGGCTAGCATTCCATAAGCTTTCTTCGCAACTTTCCTCTAGTAGTAGAGGTGGGTACAGTTTTGTCTTTTAAAAAGCGTTTAGACAGTTGTATGGGTAAGATGGATATAGAGGGATATGGGCCAAATGCAGGAAATTGGGACTAATATAGTGGTTAAAAAAAGAGCAACATGGACAAGTTGGGCCGAAGGGCCTGATTCCATGCTGTAAACCTCTATGACTAAGGTTGAGAGGTGACCTGATAGAGGTTTATAAAATGTTGAGAGGTATAAATAAGGTTTTAAATAAAGGTTTTAAATAAGGTTCATTAGCATTGGGACGTCCCTGGTAATGTAAAAGGATGTGGAATGATAATAATGTTTTCCTCTTTTCATTCACAGGTTTTAAGTCGGTCCGCCTTGTTGTCCAACGAGGGGCACACACGCGATGGGTCGTACTGGGGCTGCTCTTGATTGTTCGAGATTGGCCTAGTGCTTCATGTCGTTAGTGTGTGCTTAAACTGGACCAGATACTGGGCAAGACGACAGCTCAGTGACTATCACTGATTGCTGTGCATGGATTTGGGCCGGTGTCTGTGGGAGTTTGTGCATTCTCCCCGTGCTTGCGTGGGTTTTCTCCGGTTTCCTCCCACACCCCAAAGATGTGCTATTAGGCTGATTGGAGGTAATAAATTGTCCCTAAATTAGTTTTCCCTCAATGTGGAATGCCATAAACAATAGATAGGGGTCATGGGTGGAGCGGGGGGACTGGTAATGTTAAAATGGCGGCGCGGGCTCGTTGGGCCGAAGGGCCTGTTCCCCGGGCTGTTTTTGTTCTTTGTTCTTCTTTGTTCTATAGATCGGGTGGATTCTCGGAGGCTATTTCCCAGGGCTGAAATGGTCGCTACGAGAGGACACAGGTTTAAGGTGCTGGGGAGCAGGTACAGAGGAGATGTCAGGGGTAAGTTTTTCACTCAGAGGGTGGTGAGTGAGTGGAATCGGCTGCCGTCGGTGGTGGTGGAGGCGAACTCGCTGGGGTCTTTTAAAAGACTTTTGGATGAGTATATGGGATTTAACGGGATTGGGAGTTACAGATAGTTCTATGGCCTGGTAGGTATGGATATGAGCGGCGCAACTTGTGGGCCGAAGGGCCTGTTTGTGCCGTAGTGTTCTATGTTCTATGACTCTATAATAATGTTTTTGTGGACTTTTAATTCCAGGTTTCTATTGAATTCAGATGGGTTATGGGGCCGAGTGCAGAGCTTCATATGTGAGACTGAACAATGAGGGTGGAATATTCTTGTCTGTCGTATATATTGGAATGTCGAGACCACTTCTGGGTGCCAACCCCACTCTGCCTGTCAACACGCCACCCCCCTCCCCCCTCTGCCAGAGAGATCATCCCAGGGGCATCCAATTGGGAGACTGCCTTTGGGTCAACCATCCAATTAGACTGGGTGGGTCCAAGGTCCAATCAGGGAGCCCACATCCTTGTAGGTATGGCAGCCCCATTGCTAGAGGTGAGTGTTGCTGCAGGATGGAGAACGCACCCTCCAGTGAAGTATCGGATTTAATTAAATAAACAGTGTTTGTGGTTGCCAGCACGTTGCTGGGCCAGATGGCCTACTTCCAGGGAAAAAGGAAAGAAACGTTTCTTGGGGTTTCAGCTAAAATCATTCAAGGCTGGAAGCCAATATCATAGAATCATAGAGTCCCTACAGTTCAGAAGAAGGCCATTCGGCCCATCGACTGGACTGACACTCCAACAACAGACCATATCCTCTTGGTTCCACATATATACCCCGCTAATTCCCCTAACCTACACATCCTGGCACAATGAGGGGCAATTTAGCATGGCCAATCAACTTAACCTACACATCTTTGGAGAGTACCACCATGTCGCCCCTCGATGTGTTGGTTGGAGGGGACTTCCAGACTCTGTTCCCAGGGCAGAAGTAACTCCTGTGAGTACAAAGAACAAAGAACAGTACAGCGCAGGAAACAGGCCCTTCGGCCCTCCAAGCCTGTGCCGTTCATTGGTCCAACTAGACCATTCGTTTGTATCCCTCCATTCCCAGTCTGATCATGTGACTATCCAGGTAAGTCTTAAACGATGCCAGCGTGTCCGCCTCCACCACCCTACTTGGCAGCGCATTCCAGGACCCCACCACCCTCTGTGTAAAAAACATCCCTCTGATATCGGAGTTATACCTCGCCCCTCTCACCTTGAACCTGTGACCCCCTCGTGATCGTCACCTCTGACCTGGGAAAAATCTTCCCACTGTTCACCCTGTCTATACCCTTCATAATTTTGTACACCTCTATTAGGTCTCCCCTCATTCTCCGTCTTTCCAGGGAGAACAACCCCAGTTTACCCAATCTCTCCTCATAGCTAAGTCCCTCCATACCAGGCAACATCCTGGTAAACCTTCTCTGCACCCTCTCCAGAACCTCCACGTCCTTCTGGTAGTGTGGCGACCAGAACTGGACGCAGTTCTCCAAACGTGGCCTAACCAGCATTCTATACAGCTGTAACATCTTGTGTTAGGTTGGTGGGTACGAAATGACCAGGAACAGAGGCCCGTCCAGTCACTTCACCATTCCTGACTTGGACAAGGGTGGGGAAAGGATCCGTAACCCAGTTTCTTCCGTCCAGCCCAGCAAACGTCAGGCAGGAGATTCACAGCATTGAACCTGACCATTCAGCCCATCTGGACCTTCCTTGTTCTTTCACAGGATGGGAGCACTGCTGGGAAGGTTAGCATTTATCGCCCATCCCTAATTGCCCCTCGGGAAGGTGGTGACTGGCTGCTTTCATGAACCGCTGCAGTCCCTGTGGTGTAGGTACACCCAGAGTGCTGTCAGGACTCTTCCCTTGTGCCTTGTTCACTGATCTGATTTGATTTGATTTATTGTCACATGTATTAACATACAGTGAAAAGTACTGACTGGAGGAAGTTCCAAGATTTTGACCCAGTCACAGTGAAGGAACAGCGATTTATTTCCAAGTCAGCATTGGAGGGGAACTTGCAACGGGCCAAATGATCTGTTCCTGTGCTGCACAATTATTTGGCACAGTGGCTAGCACAGCGCCAGGGACCCAGATTTGATGCCTGTTTCGGGTCACTGTCTGTGCAGAGTTTGCACATTCTCCCCGTGTCTGCGTGGGTTTCCTCCGGGTGCTTCTCTTTCCTCCCACGGTCCAGAGATGTGCCGGTTGGGTGATCTGGCCGTGCCAAATTGCCCCTGAGTGCCAGGGAGACTAGCTAGGGTAAATGCATGGGGTTACGATGATAGGGCCTGGGTGGGATTGTGGTCGGTACAGACACGATGGGTTGAATGGCCTCCTTCTGCGCTGCAGGGTTTCTGTCGGATTCAATGATTCGTCGCGGCAAATTGCCCACAGGTGAGAAAACTCATACCCTCTACCTCAGATTTAACTTTGATTTACAGAGCGCAATTTTGAAGATGTTTTAAGTTTTGAAGATGTGTTATTTCTGACTGTGGGACGATAGTTTTTTTTGTGGTTGTGAAATTCAACGAGGGGAATGGTCAGACCTCATTTTTATTCAAGAAATTGATCAACCTCTAGATAACCAAGCCTTAAATCAAAAAATCAATGACATATGAAGGAGCTAGTTAATTCTCCTGAATGCTGCTTTATTTTATGAGCAGATATATTGGCAGGCTGCTGCATTTTGCTCCAGGCACGAATTGTCTTTTCTCTAATCTATAGTCTTCACGTTACATCCACAGAAATTGGAAGAATTGCGTCCAGAGATTTTGAAATCTCACGGCTGCCTTACCTTGTGGGCTGAATTTATCACCCAGTGAAACCCTTTCTCGCCCACTGCTCTGCAGTCAGGCAATTGCTTCCTTCTGTTCTTCCACAGCTGGACCAGCATTCATTGCCCCTCCCTAATTGCAACCCCCACCCACCACCCCACCCCGCTTTCTTGAGCTGCTGCAGTCCATGTGGCGTAGGTACACCCACCGTGCTGTTAGGGAGGGACTTCCAGGCTTTTGGCACAGCGACAGTGAAGGAACAGCTCGCATATTTCCGAGTATTGGAACACTTGGAGTACTGTGCGCAGTTCTGGTCGCCTCACTACAGGGAGGATGTGGAAGCTATTGAGAGGGTGCAGAGGAGATTTACAAGGATGTTGCCTGGATTGGGAGGCATGCCTTATGAGGATAGGTTGAGGGAGCTCGGTCTCTTCTCCCTGGAGAGACCAAGGATGAGAGGCGACCTGATAGAGGTTTATAAAATGTTGAGAGGAATAGATAGGGTGGATTCTCAGAGGCTATTTCCCAGGGCTGAAATGGTCGCTACGAGAGGACACAGGTTTAAGGTGCTGGGGAGCAGGTACAGAGGAGATGTCAGGGGTAAGTTTTTCACTCAGAGGGTGGTGAGTGAGTGGAATCAGCTGCCGTCAGTGGTGGTAGAGGCGAACTCGCTGGGGTCTTTTAAAAGACTTCTGGATGAGTACAAGGGATTTAATGGGATTGAGGGTTCTCAGTAGGCCTGGTAGGTATGGATATGATCGGCACAACTTGTGGGCCGAAGGGCCTGATGTGCTGTAGTGTTCTATGTTAAGTCAGGATGGTGAGTGACTTGGAGGGAAACTTGCAGTTGGTGGTGTCCCCATCCGTCTGCTGCCCTTGTCCTTCTGGATGGTGAAGGTCACAGGTTTGGAAGGTGCTGTTGAAGGCACCAGCTTTTTATTCATTCATGGGACATGGGCATCGCTGGCTGGGCCAGCATTTATTGCCCATCCGTAGTTGCCCTTGGAGGGCAGTTGAGAGTCAACCACATTGCTGTGACTCTGGAGTCACATGTAGGCCAGACCAGGTAAGGACGGCAGATTTCCCTCCCTAAAGGACATTAGTGAACCAGAAGGGTTTTTCAGACAATGGTTTCATGGACATCAGTAGATTCTTAATTCCAGATATCTTTTATTGAATTCAAATTCTTCCATCTGCTGTGGCAGGATTCGAACCCGGGTCCCCAGAACATTAGTTGAGTTTCTGGATTAATAGTCCAGTGATAATATCACTAGGCCATTACCTCCCCTTGCATTTTTTCCAGCATTCAATGTTGTTACACACTCTAAAGGCCAATAAATACAGCGAGGCAGAACAAAAACTCCGAGTGCACTTCTACCCTGCAATCGGGTGGAATTGTCCAGTTAACAATTGACAAGACTACCCCACCCTTGACTGTTCCTTTTAATATGGCAGCCGCGCTGTCCAGTCGGGTGTCTGCGCATCCCACATTATGGTGGTAAGCGTGGGGTTGGGTGGGAAGACAAAAGGATTGGCGTCCACCTCATTTTATGTGACCCTACTTCCCTCCCCCATGGGAAACACAGCTGTGTAGGAGGCACAAAAAATTCAGAGAACAAAGAAAATTATAGCACAGGAACAGGCCCTTCGGCCCACCAACTCTGCACTGACCATGCTGCCCAGCTGAACTAAAACCCTCTACCTTACCAGGGACCATATCCCTCTATTCCCATCCTATCCATGTACTTGTCAAGACGCCCCCTAAAAGTCACGATTGTATCTGCTTTCGCTACCTCCCCCAGCAACGAGTTCCAGGCACCCACCACCCTCTGTGTAAAAAACTTGCCTCGTACATCTCCTTTAAACCTTGCCCCTCGCACCTCAAACCTGTGCCCCCCCGAGTAATTGACTCTTCCACGCTGGGAAAAAGCTTCTGACTATCCACTCTGTCCATGCCCCTCATAATCTTGTAGACTTCTATCAGGTCACCCCTCAACCTGCGTCGCTCCAGTGAGAACAAACCAAGTTTCTCCAACCTCTCCTCATAGCTAAGGCCCTCCATACCAGGCAACACCCTGGTAAATCTTTTCTGTACCCTCTTCAAAGCCTCCACATCCTTCTGGTAGTGAGGTGACCAGAATTGAACACTATATTCCAAGTGCAGCCTAACTAAGGTTCTATAAAGCTGCAACATAACTTGCCAATTTTTAAATGCCCTGGCCAATGAAGGCAAGCATGCCGTATGCCTTCTTCACTATCTTCTCCACTTGCATTGCCTCTTTCAGTGACCTGTGTACCTGTACACCCAGATCCCTCTACATATCAATACTCTCAAGGGTTCTGCCACTTACTGTATATTTCCTATCTGTATTAGACCTTCCAAAATGCATTACCTCACATTTATCTGGATTAAACTCCATCTGCCATCTCACTGCCCAAGTCTCCCAAAGATCAGAGGCCGAATGCCTGTGACCGCTGAAGTGTTCACCAACAGGAAGGGAACAGTCTTGCCTGGTGATTGTCGAGCGGTGTTCATTCATCCATTGTCATAGCGTCTGCATGGTCTCCCCAGTGTACCAGTCCCGAGGCACCGGCATTCGGCCTCTGATCTTCGGGTAAGCATTCTCCAAGGCGGCCTTCACGACACACGACAGCGCAGAGTCACTGAGCAGAGACTGATAGCCAAGTTCTGCACACATGAGGACGGCCTCAACCAGGATCTTGGGTTCATGTCACACTATCTGTAACACCCATGACTTGCCTGAACTTGCAACATCTCACTTACTGTCCTGTCTGGAGACAATACACATCTCTTTAACCTGTGCATAATGCTATCTCCACTCACATTGTCTGCACCTTTAAGACTTGAGTAGCAGATTAGCTGCGAAGACTCACATTCTAATCAGTATTCTGTAAACTGTTTGTGCCTTTATATGCCCTGTTTCTGATCAGAACTCTCCACTCACCTGACGAAGAAACAGCATTCCGAAAGCTAGTGGTGTTTACTACCAAATAAACCTGTTGGACTTTAACCTGGTGTTGTGAGACTTCTTACTGTTCTTTGACTGAGCCAGTTCTGTCTCAACCTTGCCAGCGCACCTCTGATCCCGTGTGACTTCACCTTCTATTCCAGTCTGCCATAAGGAACTTTGTCAAATCCCACCCAATCATAGAATGCCTACAGTGCAGAAGGAGGCCATTTGGCCCATCGGGTCTGCACCGACCTTCTCTCACCTAGCCCCTTTCCCCCACCCTATCCCATTAACCCCACACAAGTCAAATGGCCAATCCATCTAACCTACACGTCTTTCAGACTGTTGGAGGGAACCGGAGCACCCAGAGGAAACCCATGTAGACATGGGGAGAACGTGCAAATTCCGCAAAGACAGACACCCGAGGCTGGAATTGAACCCAGGCCCCAGGTGCGGTGAGGGCTAACCCACTGTGCCGCCGTTCAGCCCTTTGACTGTTCTTTTGGTTGCCTAACTTATTAAGCCAATTTTCTCTCCAGTATTGCTACTGTGAAGCACTGTTGGATGTTTTGCCATGTTTAAGGTGCTGTACAAATGCAGACGGGTTCTTGTTGTGATCTAAAAAAGGTGGAAAAGATCAGACAAAGTCACTTTTTTTAACATTTACATTGAAAATGAATTATGTTGTGTGCTTTATTGAAAAGTCATGGTTTCACTAATGCAGTTTTATTGTGATCTTGCACATGGTTTAACAACGAGGTAGTGTCAAGCTTCACACCAGAAATAATTGCAATTTACACCTGCGATCCCATCATTAACTTGACTGAGATTTATGATCCAAAAATAAATATTGTTACTATATAGAGAAGTGGGGCATGGAAGCATTTTTAAACCATTCATTACAGATCTTTGCTAAGGCAATTATAAAGTTTATTAATAAGTATCTGCGAGAGAGGCAAGCAGTGGAAGCATCACCCATGCTTTAAAGGTAAAGAATAGTGCATCACAGGAACAGGCCCTTCAGCCCATTAAGTCTGTGCTGGCACAGATGCCTCTCTAACCTAATAACTGTACAGGGCACTGGTGAGGCCGCAGCTGGAGTACTGTGTGCAGTTTTGGTCCCCTTATTTGCGAAAGGATATATTGGCCTTGGAGGGAGTGCAGAGAAGGTTCACCAGGCTGATACCGGAGATGAGGGGGTTAGCTTATGAAGAGAGACTGAAGAGACTGGGTCTGTACTCGTTGGAGTTTAGAAGGATGAGGGGGGATCTTATAGAGACGTATAAGATAATGAAGGGGGTGGATAGGGTAGAGGTAGAGAGCTTCTTCCCGCTTAGAAAGGATAGCAGGACTAGAGGACACAGCCTCAAGGGGGGGGCAGTTTAGAACGGAGTTGAGGAGGAACTTCTTCACTCAAAGGGTGGTAAGTCTCTGGAATTCTCTGCCTGTTGAAGTGGTGGAGGCTACCTCGCTGAATATATTTGAGTCACGGGTAGATAGGTTTCTGACAGACAGGGGAATTAAGGGTTATGGGGAGAAAGTGGAACTGATCCACTTCAGATCAGCCATGATCTTATTGAATGGCGGGGCAGGCTCAAAGGGCTAGATGGCCAACTCCTGCTCCTATTTCTTACGTTCTTAATATTTTCTTGCCTCTACATGATCCCTCTAATCCCTGCCTATTCATCTATCTATCCAGATGCCTCTTGGATGTTGTTATGGAATCTGCTTCCATCACCTCCTCCAGCAATGTGTTCCAGGCATTCACCACCCTCTGTGTGAGAAACTTGCCCCTTACATCTCTCTTAAACTTTTCCCCGATGCCCCTGAGTAACTGACCCTTCGACCCTGGGGAAAAAGACTCTGACTGTCCACTCCATCCAAGCCTGTCGTAACCTTGGAAACCTCTATCAGGTTCCCTCCTCATCCTCTGACGCTCCAATGAAAACAATCCAAGTTTGTTCAATCTTTCTTCATAGTCCATATCCTCCAAACCTGGCAACATCCTGATAAATCACTTCTACACCTTTCCAATGCATCAACATCCTTCCGGTGGTGTGGCGACCAGAATTGTACACAATACTCCAAATGTGGCCTAACCAAAGTCTTATACAGCAGCAACATGATTTTCCAATTCCTATACTCAATGCCCCGCCCGATGAAGGCCAGCATGCCATTCACCTTCTTGACCATCTTGTCCACCCGAGTTGAAACCTTCAGGGAACTGTGGATCTGCACACCTAGATCCCTCTGTATGCCAGTATTTCTAAGGATGCTACCATTTCCTCAGTACTTTCCTTCTGCAGCAGATCTTCCAAATCGCATCACCTCACATCTGTCCAGGTTAAATTCCATCTGCCATCTTTTGGTCCAGGTCTCCAGCCGATTTATATCCTGCTGTATCCTGTGACACCCTCCTCACTATCTGCTACTCCCCCAATTTTTGTACCATCTGCAAATTTACTAATCAGATGACCTACATTTTCCTCCAAATCATTTATATACAAACAACAGAGGCCCCGGCACTGATCCCTGCAGAACACCACTTGTCATGATGTGGAGATGCCGGCGTTGGACTGGCGTAAAACAGAAAGAAATCCCACAACACCAACTTAAAGTCCAACAAGTTTATTTGTAGCAAATGCCGCAAGCTTTCGGAACAGGCTGTCCCTTCGTCAGGTGGCTGGGAGAATGGCTACAAATAAACTTGTTGGACTTTAAGCTGGTGTTGTGGGATTTCTTAGTGTTGAACTCCACTTGTCATAGACCTCCAGTTCGAAAAGTACCCTTCCACTGCTATTCTCTGCTCTCTATGCTCAAGCCAGTTTTGTATCCATCTTACCAGTTCACCTCGGATCCCATATGACTTCACCTTCTGTATCAGCCTGCCATGAGGAACCTTATCAAAAGCTTTACTAAAGTCCATATACACAACATCCACTACACTGCCCTGGTCAATTTTTCTCATCACTTCCTCAAAAAGAACTCAATCAAGTTTGTGAGACACGACCTCCCCTTCACACAACCATGCTGCCTATCGCTAATAAACCTTTTCCCTTCCAGATGTGAGAACATCTCTCTGCAGAACTCAAGTTTTCTTTTCAGGAATTGTTTAAGCAATCACCGAAAGTCCAGCGACAAAAAAAATACACCTTGATCTGGCAGCTTTAAAGATTCCAGAGAGGTATCAGGGTGGCACGGTGGTTAGCACTGCTGCCTCACAGTGCCAGGGACCCGGATTCAATTCCCGGCTTGGGTCACTGTCTGTGTGGGGTCTGCACATTCTCCCTGTGTCTTCATGGGTTTCCTCCCACACTTCAAAGATGTGCAGGTTAGGTGAATTGGCCATGATAAATTTGCCCCTTGGGGTCGGGAAGGGTGGGCGCAGGATTAACAGGGTAATTACGTGGGGTTACAGGGATAGGGACTGTGTGGGATTGTGGTCGGTGCAGGCTCGATGGGCCGAATGGCCTCCTTTCTGCACTGTAGGGATTCTATGAGCTTTACCTTTACACACCCCTGGGGGAGACCCCCACGACAGGGTCACGTCTGAGTGAACCTGCGGTAAACCCCACCGGTCTGACGTGATGCCAGCGTGGTGTCAGTATTCAGCAGCGGGCCAATATCTGGTGAGGGGGTGGGTTAATGCTATTAACATTTATTGAAGTGGATGTAAAGCAGGTTCATACCTGTTATCGCGAGGGGCGGGGAAGATCCAAAATCGCAATCTCGCTGGCGAGAATTCCAACTTCCGGATCTTGGGCCTCCGCCAGCATCACACGGACGGCGAGCATGGTCTTATGATCACACATGGGACTTCTTTCTCAGTTGGAAGCCGAGGGCTGATCTTATCGAGGTCTATAACATAATCAGGGGTGCAGATCAACGAGTCAATATCTTTTCCCAAAGGTAGGGGAGTCTAAATCTAGAGGGCATAGGTTTAAGGTGAGAAGGGAGAGATACAAAAGTGTCCAGAGGGGCATAGAGGGTGGTGAGTGTCTGGAACAAGCTGTCAGAGGTAGTAGTAGAGGCAGGTACAATTTTGTCTTTTAAGATGGATATAGAGAGATATGGGGCCAAACGAACATAAGAAATAGGAGCAGGAGTAGGCCATCTAGCCCTTCGAGCCTGCCCCGCCATTCAATAAGATCATGGCTGATCTGAAGTGGATCAGTTCCACTTTCCCGCCCTCTCCCCATAACCCTTAATCCCCCTGTCTATCAGATGCGGGCAATTGGGACTAGCTTGGGGGTTTATTCTCCCCTCAATGTGGAATGCCATAAAAATAGACATGGGTCAAGGGTGGAAGAGGAAAAGCACAATGTTTAGATGGCGGCGCGGGCTTGTTGGGCCGAAGGGCCTGCTTCCCGTGCTGTGTTGTTCTTTGTTCTTTGTCTAAAAGCAAAAGGGCAGCATGAACAAGGGCCTGATTCCCTGCTGCAAACCTCTGTGACTCTACGACACGCAGCGTGCGTAAAATAATCACAACTAAAACTTACATTTCATACAGTGTTTTTAAATGTGTTGGACTTACCCGAGTGTGCTGAAAAACTGAAGCATTAGGGCCTATCAGTTACAATATTTCTTCCTTTCGCCGTTGAATTAAGCAACAATATCCTGGAGAAGCCGAAACCACTTCAAAAATAATTTTTAAAAAATGAACTCCACAAAAAAAAACACTAAATCTATCGTAATTTGATTTTGCTCAACATCTCCAGTCGGCAGCCTTGGGGCTTTTTAATAATAGTTAATTTAAGAGAGTTGGAACTGTAACAAGTCTTCAAATTAAAATTAGGACAAGTGAACTAAGGGTAGAAAAACACACAACACAAACTCTCTGACAGTAATGCTATTGTTTGTAAATGTCACCCGGTGATTCCTCGGAACATTTTCTTTCAGGGAATTAGTATTAAAAAGCAGCGTTACCGGGCGGTAACAGACACTGCGCTGAAGGATTTATTAAACCCGCTGGCCAAAAGCTCAGTCCTAGACATCGAGTGGGAATTTCCGACGCTCCAGAGACCAGTTTTCCAGCACCATTGGCCAAGGTGGCACAGTGGTTGGCACTGCTGCCTCACTGCTCCTGGGGCCCGGGTTCAATTCCAGCTCGGGTCACTGTCTGTGTGGAGTTTGCACGTTCTCCCCGTGTCGGCGTGGGTTCCTCGCGGGGGTTCCGGTTTCCTCCCACACTCCAAAGATGTTCTGGTTAGGTTGATTGGCCGTGCTAAGTTGCCCCTTGGTGTCGGGGGATTAACAGGATAAATACATAGAATAGAACCCCACAGTGCAGAAAGAGGCCCTTCGGCCCATCGAGTCTGCACCGAACACAATCCCACCCAGGCCCTACCCCCATATCCCTACATATTATACCCACTAATCCCTCTAACCTAAGCATCCTAGTACACTAAGGGACAATTTTAGCATGGTCAATCAACCTAACCCGCACATGTTTGGACTGTGGGAGGAAACTGGAGCACCCGGAGGAAACCCACGCAGACACGGGGAGAATGTGCAAACTCCACACAGACAGTGACCCGAGCCGGGAATCGAACCCAGGTCCCTGGAGCTGTGAAGCAGCAGTGCTAACCACTGTGCTGCCCAAAATACATGCATTACACGGGTAGAGCCTGAGTGGGATTGTTGTCAGTGCAGACTCAATGGGCCTGCGAATGGCATCTTCCTGCACTGTAGGGTTTCTCTATACAATGGTTTCTATGATCTTCCAGTCCCGCCGATACCTACAGCGTTTGGCACAGCTCACCCATCCCTCCGCCACACCCCGCTGTTGGCAGGACTGGGAGACCCTGCCGGTGGGAAGGGCCAGAAAATCCCACCCATAGAACTCAAGGAGGATCCTGAAGGAGAATCCTTGGGGGAGAGGGATGGGAGGATTTCCGGAGATCAGCAGAGGCGAGGTGAACTGGGAGATGTGCGAGAGCTCTGAATTATACGCGGCTATGATTAAACAAATGCTTGTGAGATGGTGCGATTCAAACTGCACACTATTTTAATGAAGACAGTTTATAGAACCATAGAAAAGTTACAGTACATAAGGAGGCCATTCAGCCCATCTTGTCCGTGCCAGCCCAAGGACAGCCAAGTGCCCCTTTCTAATCCCACCTTCCTGCACCCAGCAATGCAGTTTATAGCGCTTAAAGTGCAGATCCAAGTACTTATTAAAAGAGTTTGGGGTCTCTGCCTCCACCATCAACTCGGGCAGCTAATTCCAGAACCCACCATCCTCAGCGCAAAAATATCCTTCCTCATGTCCCCTCTTCACCTACTGCCATTTATCTTGAATCTTTAATCCCCTGGTTCCAGCATTCTCCGCCAAGGGAAACAATTTTATTCTGCCTCCTCTACCTCTTCCTCTCATAATTTTGTAGACAATAATATTGATGAGTGCAGATATATGTGTTTTGGTGCACGCAGCACCACAATAGTGCAGGGCAGGGGAGATGAACCATCTCGAATTAGTATAAAGAAGGGTCAGAAAGTGTTGCACAGCCAGCGAGAAACACAAAGCAGCAGGGATACACTTTATTTTCTGTACTTTACAGAGAATAACCACATCACTTTTTATTTATTCATTCATGGGACACGGGCGTCACTGGCTGGCCAGCATTTATTGCCCATCGGTGGTGGTAGAGGCGAACTCGCTGGGGTCTTTTAAGAGACTTCTGGATGACTACATGGGATTTAATGGGATTGAGGATTATAGATAGGCCTGGTAGGTAGGGATATGATCAGCGCAACTTGTGGGCCGAAGGGCCTGTTTGTGCTGTAGTGTTCTATGTTCCATCCCTAGTTGCCCCTGGAGGGCAGTTGGGAGTCAACCACATTGCTGTGGCTCTGGAGTCACATATAGGCCAGACTAAGGACAGCAGATTTCCTTCCCTAAAGGGCATGAGTGACCCAGATTGGTTTTCCCTGAAAATCTACATAGTCACCCGTAAATTCTTAATTCCATTTTTTTTATTGAATTCAAATTCCACCATCTGCCGTGGTGGGATTTGAACCCGGGTCCACCAGAACATTAACCAAGTTTCTGGATTAATAGTCTCATGATAATACCACTAGGCCATCATCTCGCCTTCCCTTATAATGAGAGGACATGCTTGCTAGTGGCAATGACCTTTCTGAATCCTGAACTTCTTAGGTTCCTATGAGAGCATGGTCCTCCCTTTATTATGGGATGTGGGCATCATTGGCTGGTCAGCATTTATTGCCCATCCCTAGTTGAGATGGCCTTCTTGAAGCGCTGCAGCTCCCCTGAGGTGCAGGTACACCACAGTGCTGTTAGGGAGGATGGTCCAGGTAATTAGCCATATACTCCTGAGGCACTGTAGCCATCTCTCCCTGTTTGAGAAGCTTCATAGCTTGAGGGAGATCACTCTATATCAGACATGGGGCAACATGAGGAGGCGGCCTCCACTAACACCACAGTCCATCCAAGGATTGAACTCATGCCATGGGGTGTCATTCTGCATTACACTCTAGTTAACAGATCCCCATGGGAATAACACCCCAGCATGTGACAAGGACTGATGGCCTCTCAAACTAATTGTATCCCACGCTGCCAAACATGTGGAGCGCACACGTCCCCCCACCAGACACATGTTAAAGTTTTTATACTGTAAGAAGTCTCACAACACCAGGTTAAAGACCAACAGGTTTATCTGGAACCATGAGCTTTCGGAGTCCTGCCCCCTCTTCAGATGAGTGGAGAGGTCAGTTCACAATGATGAAGGAGCAGTGCTCCGAAAGCTCGTGATTCCAAATAAACCTGTAGGACTTTAACCTGGTGTGTGAGACTCCTTACTGTGCCCACCCCAGTCCAACACCAGCATCTCCCTACAGTGTCTTTACAGGTTAACTTAATCTTGAAAGGTATGGAGTTAAATATTCTCCCTTAAGTGCACCAATTAGAGAGTTTATATTAAAGGAACACAGCACATCTGTGGTGCAGGATTGAAGTCTCTAATCTATCATGGTTCGGTGGAGATCCAGTCAAATGTAGATTCCTATTATCTGATATTATAGCCAGGGATGTGTTTCCCACCTGGTTTCATTTATGTCCCATGACCAAATCCTCTCTTTCTGGGCAGCAGGGTGGCACAGTGGTTAGCACTGCTGCCTCACAGCTCCAGGAACCCAGGTTTGATTCCCAGCTTGGGTCACTATCTGCGCAGAATCTGCACGTTCTCCCCATGTCTGCGTGGGTTTCCTCCGGGTGCTCCGGTTTCCTCCCACAGTCCAAAGATGTGCAGATTAGGGTGACTGGCAGTGTTAAATTGCCCTTTAATGTCCCAAGATGTGTAGGTTAGATTGATTAACCATGATAAATGTGTGGGGTTTCATGGATAGAGCAGAGTAGAGGTATAATACTCTGTTGGAGAGTCAGTGCAGACCTGATGGGCTGAATGGCCTCTTCTGCACTGTAGGGATTCTATGATTCTATATAACCCTTCTCCAACTCCAAGAGCTCAGCATTCCAAGTATTTTCTGCCTCTTGCACATGCTCCATATTCATCACTCCACCACTGGTGGCCGTACCTTCAGCTGCCAAGGCTCTAACACTCTGGAATTCCCTCCTTGAATCTCTCCCCCTCTCCATCCTCCTCCTTCCTTAGAATCGACCTCCTTGTACAGGCTTTGGATCACCTGCCCTGAAATATCTGAATGCGGCTCAGTATCACACACTGGTTTGATGGACGCTTCTCTGAAGAACCCTGAGATGAAAACCAAAAGTGCTGGAAAAACCCCAACAGGTCGGGCAGCAACTGTGGAGAGAGAAACAGAGTTAGCGTTTTGAATCCGGGTGATCCTTCTACAGAACTGGGAATTGAAGGTGCTATAGAAATGCAAGTTTTAGTTCTCCCACCAACCGCATCTTCAACCATTACATCTTCTAAGAAGAGTTCAAGGTTTGAACCTGTTTTGATGTCATGGACATGGGCTAATATCTGTGGATAAATGAGGGATAGATTCCGATTAAATTAAACACACATCAACTTTCGACAAAGGAACAAAAAATGTTTCCAAAACATTTGAATATCAAAAATGATTGCTGACATTCAGCGACGGGGAAAGAGTCGGAGGGAGAGAAGTTTTGTTTTACGTAGAATTTTACAGCATGGCATGGTAAAAACTGGATGGCATGGACAAGTTCCATGCTCTATGATAAAGAACAAAGTATAGCACAGGAACAGGCCGTTCAGCCCTCCAACCTTGTAGAGAGTTGTTTTTCAAATTGGAGGCCTGTGACCAGCGGTGTGCCTCAGGGATCAGTGCTGGGTCCATTGTCGTTTATCATTTACATCAATGATTTGGATGAGAATATAGGAGACATGGTTGGTAAGTTTGCAGGTGACACCAAGATTGATGGAAAAGTGGACAGTGAAGAAAGTTATCTCCAATTGCAATAGGATCTTGATCAATTGGGCCAGTGGGCTGACAAATGGCAGATGGAGTTTAATTTTGACAAATACAAGGTGATGCATTTTGGTAGATTGAACCAGGGAGGACTTGCTCAGTTAATGGTAGGGTGTTGGGGAGAGTTACAGAACAAAGAGATCTAGGGGTACATGTTCATAGCTCCTTGAAAGTGGAGTCACAGGCGGATAGAGTGGTGAAGAAGGCATTCAGCATGCTTGGTTTCATTGGTCAGAACACTGAATACAGGAGTTGGGACGTCTTGTTGAAGTTGTAAGAGACATTGGTAAGACCACACTTGGAATACTGTGTGCAATTCTGGTCACCCTATTATAGAAAGGATATTATCAAACTAGAAAGAGTGCAGAAAAGATTTACTAGGATGCTGCCGGGACTTGATGGTTTGAGTTTTCAGGAGAGGCTGGATAGAGGTCTATAAAATAATGAGGGGCACAGATCAGCTAGATAGTCAGCATCTTTTCCAAAGATAGGGGAGTCTAAAACTAGAGGACACAGGTTTAAGGTGAGAGGGGAGAGATATAAAAGCGTCCAGAGGGGCAATTTTTTCACATAGAGGATGGTGAGTGTCTGGAACAAGCTGCCAGAGGTAGTAGTAGAGGCGGGTACAATTTTGTCTTTTAAAAAGCATTTTAACAGTTACATGGGTAAGATGGGTATAGAGGAATATGGGCCAAATGCGGGCAATTGGGATTAGCTTAGGGGTTTTAAAAAAAAGGGTGGCATGGACAAGTTGGGCTGAAGGGCCTGTTTCCGTGCTGTAAACCTCTATGACTCTCTGACTCTAACCCATGTTATACTAACTAAACTAAAAAAAACCT
The DNA here is from genome assembly GCF_965287045.1 of Carcharhinus amblyrhynchos. Lineage (NCBI taxonomy): Eukaryota > Metazoa > Chordata > Chondrichthyes > Carcharhiniformes > Carcharhinidae > Carcharhinus > Carcharhinus amblyrhynchos. Next base: position 123,044,655 of record NC_137331.1, read on the forward strand.
TCTGCCCTTACTCGATCCATCTCCCTCTGTTCCCTCCCAATTCTTTTACCTATCCAGATGCTTCTTAAATGTTGCTAACGTGCCTGCCTCCACCACCAAATCTGGCAGCACGTTCCAGGAACCCATCACTTCCTGTGTGAAAAACGTCCCCCGCACATCTCCCGTAAACTTTTCCCTCTTGCTTTGAACCTGTACCCCTTGTAATTGACACTTCCACCCTGTCTGTGCCTCTCCTACTCGGATGGGGCAATGCGAGACCTAATCCTAGGGTACGGCACCAAGCAAGTGGTAGAAGTGTCAGTGGGCGAGCAATTTGGGCACACTGACCAGAACTCTGTAAGTTTCAAAGTCATTAAAAGGAAAGGGATAAGGATAGTCCAGGAATCAAATATCTGATTGACAAATTTCAATATCATTAGACAGGATCTGGCGAACCATAAGACTATAAGATATAGGAACAGAATTAGGCCACTCAGCCCATCGGCTCTGCTCCACCATTCAATCATGGCTGATATTTTTCTCATCCCCATTCTCCTGCCTTCTCTCCATAACCCCTGATCCCCTTATTAATCAAGAACCTATCTATCTCTGTCTTAAAGAGACTCAATGACCCGGCCTCCACAGCCTTCTGTGGCAAAGAGTTCCACAGATTCACCACTCTGTGGCTGAAGAAATTCCTCCTCATCTCTGTTTTAAAGGATCGTCCCTGAGGTTGTTCCCTCTGGTTGTAGTTTTTCCTACTAGTGGAAACATCCTCTCCATGTCCACCCTCTCCAGGCCTCGCCGTATCCTGTAATTTTCAATAAGATTCCCCCCTCATCCTTCTAAACTCCAATGAGTACAGACCCCGAATCCTCAACCATTTCTCATAAAGCTCTTCATTCCAGGGATCATTCTTATGAACCTCTTCTGGACCCTTTCCAAGGCCAGCATATCCTTTCTTAGATACGGGGCCCAAAACTGCTCACAATACTCCAAATGGGGTCTGACCAGAGCCTTATACAGCCTCAGAAGTACAATCCTGTTCTTGTATTCTAGCCCTCTTGACATGAATGCTAACATTGCATTTGTCTTCCTAACTGCCGACTGAACCTGAGCGTTAACCTTCAGAGAAACTTGAACAAGGAGTCCCAAGTCCCTTTGTGTTTCTGATTTCCGAGGCAAATCAAATATCTGATTGGCCAATTTCAATATCATTAGACAGGACCTGGCAAACACAGACTGGGAGCAGCTACTTGCAGGGAAATCTACACTTTGGAAGTGGGAGTCTTTTAAAAGTGAAGTAGTGAGAGTTCAATGTGTTCTTCCAAGTGTGAAGGGCAAGGGTGACAAGGCCAGGGAACCCTGGATGTCAAGAGATATTGAAGGTTTGACTTTAGCTTTAAATTGAGGGGTGGTAATTATAGGACGGATGTCAGAGTTAGGTTCTTTACTCAGAGGGTAGTAAGGGTGTGGAATGCCCTGCCTGCAGCAGTTGTGGACTCGCCAACTTTAAGGGCGTTCAAATGGTCAGTGGATAGGCATATGGATAACATTGGAATAGTTTAGGTTAGAGGGTCATTAGATTGGTTCCACTGGTCGGCGCAACATCGAGGGCCAAAGGGCCTGTACTGCGCTGTAATGTTCTATGTGCTATGATAAAAGAAGCATGAGGTAGGTCGAAAGCACCAAAAATGGTGGAGGCCCTTCAGCAGTATAGACAATGGTGGTTGGGAGGGAGGTGGGTGCTTAAAATAGAAATTAGGAGGCAAAAGAGGGTCCATGAAATCTAATTGGCAGATATGATTAAGAAAAACCCTAAGGCATTTTATAACTATATTAACATAAGAAACATAAGAAATAGGAGCAGGAGTAGGCCATCTAGCCCTTCGAGCCTGCCCCGCCATTCAATAAGATCATGGCTGATCTGTCGTGGCTCAGTTCCACTTTCCCGCTTTCTCCCCTTAATTCCCCTGTCTGTCAGAAACCTATCTACCCGTGACTTAAATACAAAGAACAAAGAACAAAGAACAACACAGCACGGGAAACAGGCCCTTCGGCCCAACGAGCCCGCGCCGCCGTCCCATTGTCTCAGTGACCTATTCATGATTTTAGTCTACGCCTAATGTGCCAGGATCAGGGAGGTCCAATATAGGGACAATTTAGTACCCAATCAATCAGCCTAAAAGCACATCTTTGGGGATGTGGGAGGAAACCGGAGTACCCGGAGGAAACCCACGCAACCACGGGGAGAACGTGCAAACTCCCACAGACACAGGCCCAAATCCATGTGTCCGCACAGTAACAGAGATAGTCTCTGAGCTGTCATGTTGCCCTCGAGATGGTCCAGTTTAAGCACACTAACGACATGAAGCAATAGGCAACTCCTGAAGCAACGTCCAAGAGCAGCCCACTACAACCTGCCGCATGCATGCCCCTTGCTGGACTTAAATGCCTGTGGAGACAAAAAATTCATTATTAAACAGGCAAAGACTGTAACATCCCTGAGGCAAAACGTATTCCCAAGCCTACAATGTTTAGTAAGGCCTACTATATCCCCCTATATGTAGCCCGCTCATGTGGCTGTCTAAGTGACTCTTAAACAACCCTAGCGTGCCTGCTTCCACCACCTTACTCGGCAGTGCATTCCACACCCCCACTACCCTTTGCGTGAAAAACTGCCCTCTAATATTTGTCTTATACCTAGCCCCCCTCACCCTAAGCTCGTGACCCCTCGTTCTATCCATTTCTAATAACGGAAAAAGCTTACCACCATTTACTCTATCTATCCCCTTCATAATCTTATAAACCTCTATTAGATCCCCCCTCAATATATATTTAGCGAGGTAGCCTCCACCACTTCAATGGGCAGAGAATTCCAGAGACTCACCAACCTTTGAGTGAAGAAGTTCCTCCTCAACTCTGATCTAAACTGCACCCTCTTTATCTTGAGGCTGTGCCCTCTAGTCCTGCTGTCCTTTCTGAGCGGGAAGAATCTCTCTACCTCTACCCTATCCATCCCCTTCATTATCTTATACGTCTCTATAAGATCCCCCCTCATCCTTCTAAACTCCAACGAGTACAAGCCCAGTCTATTCAGCCTCTCTTCATAGTCCAACCCCCTCATCTCCGGTATCAGCCTAGTGAACCTCCTTTAAGAGCAAAAGGGTGACCAGGGAAAGAGGGGGGGGCCATTAGAGACCAAAGGGGCAATCTGTGCATGGAGCCAGAGGATATGGGCGAGGCCTGAAATGAATATTTTTCATCTGTTTTCACTAGGGAAAAAGACATTGTAGCTGGAGATTTCAGTTGGGATGGTGAAGTTCTACCACACATTAAGATTAAAAAAGACAATAGTCTTCAATTCTGGTCGCCACACTACCAGAAGGATGTGGAGGCTTTAGAGAGGGTACAGAAAAGATTTACCAGGGTGTTGCCTGGTATGGAGGGCATTGGCTATGAGGAGAGGTTGGAAAAACTTGGCTTGTTCTCCAACAGAGGTTGAGGGGTGACCTGATAGAAGTCTACAAGATTATGAGGGGCATGGACAGAGTGGATAGTCAGAAGCTTTTTCCTACGGATGAAGAGTCAATTACTAGGGGCACTGGTTTCAGGTGCAAGAGGGGAGGTTTAAAGGAGATGTACGAGGCAGGTTTTGTTCTACACATAGAGAGGGGGGGTGCCTGGAACTCGCTGCCGGGGGAGGTAGTGGAAGCAGATACGATAGTGAGTTTTAAGGAATGTCTTGACAAATACATGAATAGGATGGGAATAGCGGGATATGGTCCCCGGAAGGGTAGGGAGTTTTAGTTCAGTCGGGCAGCATGGTCAGTGCAGGTTTGGAGGGCTGAAGGGTCCTGTTCCTGGGCTGTAATTTTCTTTGTTCTTTGAAGAGGTTTTAACAGGCATAAAGATTCATAAATCCCCGGGGTCTGATGAGATGTATTCCAGGCTGCTATGGGAGAAAAGGCAGGAGATTGCTGGAGCCCCGATGGAGGTGAAGTGGAGGAAAGCTAGTGTGGTATCTTCATACAAGAAGGGCAGCAGGGATAAGCCAGGTAATTGTCAGCCAGTTAGTGGTAGGAAAATTATCGGCAAGAGTTCTGAAAGACGGGATTAACCAACATTTGGAAAGGCAAGCATTATTCAGGGACAGTCAGCATAGATTTGTTGGTGGGAATTCCAGTTGAAAACCAATTTAATTGAGTTTTTTGAAAAGGTAAATGCATTGTTGAAGGTAGCACAGTTGATGTGGTTTACATGGACTTCAATAAAGTCTTTGACAAGGTTCCACATGAAAGGCTGGTCCAAAATGTTACAACCCATTGGATCTAAGGAAAGTTGGAAAACTGGATCCAAAATTGGCTTGTTAAAGGAGCCAAAGGATGATCGTAGACGGTTAATTTTGTGATTGGAAGCGTGTGACCAGCGGTTTACCACAGAGATTGGTGCTAGGACCCTTGTTGTTTGTTATATACATTAACAACTTGGATGTAAATGTAGAAGGTGTAATTTGTAAGTTTGCAGATGACACAAGAATTGATAGTGTTGTTGATAGTGAGTAGGATGTTCTTAGGCTATAGATTGATATTAATCAGATTGCATGTTGAGCAGAGCAATGGCAGATGGAATTTAATGCTGATAAGTGTAAGGTGATACATTTTGGGGGCTCTAATATGGGTTGGATATACACAATGAACAATAGATCCCAATGGAATATTGAGGAACAAAGGGACCTTGGTGTACTCGTCCATAGATCCCTGAAGATGGCAGCACAGGTAGCTAGTGTGATGGAGAAGGCCTACAGAATGCTTGCCTTCATTAGCTGGGGCACAGAATATGAAAAAAGGGAGTTCTTGGTACAAGTTTATAAAATATTGGTTCGGCCACAGATGGAATAACGTGTGCAGTTCTGGTCACCACATTACCAGAAGGACGTGATTGCACTAGAGAGGATGCAGGGGAGATTCACCAGGATGTTAGCTGGGATGAAAAGTTTCAGCTACGCGGAGAGATTGGATAGGCTGCATAGATAGGATAGATCGTAAGAATCTTTTCCCATGGCAGAAGTATCTAAGATCAGACGATAAAGGTTCAAGATGAAGAGTAAGTGCTTTAGAGGGGATCTGAGGAAATTTGCTTTCATCTGGAGGGTGATGGAAATATGGAACGCTGCTGCCTAAGACAGCGGTGGAGACAGGTATTCTCACAACATGTAAAAAGCATCTGGACAAGCACCTAAATCACCAAGGAATAGTAGGCTATACACCAAATGCTGGTAAATGGGATGAGTATAGATTGGTATTTGATGGTCAGCATAGATATGATGGGCTGAAGGGCCTGTTTCTGTGCCCTATGGCTCTGTGACAGTCTTGCTGCTGCTGATGGCTCACAGCCCCTCATGGATCCCTGTCTGGAGTTGCCAGATCGGTTCAAAGCCTGTCCCATTTAGCACACAACACAATGGAGTTATTCTCAATGTGAAGGTGGGACTTTGTCCCCACAAAGACGGTGCGGTGGTCACTCTTACTGATACTGCCATGGACAGGTGCATCTGCAGGAGGCAGGTTGGTGAAGTCAAGTAGGTTTTTCCCTCTTGTTGGCTCCCTCACCACCTGCTGTAGACCCAGTCCAGCAGCAATGCCCTTTAGACCCCGGGCCAGCTCAGTCTGTGATGGTGCTCCCGAGCCGCTCTTGATGACAGACATCAAAGTCCCCCCACCCAGAGTACATTCTGCCACCCTCAATGTTTCCTCCAAGTGGAGGGGTGTGGATTCATTAGCTGAGGCGTGGGGGAGGGGAGTGGGAGTGTGGGGGGAGGGGGGTAACCAGTAGGGGGTTGCTTTGCCCATGTTTGACCAGATGCCACGAGACTTCATGAGGTCCAGAGTCAACGTTGAGGGCTCCCGGGACAACTCTCTCCGGATTGTATACCACTATGCTGCCCGCCACCTCTGCAGGGTCTGACCTGCCAGTGAGATAGGACATACCCAGGGATGGTTATACCTGACACTGTTTGATTCCTTGAGTATGACTATATTCAGGCTGTTGTTTGACCACTCTATGAGACAGTTCTACTAATTTTGGCACCAGCCTCCAGTGTTAGTGCACAGGGTCAACAAGGCTGGATTCGCTGTTGTCAATTCTGATGGTAAGAAGTCTCACAAAACCAGGTTAAAGCCCAACAGGTTTATTTGGTAGCAAAATCCACTCGCTTTCGGAGCGCTGCCCCTTCATCAGCTAAGCACTCACCTGACAAAGGAACAGCGCTCTGAAAGCTAGTGGCTTTTGCTACCAAATAAACCTGTTGGACTTTAACCTGGTGTTGTGAGACTTCTTACTGTGTTTACCCTCGTCCAACGCTGGCATCTCCACATCCTCATTTCTGATGCCCAGGTCAGTGCCAGCTGGTGCATCGGGTTCATTCCTTTCAGACTCTGGAGCAGTTTTGATTCCGTTGAGTGACTTGCTCAGGCATTTCAGTGGGCAGTTAAGAATCAACCACTTTGCTGTGGGTCTGGAGTCACGGGCAGGATTTCCTCACTGAGGCCAGACAGGCTTTTATAACAATCGAGCAGCTTTTAATTCCACATTTTGAAAATTGAATATAAATTCCGCCAGCTGCCATGGTAGGATTTGAGCCCACGTCCTCTGAATTGATAGCTCAGCGACTTTACCACTATGCCACCACCTCGCCAGCTACGAGTTCAAGCTTTGCGCCTTTTCTAATTTCCCGGGAACTGGACGAGCTTATAGTTTCCCTGTTGCTTTATCCAAGGCAACCAGATGGCCAATCACAGTCAGATGGAGTTAAATTTAGATAAATCCAAGGTGAACCAATTTGTAGATTGAACCAGGGCAGGACTTGCTCAGTTAATGGTAGTGTTGGGGAGAGTTACAGAACAAAGAGATCTAGGGGTACATGTTCATAGCTCCTTGAAAGTGGAGTCACAGGTGGACAGAGTGGTGAAGAAGGCATTCGGCATGCTTGGTTTCATTGGTCAGAACATTGAATACAGGAGTTGGGACATCTTGTTGAAGTTGTACAAGACATTGGTAAGGCCACACTTGGAATACTCTGTACAGTTCCGGTCACCCTATTATAGAATGGATATTATTAAACTAGAAAGGGTGCAGAAAACATTCACTTGGATGCTACCGGGACTTGATGATTTAAGTTATAAGAAAAGGCTGGATAGACTGGGGTTTAGGGGTGATCTTATAGAGGTCTATAAAATAATGAGGGACACAGATCAGCTAGACAGTCAACATCTTTTCCCAAAGGTAGGGGAGTCTAAAACTAGGGGGCATAGGTTTAAGGTGAGAGGGGAGAGATACAGAAGTGTCCAGAGGGACAATTTTTTCACACAGAGAGTGGTGAGTGTCTGGAACGAGTACAGCACAAACAGGCCCTTCGGCCCACAAGTTGCGCCGATCACATCCATACTTATCAAGCCATAGAACTATCTGTAACTCCCAATCCCATTAAATCCCATATACTCATCCAGAAGTCTTTTAAAAGACCCCAGCGAGTTCGCCTCTACCACCACCGACGGCAGCCGATTCCACTCACTCACCACCCTCTGAGTGAAAAACTTACCCCTGACATCTCCTCTGTACCTGCTCCCCAGCACCTTAAACCTGTGTCCTCTCGTAGCAACCATTTCAGCCCTGGGAAATAGCTTCCGAGAATCCACCCTATCTATTCCTCTCAACATTTTATAAACCTCTATCAGGTCGCCTCTCAACCTTCATCTCTCCAGGGAGAAGAGACCGAGCTCCCTCAGCCTATCTTCATAAGGCATGCCTCCCAATCCAGGCAACATCCTTGTAAATCTCCTCTGCACCCTCTCAATAGCTTCCACATCCTTCCTATAGTGAAGCGACCAGAACTGCGCACAGTACTCCAAGTGGGGTCTGACAAGGGTCTTATAAAGTTGCAGCATTACCTCCCGACTCCTAAACTCAATCACTTGATTAATGAAGGCCAGTACACCATACGCCTTCTTGACCACATCCTCCACCTGCGAGGCCGATTTAAGAGTCCTATGGACCCGGACCCCAAGATCCTTCTGTTCCTCAACACAGCTAAGTCTCCTACCCTTGATATTGTACTCCTTCATCCCACTGGTCCTGCCAAAATGGACCACTACACATTTATCCTCTGGGCAGTAGTAGAGGCGGGTACAATTTTGCCTTTTAAAAAGCATTTAGACAGTTACATGGGTAAAACGGATATAAAGGGATATGGACCAAATACAAGCAATTGGGATTAGCTTGCTGATGGAAGTTGGATGCCATGGACAAGTTGGGCTGAAGGGCCTGTTTCCATGCTGTAAATCTCTATGACTAGCCAACCAATCAGCACCTTCTTTCTCCTCTAGTATAAACTGTTCTGAGGGTAGTAAATTCAGCATTCTTGCATTTGTCCTGATGAGTGCAGGATGAAAAACTTTGATTGTCTCTCTTTACACCAAATTCAAATTTCCTTTTTGTTCACTCTTACAGAAGGATATTAACCTGTAGCAGAAATTTATCTTTAATGTAATTTTTTTTTAAGCATTATTTTCTTCAATGGACAAGAGATTCCATTATGAATATAAAATGTGACATTCCAGCAGCTAAGAATCCAAAATAAAATTATTGAATCTTCATCAGTTTATCTAATTTCATATCGATGACATTTCCTCATAAATCCGACAAGTTGCATTTGTAACTTGTTGCTCAGTGGGTAACGTTCTGCCTCGGAGACAGAAACTTGCCGCTTTCAGCTCTTGCTGTCGAGATTTGTGCCAGTAATCTAGGCTGGCAGGAGGAAGGTGCTGCCTTTTCGGGTCCTCACCTGTGCCCGTATGTGAACAAAAGAGGATCCCATGCACATAATGTTGAAGAAAAGCAGTGGCATTATCCCTGTGTAAGTGTAATATTTGTATAATAAATATTATAACAAGTGCAGTGTAATATTTATCCCCTAATCACCATCTCTAAAACAAAATCTGGCCATTGTTCTGTTGGATCTTACTCTACGCAAATTGGTTGCCTAGTTTCCTGAGAATCGTAGCATCCCAAAATACAGAAGGAGGCCATTCAGCCCATCGAAGCTGCGTTGACAATCCCACCCAGGCCCTATCCCCATAAGCCCACATTTTTACGCTAGTAATCTCCCTGATACTAGGGGGCAATTTAGCATGGTCAATCCATCTAACCTGCACGTCTTTGGAGTGTGGGAGGAAATCAGGGTGCTCAGAGGAAACCCATGCAGACATGGGGAGAACATGCAAATTCCACACAGTGACCCGAGGCTGGAATTGAACCCAGGTCCCTGGCGCAGTGAGGCAGCAATGCTAACCACTGTGAAGTCACTGAATCTCCTTGGTTGCACAACATTCAGAGGTCCTAAAAAGGTGCTACATAAATTCAAGTTATCCACTTGAATTTATCCACTACATAAATATCCACTACATAAATTCAGGTTACCCACTTTGGCAGGAATAATAGTAGGAGGGATTATAACTTAAAAGGCGAAAAGCTGCAGCATGCTACGGTGCAGAGGGACCTGGGGGTCCTTGTGCACGAGTCGCAAAAACCCAGTCTGCAGGTGCAGCAGGTGATCAAGAAGGCGAACGGAATAGAACATAGGACATAGAACACTACAGCACAAACAGGCCCTTCGGCCCACAAGTTGCGCCGATCATATCCATACCTACCAAGCCATAGAGCTACCTGTAACTCCCAATCCCGTTAAATCCCATATACTCATCCAGAAGTCTTTTAAAAGACCCCAGTGAGTTCGCCTCTACCACCACCGACGGCAGCCGATTCCACTCACTCACCACCCTCTGAGTGAAAAACTTACCCCTGACATCTCCTCTGTACTTGCTCCCCAGCACCTTAAACCTGAGCCCTCTCGTAGCGACCATTTCAGCCCTGGGAAATAGCCTCCGAGAATCCACCCTATCTATTCCTCTCAACATTTTATAAACCTCTATCAGGTCACCTCTCAACCTTCGTCTCTCCAGGGAGAAGAGACCTAGCTCCCTCAACCTATCCTCATAAGGCATGCCTCCCAATCCAGGCAACATCCTTGTAAATCTCCTCTGCACTCTCTCAATCGCTTCCACATCCTTCCTGTAGTGAGGCGACCAGAACTGCGCACAGTACTCCAAGTGGGGTCTGACAAGGGTCTTATAAAGTTGCAGCATTACCTCCCGACTCCTAAACTCAATCCCTCGATTGGCCTTTATAGCGAGGGGGATAGAATAGAAAAGTAGGGAGGTCTTGCTGCAACTGTACAGGGCACTGGTGAGGCCACAGCCTCACTGTACTGTGTGCAGTTTTGGTCGCCGCACTTGCGGAAGGATATTTTGGCCTTGGAGGGAATGCAGAGGAGGTTCACGAGGCTGATACCGGAGATGAGGGGGTTGGACTATGAAGAGAGACTAAATAGACTGGGTCTGTACTCGTTGGAGTTTAGAAGAATGAGGGGGGATCTTATAGAGACGTATTAGATAATGAAGGGGATAGATAGGGTAGAGGTAGAGAGATTCTTCCCGCTTAGAAAGGATAGCAGGACTAGAGGGCACAGCCTCAAGATGGGGGTGGGGGGGGCGCAGTTTAGATCTGAGTTGAGGAGGAACTTCTTCACTCAAAGGGTGGTGAATCTCTGGAATTCTCTGCCCGCTGAAGTGGTGGAGGCTACCTCGCTGAATATATTTAAGTCACGGGTAGATAGGTTTTTTATAGACAGGGGAGTTAAGGGTTTTGGGGAGAAAGAACGTAAGAACATAAGAAATAGGAGCAGGAGTAGGCCATCTAGCCCTTTGAGCCTGCCCCGCCATTCAATAAGATCATGGCTGATCTGTCGTGGATCAGTTCCACTTTCCCGCTTTCTCCCCATAACCCTTAATTCCCCTGTCTATCAAAAACCTATCTACCCGTGACTTAAATATATTTAGCGAGGTAGCCTCCACCACTTCAACAAGCAGAGAATTCCAGAGATTCACCACCCTTTGAGTGAAGAAGTTCCTCCTCAACTCTGATCTAAACTGCGCCCCCCCCTTATCCTGAGGCTGTGCCCTCTAGTCCTGCTGTCCTTTCTGAGCGGGAAGAACCTCTCCACCTCTACCCTATCCATCCCCTTCATCATCTTATACGTCTCAATAAGATCCCCCCTCATCCTTCTAAACTCTAACGAGTACAAGCCCAGTCTATTCAGTCTCTCTTCATAATTCAACCCCCTCATCTCCGGTATCAGCCTAGTAAACCTCCTCTGCACTCCCTCCAAGGCCAAGATATCCTTGCGTAAGTGCGGCGACCAAAACTGCACACAGTACTCCAGCTGCAGCCTCACCAGTGCCCTGTACAGTTGCAGCAAGACCTCCCTACTTTTATATTCAATCCCCCTCGCTATGAAGGCCAGCATCCCATTTGCCTTCCTGATCACCTGCTGCACCTATAGGCTGGGTTTTTGCGACTCATGCACAAGGACCCCCAGGTCCCTCTGCACCGTCGCCTGCTGCAGCTTTTCACCTTTTAAATAGTAGTCCCTCCTACTATTATTCCTGCCAAAGTGGATAACCTCACACTTGCCAACATTGTATTCCATCTGCCAGGTCCTCGCCCACTCGCTCAGCCTATCTAGATCCCTCTGCAGACTTTCTACACCCTCCACGCAATTTGCTTTTCCACTTATCTTTGTGTCATCAGCAAATTTCGACACCCTACACTCAGCCCCCTCCTCCAGATCATCTATATAAATGGTAAATAGCGGAAGCCCCAGCACCGATCCCTGGGGCACTCCACTAGTCACCAACCGCCAATCCAAATAGCACCCATTGACACCTACTCTCTGCCTCCTATTTGACAGCCAATCCTCTATCCACGGGAAAGCGGGAAAGTGGAACTGATCCACTTCAGATCAGCCACGATCTTATTGAATGGTGGGGCAGGCTCGAAGTGCTAGATGGCCTGCTCCTGCTCTTATTTCTTATGTTCTTATGTTAAGTCTTTCTCGTGTCTTGTAGAGTCTAGTCTCCCACAAATCAGTCGAGGTGATTAGCTACAGCCTCATGGGCATGTGTTACCAACTCGCTGAATGTCAGTACAGTTCCACATCACTGACACTCCCTCAACATATAGCTGCAATGCTGTCAAAAGACTCAACTCTTAGCCAGACCACCCAACTATGGTCAGTGTGCTACCAGCTGCTGACAGGCCCTCAGGGTTCTGATGCCAACTCAGCACCACCTTCTCAAGGGCACTCAGAGATAGGCAACAAAAGTTGGCCTTGATGGGAACACTCACATCGTATGAAAGAATGAAAAATAGATGTCACGGGGCAGATACAGGAGAATCATGGGTTATGGGGATAAGGCGGGACAGTGGAGTTGAGGATTATCACATCAGATCAGTCATGATCTCATCAAATGGCACAGCCTTGGAAAAGCAGCAACATAATTAAGGACTGCACACACATTCTCTCTTCCACCTTCTTCTTCAGGAAAAAGATACAAAGGTCTGAGGTCACGTACCCACCGACTCAAGAACAGCTTCTTCCCTGCTGCCATCAGTGCCAGGTAGATCCATTCAAAAATCTAAGTTGATCTTTCTCTACACTCTAGCTATGACTGTAACACTACGTTCTGCAATGTCTCTTTTCCTTCTCCATGAACAGTAAGAAGATTCACACATCAGGTTAAAGTCCAACAGGTTTATTGGGTAGCACGAGCTTTCAGAGTGCTGCCCCTTCATCAGGTGAGTGCTATCAGGTAAGCACTGCTCCTCTCCACTCACCTGATGAAGGAGCAGCGCTCCGAAAGCTCGTGATTCCAAATAAACCTGTTGGACTTTAACCTGGTGTTGTGAGACTTCTTACTGTGCCCACCCCAGTCCAACGCCAGCATCTCCACATCATCTCTATGAACAGTATGCTTTGTCTGTACAGCGCACAAGAAACAATACTTTTCGCTGTATACCATTCAGCACAGTGAGTTAACACTGATGCTTCACAGCGCTGGGGACCCGTTCAATTCCAGCCTCAGGTCACTGTCTGTGCGGAGTTTGCACATTCTCTCCGTGTCTGCGTGGGTTTCCTCTGGTTTCCTCCCACAGTCCAAAAGACATGCGGTTTAGGTGCATTGGCCATGCTAAATTCTCCCTCAATGTACCCGAACAGGCGCTGGAGCATAGCGACTTGGGGATTTTCACAATAACTGCATGCAGTGTTAATATAAGCCTACTTGTGACTAATAAACTTTACTTTTAATTCCTGTGACAATAATAAATCAAATCAGACCCGATGGGCCAAATGGCCCATTTCTGCTCATATAGTCTTTTATCTCCTGGTTCCCAATATGTGCAACAGCTCAGTGAAAGGAGACAGTGCTGTAACAATGATGTTACTGAGCTAGCAATCCAGAGGTTAATTGCTCTGGGGTCACAGGTTCAAACCCCATCACGGCATTTGGTGTGGAATTTGAATTGAATTAAGCTAGTACCGTGAAACTCTCACTGACTCCCATAAAAATCCCATTCACCTCATTAAGGGAGGGAAATCTGCCACCCTTACCCGGCCTGGCCTACACGTGCCTCCAGACCCACAGCAATGAGTTTGACCCTTAACCTCCCCTCTGTAATAGCCTTGGGGGCAAGAAATGCTGGGGGTCTTTTCCCCCATTAGTGAACGAGATAGAGTTTACAACAACAGATGATAGTTTCATGGTCACCATTCCTTATCGATCAGGGATGGGCCATAACACTGGACTTGCGGAAGGATTTGGACAGGTTGGGAGAGTGGGCAAAGAAGTGGCAGATGGAATACAATGTGGAAAAGTGTGAGGTGATGCACTTTGAAAGGAGGAATGGAAGCATAGACTATTTTCTAAATGGGAAAACGCTTAAGAATTCAGGAACACAAAGAGACTTGGGAGGCATTATTCAAGATTCTCTTAAGGTTAACGCACAGGTTCAGTTGGCAGTTAGAAACATAGAACATTACAGCGCAGTACAGGCCCTTCGGCCCTCGATGTTGCGCCGACCAGTGGAACCAATCTAATGAGCCTCTAACCTAAACTATTCCAATATTATCCATATACCTATCCACTGACCACTTGAACGCCCTTAAAGTTGGCGAGTCCACAACTGCTGCAGGCAGGGCATTCCACACCCTTACTACCCTCTGAGTAAAGAACCTACCTCTGACATTCGTCCTGTAATTACCACCCCTTAATTTAAAGCTATGTCCCCTCGTGTTAGCCATCACCATCTGAGGGAAAAGGCTCTCACTGTCCACCCTATCTAACCCTCTGATCATCTTGTATGCCCCAATTAGGTCACCTCTTAACCTTCTTCTCTCTAATGAAAAAATCCCTCAGCCTTTCCTCATAAGACCTTCCCACCATACCAGGCAACATCCTGGTAAACCTCCTCTGCACCCTTTCCAATGCCTCTACATCTTTCTTATAATGCGGCGACCAGAACTGTACACAATACTCCAAGTGCGGCCGCACCAGAGTTTTGTACAGTTGTAACATGATCTCACGGCTCCGAAACCTCTGACATCCGTCCTATAACTACCACCTCTTAATTTAAAGCTATGTCCCCTCATGTTAGCCATCACCATCCGAGGAAAAAGGCTCTTACTGTCCACCCTATCCAATCCTCTGATCGTCTTGTATGCCTCAATTAGGTCACCTCTCAATCTTCTTCTCTCAAATGAAAATAACCTCAAGTCCCTCAGCCTTTCCTCATAAGACCTTCCCACCATACCAGGCAACACTCTGGTAAACCTCCTCTGCACCCTTTCCAATGCCTCCACATCCTTCTTATAATGCGGCGACCAGAACCGTACGCAATACTCCAAGTGCATCTGCACCAGAGTTTTGTACAGTTGTAACATGACCTCATGGCTCTGAAATTCAATCCCTCTACCAATAAAAGCTAACACACCGTACGCCTTCTTAACAACCTTATCAACCTGGGTGCCAACTTTCAGGGAGCTATGCACATGTACACCGAGATCTCTCTGCTCGTCAACACTACCAAGAGTCCTTCCATTAGCCCTATATTCTGTACTCCTGTTATTCTTACCAAAGTGAATCACCTCACACTTTTCCACATTAGGGAAGGCAAAGGCATCCCATTAATGAGTAAAGGGAGAGCACAGCAGGCTCGGGGGCTACGGGGAACGGTGAGAATGTACAATGTGAAAGGGTTGAGGCAAAAGGGGAAGCAAATTAAATGCTCAAGGGAGGAGGGGAAAGAAATAAGTCACAAAGATGGATGAGGGTGAGAGGTGAGGCTTATGGAGCATAAACACTGGCATGGACCAGATGGGCTGAACGGTCTCTCTCTGTGCTGTAATACTTAGTAAAAGCATTCTAATGAATGCCTATTTGATATTAATCATATTCAATGACGACAAAGCCTCCCATCGACAAGGCACAAGTCATGAGTGTGATGGAACGTTCCACACTTGCCTGGATGGGTGCGGTTATCTATTTATTTATTAGCTCGGGCAGCTCGCTACTATTCACTTGACTGGACCAATTCCACAAACATTCTCTCCCTCTGTCACCGACACACGGTGGCTGCAGCACAGACCTTCAGCAAGACCCACTGCAGCGATGGAGTAGGTGGAGAGAGGTTAAAAGCGAGAGGACAGCGGCTGCAAATCAAAGCAGAGAATGGGAGTAAAAGCCAGCCACAGAGAGGGGGAAAGCAGGTGGACAAGGAACAGTGCTGAGACCAATGTTCACAATTTATATTAACCATTTAGACTTCAGAAGCAAAAACACAACTTCTAAATTTGCGGGTGACGCCAAAATGGGGGATACTGAACACTGAGGAAGACCGTCGCGCGGTGGTTAGCATTACTGCCTCATAGCGCCAGGGACCTGGGTTCAATTGCCAGTCACTGTCTGTGTGGAGTCTGCACGTACGCCCCATGTCTGCATGGGTTTCCTCCGGTTTTCTCCCACAGTCCGAAAGACGTGCTGGTTAAGTGCATTGGCCGTGCTAAATTCTCTCTGTGTACCGGAGTGTGGCGACTAGGGGATTTTCACAGTAACTTCATCGCAGTGTTAATATAAGCCTACTTGTGACACTAGTAATTTTAAAAGTTTATTTATTGTTAATAGTCTTAGTTAATGTTAGTATTAGTAGTAACAGTATTCAAAAATAAACTTTAAAAAAAATACTGGACACAATAAACTTGCAGAATATACATGTAATAGGCAACAAACTCCCAACACAAATAGGAGCAAGTTTTCTTTTATTTTCATTGATAGGATACCAGTATTTATTGTCCATCCCTAGTTAACCCCTTGAGAAGGTGCTGGTGAGCTGCTTTCTTGAACCACTTCAGTCCCTGTGGTGTAGGTGGACCCACTGTGCTGTTAGGGAACGAGGTCCAGGATCTTGACCCAGCGACAGTGAACGGCCGATGTATGTCCCAGTCAGGATGGCGAGTGGCTTGGAGGGGGAACTTGCAGGAGGTGGTGTTCCCAGGTACCTGGTGCCCTTGGCGGGGATTCGACAAGGCGCTGTATCTCCGTGTTCCAAGGACGATTCAAGCAGCTAATTTATGCAAAATTAAATGTGACAAAAATAAACAATACTGTTTAACTCTACTCAAATTAAACATATTCTTTTATGTTTATATTACACGTCACTGTACAACCAAAGAGAGCCAGTTTCTCACATCCTTGCTGCCGTAGGTTACAATTTACTCCGGGATTGAGAGTTGCACATTTTATATGCGTGTTGTAGTCTGGAGCTATGTAAACATTAGAGGCTGCAATTTCTTTTCATTCACTCACAGGGTGTGGGCATTGCTGGCGAGACCAGCGTTTATTACCCATTCGTAATTGCCCTCAAAAGGTGGTAGTGAGCTGCCTTCTTGAATCGCTGCAGTCTGAGAGGTGTAGGTACATCCACAGTGCTGTGAGAGACGATGTTTCCCCAGTGACAGTGAAGGAACGGCGATATATTTCCAAGTCAGGACGGTGAGTGGCTTGGAGGGGAACCTCCAGCTGGTGGTGTTTTCAGGTACTTGCTGCCCTTGTCCTTCCAGACGATAGAGGTAGTGGGTTTGGAAGGTGCTATCAGAAAAAAAGTGCCTTGGTGAGTTGCTGCAGTGCATCTTGTAGATGGTACACACAGCTGTCGCTGTGTGTCAACAGTGGAGGGAGTGAATGTTTGTGGAAGGGGTAGTGATCGAGCGGGGCTGCTTTGTCCTGGGTGGTGTTGGTCTTCTTGAGTGTTGTTGGAGCTGCACCCATCCAGGCGAGTGGGGGGTATTCCATCAGACTCCCGACTCGTGCCTTGTAGATGGTGGATAGGTTTGGGGAGTCAGGAGGTGAGTTACTTGCCGCAGGATTCTTAGCCTCTGACCTGTTCTTGTAATGTGGAGATGCCAGCGTTGGACTGGGGTAAACACAGTAAGAAGTCTCATAACACCAGGTAAACCTGTTGGACTTTAACCTGGTGTTGTGAGACTTCTTACTCTGTTCTCGTAGCCACAGTATTTATTTGGCTGATCCAGTTTAGCTCAGTTTCTGGTTGATGGTAACCCCCAGGATGTTGGTGGTGGGGGATTCCATGATGATCATGCCGTTGAATGTCAAGGCTGACATGTTCCACTCTTGCAGCCTGCCATTGGTCTGCATTGGAAGGATTTACATAGAACATAGAACCCTACAGCGCAGAAAGAGGCCCTTCGGCCCATCGAGTCCGCACCAACCACAATCCTACCCAGGGCCTATCCCCATATCCCCACACATTTACCTGCTAATCCCGCTAACCTACACATCCCAGGATACCAAGGGGCAATTTTAGCATGGCCAATCAATCTAACCCACTCATCTTTGGACTGTGGGAGGAAACCGGAGCACCCGGAGGAAACCCACGCAGACACGAGGAGAATGTGCAAACTCCACACAGACAGTGACCCGAGCCGGGAATCGAACCCAGGTCCCTAGAGCTGTGAAGCAGCAGTGCTAACCACCGTGCCACCCATGTTGGTGCTCAATCTGGTTGGTCACGTTATAAACACACCCTCCTTGGCCACCAACTCCTCAGATGAGACTCAAATTGAGCTTCTGGCTCAGAGGCAGGGACGCTACCCAGTGCACCTCAAGATCTCTACCCAGACCTCCTTTGGGCCGTACATGAGAAACGGGCCTGGCCAGCTAAGCCAGTAGTTACTGCTCATCACTAATTACCCTTTATGAAGGTGGGGGTTCAACCATTTTCTAGACAACTAAATGACTTGTTAAGCAACATGCAAGTGTCAATAAAGTGTCAATCATCTCACCATGGGACTGGAGTCACCTACCGACCAGGATGAGGATGGCAGATATCCTTCCTTTAAGAACAATAGTGAAGGAAATTAGGAATGAAAATGTTATGACAATGTTCTCCCCAAGTTAAATGGCCACAGTCTGAACACACTCTGTCACTGTTAAGTTTCCATGTGTGATTGGCTATGTCACAAAACTTACAAGTGGAGATGCCGGTGTTGGATTTGGATGGACAAGATGAGATGTCACATGACACAAGGTTACAGTCCAACCTAGTACAAAGCAGCAGCACTCCCAGGGCCTTGAGATTTCAAATAAACCTGTTGGATTATAGCCCGGTGTCCTGTGACCTCTCATCAAGCGTACCAACTGGACCATCTGACGGGTAACATGACAGCTCAGTGACTATCACTGTCCACTGAGCAGATACATGGGTTTGGGCCAGTGTCTGTGGGAGTTTGCACATTCTCCCCGTGACTGCGTGGGTTTTCTCCAGGTGCTCCGGTTTCCTCCCACACCCCAAAAATGTGCTCTTAGGCTGATTGGTGTAACAAATTGTACCTAAATTAGTCTTCCCTCAATCTTCCCCAATAGGCATAGACAAAGGTCATGGGTAGAGGAGGGCACTCACAATGTTAAAATGGCGGCACGGGCTCGTTGGGCCGAAGGGCCTGTTTCCCGTGCTGTGTTGTTCTTTGTTCTATCAAAATAGTGAAAGGGGCCACAAACCTGAACAAATGACCCTTGCATTCCAAAACATTTTACAAAGAAAGTTGGTTATCACAATCTGGTGGATCTTTACTCATTCGTGGCAAAGGGGGTTGCTAGCTGGCCAGGATTTATTACCCATCCCTATTTGCTTGTGTTCAGTTGAGAGTCAACCTCATCGCTGTGGCTCTGGAGTCACACGTAGGCCAGACCGGGTGAGGACGGCAGATTTCCTTCCCTAAAGGGCATTAGTGAACCGGATGGGTTTTTCTGACAATCGACAATGGTTTCATGATCATCAGTAGATTCTTAACTCCAGGTTTTTTTTATTGAATTCAATAAAATGATATCAGCACCTTATTGCAGATTTCTTATTCTCGGATTGTTGTGGTGGGATTTGAACTTCCCGTCATTAGGTAGGGCCTCTAGATAACTAGCACAGTAGCACAATAATCACTGTGCCATAAAAGTGACCCAATATCTTCATTTTCTACCTGTGTCCCCGCGTTTGACAGATAGCTAGAATTACGATAAACAACAATCACAATCTAATCATCAGCCAGAATTCCTGACTGGATGATCCATTTTAGTCTCCTGTGGAGGCCCCAGTATCACAGATATCAGTCCTCAGCCAATTCGATTCACTCCACGCAATATCTACGGCTGGAGGCACTGGAAACGGCAAAGAACATGGATCCTAACAACATTCCGGCAATCGTACTGAAGACCTGTGCTCCAGAACTTAACGCTCTCCTAGCCAAGCTCTTCAGTACAGTGACAACACTGGCATCTACCTGACAATGTGGAAAATTGCCCAGGTATGTCCTGTACACAACAAGCAGGTCAAATCCAACTCCACAAATTACCATCCCATCGGTCTACTCTCGGTCATCAGTAAATTGATGGAAGGGGTACTCAACAGTTCTATCAAGCAGCACACGCTCAGCAATAACCTGCTCAGGTGATGCCCAATTTGGGTTTCACCAGGGTCACTCAGCTCCTGACCTCATTACAGCCTTGGTTCAAACATGGACAGAAGAGCTCAACTCAAGAGGCTTCGATAACAATGTAGCACCTGACTGAGTGTGGCATCAAGGAGCTCTTGCAAAACTGGACTCAATGGGAAGCAGGGTGAAAGCTGGAGTCACACCTGACATAAAGTAAGATGGTTGTGGTTTTGAGGGTCAGTTGTTTCAGCTCCAGGACATCTCTGCAGGGGTCCCTCAGGGTAGGGTCCTAGACCCAACAATCTTCAGCTGCTTCGTCAATGACCTTCTTTCCATCATAAGGTCAGAAGTGGGGGTATTTGCAGATAACCACACAATGCTCAGCACCATTTGGAACTCCTCAGATACAGAAGCAGTCTGTGTCCAAATGCAGCAATACCGGGACAATATCCAGGCTTGGGCTGACAAATGACAAGTCACATTCATGCTACATTAGTTCCAGGCAACAACCACCTCCAACAAGAGAGGATCCAACCATCGCCCTTGACACTCAATGGCATTACCATTACTGAATCCCCCCACTATCAACATTCCGGGGGGTTACCATTGACCAGTAACTGAACTGGACCAGCCATTGAAATACTGTGGTTCCAAGGGCAGGTAAGAGGCTGAGAATTCATCTGACTCCCTAAAGCCTGTCCACAAGACAAAGGAGTGTGAAGGAATACCCCCCACTTGCCTGGATGGATACAGCTCCAACAATGCTTGAAGTTCGATACCAGCAAGGGGAAAAAACAGTCCCCCTGATTGGCACCACATCCACCATCTTCAACGTTCACTCCTTCCAACATTGACACACAGTGGTAGCCATGTGTACCATCTACAAGATGCACTGCAGGAACTCACCAAGGCTCCTTCGACAGCACCTTTCAAACACACAACCTCTACCATCTAGAAGGGCAGCAGATATTTGGGAACACCACCGCCTGGAGGTTCTCCTCCAAGCCACTCACCAAGCAGACTTCGAACCTGCAATGTTGCTCAGTCAAAATACTGAAACTCCCTCCCTAACAGCACTGTGGGTGTACCTACACCACATGGACTGCAGTGGTTCAAGGAGGCAGCTCACCACTAACTTCTTACAGGTGAATGGAGATGGGGAATAAATGCTGGCCTAGTCAGCGATGCCCATACTCATGAATGAATTAGAAAAAAGACTTGAAGGGCTGAATGGCCTCCTTCTGTGGCCATCCTCCTATCTTCAAGTCCCACAGGTTGCATTGGGTCCTATGTTATCATCTGGAATGGCTTCAGTCTCCTGAGGCGAGGGGGTCAGAGAGGAATTCCTCTCTCTTGAGGGGTCTTTTTCTCCCTATCACGCCTATCTCACAAGATCAAGATTCTGGTCCTCGTGCAGCAGGATTGACAGGCCACCTAGTCTATCTGTGCCCGCCAGTTTAATATGCTTGTGTGTTCCACCTTGTACGTTCATCAGCAATGTCAATGACTCTTTGTCTCAGAACTCAGAGAATGGTGCGCAAGCCATTTAAAAACAAAACAGGATAGTTAACGTTTATGTAGCGCCTCCCAAAAACTCTTCACATCCAATGAAGTACTTTTGAAATGCAGTCACTGTTGTAAGCTAGGAAACGCAGCTGCCAATTGGAACCCCGCACACTCCTACAAACAGCAGCAAGGTCGGGATTAGATCACTTGCTTTCGCGATGCCAGCTGAGGGATATTGTCTGGGTCATGCCGGGGAGAACTCCCCTGATCCTCTTTCGAAACAGCGCGGAGGAATTCTTTTTAAATTTATACCTCCAGCTGGGAGAGTAAATGGGACCTCCTTTACACGTCTGGCCTGGATGACGGCATTGCCAACTGTGCAGCTCACCTTCAGTACTGGCAGCGGGAAGGTCCACAGTAAGAAGTCTCACAACACCAGGGTGAAGTCCAACAGGTTGAGTAAAGGATGTCCTGAGGCATGGCACATCGGAGAGACGACGCAGGCGCTAGGACAACGGGTGAATGGACACCACGCTACAATCACCAGGTAGGAGTGTCAGGGAAGACTTCAGCAATCAAGGGCATTCAGCCTCTGATCTTCGGGTAAGCGTTCTCCAAGGTGGCCTTCAAGACACACAACGCAGAATCGCCAAGCAGAAACTGAGAGCCAAGTTCCGCATGCATGAGGAGGGCCTCAACCAAGATCTTGGGTTCATGTCGCATTACGCGTGACCCCCACCATTTGGCCTGGGCTCGTAAAATCCTGCTAACTGTCCTGGTTTGAGACAATTCACCTCTTTAACCTGTGATTATCCCTCTCTCTACTCACACTGTGAGGACCTGATTACCTGTGAAGACTCACATTCCAACCATTATCTTGCAATTGTGTCTCTGTTTATTTATGCCGTGTTTGTGAAACCCAACTCTCCACTCACCTGATGAAGGAGCAGTGCTCCGAAAGTTCGTGATTCCAAATAAACCTGTTGGACTTTAATGTGGCATTGTGAGACTTCTTACTATGTTTACCCCAGTCCAACGCCGTCATCTCCACATCATTGGGAATGTCAGCGGAGGTTTTGTCCTGGAGGGCAAGTGTGACGCCCCCCCCATAGCCTTGCTGCTTCAGCCGAGAATGCCACTGACCTTCAGCCAGCACTCGCGAACACGATACAAAACAAAATGCACTTTGCACAGCTTGGCTGGGGCAGATACTGGTGCGCTCACCTCCAATCTAATTCCAATACAACACAGTGGAACTGCCTCCCATGACAGTGCCTGTAACCTCCTCACTGCCTAATCCCATTGTTATCAAGGGTCTTATTTATAGACAGTTTGTGATGCTGTTACTGGGAATGGCCTTGAGGCAAAGCTCCCAGCAACATTCCGAAGAATCATCTGGAATCTTCCAGTACACTCTAGCAGTAAATTAGGTAAAGGAATTTTTTAAAAAAAGGCAATGTTTTGAAGGCAGTTGCATCCCTTCCCTAAGAATTCCGAGTTAACAGGTTAGTCCAGTCAGATTAAATACTCCCCCTCCCACCTTCATTATCTCCTTTGCTTCTGGTGGTCAGAGAGGGCTGGCAGGGTCAGCAATAACAGCTTGCACTGATATAGCGCCGCCTCGAGCACTGTCCAAGCCACTTCACAGGAGGTCAAAAAAAAAAGAGGGGGAGGGAGGGAAGGAGGGAGGGGGAGGGAGGGAAGGAGGGAGGGGGAGGGAGGGAAGGAGGGAGGGGGAGAGAGGGAAGGAGGGAGGGGGAGAGAGGGAAGGAGGGAGGGGGAGAGAGGGAAGGAGGGAGGGGGAGAGAGGGAAGGAGGGAGGGGGAGAGAGGGAAGGAGGGAGGGGGAGAGAGGGAAGGAGGGAGGGGGAGAGAGGGAAGGAGGGAGGGGGAGAGAGGGAAGGAGGGAGGGGGAGAGAGGGAAGGAGGGAGGGGGAGAGAGGGAAGGAGGGAGGGGGAGAGAGGGAAGGAGGGAGGGGGAGAGAGGGAAGGAGGGAGGGGGAGAGAGGGAAGGAGGGAGGGGGAGAGAGGGAAGGAGGGAGGGGGAGAGAGGGAGGAGGGAGGGGGAGAGAGGGAAGGAGGGAGGGGGAGAGAGGGAAGGAGGGAGGGAGAGAGAGGGAAGGAGGAGGGAGGGACGGAGGGAAGGAAGGAGGGAGGGACGGAGGGAAGGAGGGACGGAGGGACGGAGGGATTGAAAAGAGCATTCCAAATCTTAGGGCCCAGGCAAGTGAAGACATTGGTGAAGCGATAAAAACCAGGGATGGGCACAAGGTCAGAACTGAAGAAGAAACATGAGAGGCGAGATTATGGAAGTCTTTAGTCAAGAGTAAACGTAGAGGAGATGATTTCACTTGTTTAAAGTTTATTAGTCACAAGTAAGGCTTACATGAACAACATTACATTACATTGCAAGGAAGTTAGTGTGAAATTCCCCGAGCCGTCACACTCCGGGCCAATGCTCCTAACCGGCACATCTTTCAGACAGTGGGAAGAAACTGGAGCACCCGGAGGAAACCCACGCAGACACGGGGAGGATGTGCAGACTCCGCACAGACAGTGACCCAAGCCGGGAATCGAACCCGGGCCCCTGGCATCGTAAATGGGGGGCTCCCACTATAGGGGCTCACAGACAGGGGGGGGGGGAAGGGACTATTCAAACCCACAGCTCAATAAGATCAAACAGCCAAACGCAAATTACTGCGGATGCTGGAATCTGAAATCAAAAGAGAAAATGCTGGAAAATCTCAGCAGGTCTGGCAGCATCTGTACGGAGAGAGAAGAGCTGATGTTGAGTCCAGATGACTCCTTGTCAATAAGACCATTGGCTGATCAGATTGTGGCATCAACGCCACCTTCCTACTGCTTCCCCCGCCACCCAAAATCATAACATTTCTAATCCTAAATTCAAATTTTTCAAAATACCAAGGTGGGGTTTGAATTCAGTCTCGGAGATATTTTACGGTTCGCTATCTTTATTTGTTCATGGGGATGGGGGTGCCTCTGGCAAGGCCAGCATTCACCGCTTGTCCCTAGTCTCTATTGAACTGACTGTCTTATTCAACCACTCAGGGCAGTTAAAGAGTCAACTACATTGCTGTGAGCCTGTAGTCACGTGTAGGCCAGATGATTTCCTTCCCTGAAGGGCATTATTGAACCAGATGGGTTCTTCCAGCAATTGATGATAGTTGCTATGGTTACTATTACAGAGACTAGCTTTATATTACAGATTTTATGAATTGAATTTAAATTCCACCAGCTGTCGTGGTGGGATTTGAACCTATGTCCCCCCAGAGCATTAACTTGGGTCTGGGATTGCTAATCCACTGACATCACCACTTAGTTATTGTACATAGGAAGTAGGAGCTGGAGGGGGATATTTGGCCCTTCAAGCCTGTTCCGTCATTCATGATGATCATGGCTTCTCATCCAGCTCAATATCCTGATTCCCCCCCCCACTCCCTCCCCCACGTCCTTTGATCCCCTTCACCCCAAGTGCTATATCTAACTGCCTCTTGAAGATACACAGTGTTTTGGTCTCAACTGCTTCCTGTGGTATTCCAAGAATGCAGAAATGTGCAGATTAGAACAGGTAACAGATAATCTGACTCTTTGGTTATAGTTCCCTGACAACTTTGGGAGAACCAAGGCACCCTTTGGGAAAAATAAGATATCTTTTTTTAAGAGGTAAGATATCCTTTTGGATTGTTAAAAGTGAACAAGATAATGCCCTTTTTTTTAAAACACGCACAAACTATTAAGGAACTGTCGAAGAATTGTCAAGCTGTCAAGAACTATCAAGCTGTCCATGAACTGTCATGAACTCAATAGTTTGACAATTTTCAATCGTGTTCACTTTTAACAATCCAAAAGGGTACCTTACCTCTCCAAAAAGGTGCTTTAATTTTTCCCCAAAGGTGTCAGGGGACAGGCACATGGATAATATTGGAATAGTTTAGGTTAGAGGGTCATTAGGTTGGTTCCACTGTTCGGCGCAACATTGAGGGCCGAAGGGCCTGTACTGCGCTGTAATGTTCTATGTTCTACAATGCTGAGAATTCCACAGGCTGACCAGTCTCTGGGTGAAGAAATTTTTCTTCGTCTCTGATTCCCTTTAGTCAATTTGTCTAACAGTGTAGCTGCTATGCTACCATACCACCCTTAAAAATAAGACAGTCGCTGATAAATTCAATAAATACTTGAAGAGAAACTTGTTTTTATTCTTTCATGCATCTCTGGAAAGGCCAACATTTGTTGCCCACTCTTGAACTGAACAGCTCTGTTGGCCATTTAAGAGTCAACTGAGGCTCTGGATTCACATGTAGGCCAGACCGGGTAAGGATGGCAGATTCCCTCCC
This sequence comes from Carcharhinus amblyrhynchos, assembly GCF_965287045.1. Lineage (NCBI taxonomy): Eukaryota > Metazoa > Chordata > Chondrichthyes > Carcharhiniformes > Carcharhinidae > Carcharhinus > Carcharhinus amblyrhynchos. Next base: position 123,070,448 of record NC_137331.1, read on the forward strand.
CTAAAGGACATCAGTGAACCAGATGGCAATCAATGAAGGTTTCGTGGTCCCACCACTGGATGCACTTTCAATTCCAGATTTTATTAATTGAGTTTAAATTCCACCAACAGCTAAGGTGGGGCTGGATTTGATTTATTATTGTCACATGTATTAGTATACAATGAAAAGTATTGTTTCTTGAGCGTTATGCAAAGCATACCGTACATAGAGAAGGAAAGAAGAGAGTGCAGAATGTAATGTTACAGTCATAGCTAGCATGTAAGGAAAGATCAACTTAATGCAAGGTGGGTCCATTCAAAAGTCTGACAGCAGCAGGGAATGAAAGCATTGTGAGAGAGTTCAAAAGTATCGGAATAAAGTTTTAGAAGTATAGGACGAGAGTAAGAGATAGAAATAGAAGATATATTTGGTCACCACATTTGCGAAAGGATATATTGGCCTTGGAGGGAGTACAGAGAAGGTTCACTAGGTTGATACCGGAGGTGAGGGGGTTAGCTTATGAAGAGAGATTGAATAGACTGGGTCTGTACTCATTAGAGTTTAGAAGGCTGAGGGGGGATCTTATAGAGATGTATAAGATAATGAAAGGGATGGATAGGGTAGAGGTAGAGAGATTCTTCCTGCTTAGAAAGGACAGCAGGACTAGAGGGCACAGCCTCAAAATAATGTGGGGGGGGCAGTTTAGATCGGAGTTGAGGAGGAACTTCTTCACTCAAAGGGTGGTGAATCTCTGGAATTCTCTGCCCGTTGAAGTGGTGGAGGCTGCCTCGCTAAATATATTTAAGTCACGGGTAGATAGGTTTTTGGTAGGCGAGGGAATTAAGGGTTATGGGGAGAAAGTGGGAAAGTGGAACTGAGCCACTTCAGATCAGCCATGATCTTATTGAATGGCGGGGCAGGCTCGAGGGGCTAGATGGCTTACTCCTGCTCCTATTTCTTATGTTCTTATAATCAAAAGAGAAAATCTCAGCAGGTCAGGCAGCATCTGTAAGGAGAGAAAAGAGCTGATGTTTCACATCCAGATGATCCTTTGTCAAAGATCAAAACGTCAGCTCTTTTCTCTCTGTACAGACGCTGCCAGACCTGCTGAGATTTTCCAGCATTTTCTCTTTTGGTTTCAGATTCCAGCTTCCGCAGTAATTTGCTTTTATGAATTAGCAGGTGCACTGGGCAAGAAATCGCCATACTCCAGCCCCACCTTGAGATTTGAACCCGTGTCCCCCAGAGCATTAACCTGGAACCTACAGGACTATCAGTCCAGTGACATTACTACGTCACCCCCAACTGTTGAGAATGTGGAACCCCTGACCACAAGTACCATTCGTGGTGAGTGGCGTAGACATATCCAAGGACAAGCTGGAGGGGGGAACAGGGACAGAAGGATTTATTGGTAGGATGAGATGGAAAAGGATTGGTTAAGCACAAACATGGACATGGATAAGCTGTGCCACATGGATTATTTCTGGCCTGTGAACACTTTGTAAATATATTGGATATTTGGGGCTTTTTTTTTACCATTCCCCTCTCATTATTGTTGAATTAACTGTAAGCTGCTCCACAAGAACACACCGGTGGCTAAAGTTTCACTTCAATCCAGCCTGCTTTTCACTCCAGCTATGTGCCTAATGATTCGAGAAGGCTGCACCTAGGAGCAAGTCTTCCAGCCTTGAGATCTGATACCTCTGACAAGGCAAGGTTCCGAAACTTTACATTTGTTTAATTGTAGCATTGCCTTTGGCAGTGTTCTTCACTTCCTGTTCGAGGGCAGTCCCACCCCCAACCTTACAACATCAATAATGAAATGCTGCATGGTTGGGCCATTGCTATGGGTTGATGCACCACCCCGGGCAATCACTTATACTTGGCTGTTCAAAGGGTGGGGGAAGAGGAGGTAGGGGGGGAAAGTGTGCAGTTTCAGAGCTTATTTTATGTAAATCAGTTGTGAAATTATGGCCAGTCAGGAAAAGCTTGCCTTATTTTGTTTTCCTAACAGACCCAACACACATCAGCTTGTCATCAAGCAATGCAACACATCCCCAACCAGTTGGCCCTCAGTAGATAGTGCCAGCCAGTGTCCCCCTCCCCACCCCCTCCACATCTCCTCACTTTCCTCCCAACCTCTCCCTCCCCTCTGTCCACCCCTTACTCCCCCCGCTCCCACTCTTCATTTTCCTTCTGTCTCCTCTCTTCTTTCCACCTTTTATTCTCCTCCCTCTCCATTCTCCCTCTCTCCTGCTTCATTACCCCACTCCCATTCTCTCTCTCCTGCTTTCCCCTCCTCTCCTCTGTCCACCCTTCATTCCCCCTCTCCATCCCTCTCCCTCCTGCTACCCCCTCTCCATCCCTCTCCCCCACTTCTCTGTACACCCTTCATTCCTCCTACCTATTCTTCCTCTCTTTCTCTTTCCTGCTTTCTCTCTCTCTCTTTCCCCTGCCCACCCTTTATTTCCCTCCATCTCTCTCTCTCTCTCTCTCCCTTTCCTCTGTGCACCCATTATTCCCCTTCCTCTCCCTCCCTCTCTTGGCACAGAAAACGCTCGATCCATTTGCAGAGAAATCGCCCGCAGGAAACATCACATCAAAACTAATCATAACGATTAAAATCAGCTTTCTGCAGAGAGAGGGGAGGAGGGAGTAATGAGCAAGTTTGAGACTGACTGTTGCACACACAGAGAAACGCTGGGGCTGAAATTAACATGATTGTGAAATGGAAATAATAATAATAATAAAAAACAGAAACACACACACAAAAAAAAACACACACAGAACAAAAGCAATGGTGAAAAATCCGTGCTGCACCTGGGTGCACAGTTAATTAAATGTAACTTCGCACATTGGGCTAGACGCGAGGAGCAGCAATGAGCTAATTGTATCCTGATCCTTGCCTTGGGGGGTTTTAAAGCCCTAGAGCAACAATTCCTCTCTCTCTCTCTCTCTCTTTTTGCCTACCTTAAGCCAGCTACTGGAAGACGGCTGGTTGCAGTTCCCTCCCGTGTTCAGAGCAGTGCAGAGCGAGGCTGGAGCAGCCACTGATATCCCATGTTCCAGGTAAGGCTGCAATGTTGTGTGTGCAGGAGAGGGAAGCCTCTCTCTCTCTCTCTCTCTTTCCCTGTATGTGTGTGTGTGTGTGTGTGTTTTGATTTGTGTTGCTGGGGACTTTGGGGCACGCTGCTGCTTTTACGCATGTGCCAAGCAGTCGGGATCTGAGCACCACAGACAGACAGAGACAGACAGGAGACAGACAGAGAGACAGTGCCCTTTCCCCTCTCTCACCATCCTACAGGGAGATTAGAAAGGGGTGGGGGTGGGTGGTGGGTGAGAAAGAGAGCACCCTGCTGCCATTGATGAGTCCTCATTAATAAACCAGCCCCATCAGAGATTTCCACCCCCCCCCCCTCCCACTACCACCACCCTAGACACCCACACACACAGTGAGCAGGGACAGGGGCCATCACTAACTCACTCTCACATCCTCTCCCACAGCCTTGCTGTTTCCTGGGAGTATCTGATTGCTCTAGCTAGCCTAGTCCTCCTCCCCACCCCCCCCCCCCCTCAACCCACCATCCCCTTCCCTCCTTCTCCCTGCCCTCTCTCCTCCTCCCCTCGTCCTTCTCTGGCTTTTTTCCTATTTACTATCCAATCCCTGTCTTCCCCTTTTCTCTCCTTGTTCCTCCTTCCCTCTGTCTCCTGTCGTCTCTTGTTCCCTCTTTCCTTCATGTTCTCCACTCTCCCTCCCTATCAATCCCTGTCCATCCTCTCTCTCTCTCTATCCATCCTCTCTCTCCCACTCATTTCTCGGCACCCCCACAACCTCCATGCCCCCTTTGTGCCCCCCTCCCTCTCTTCCTCACACCCTCTTCCCATCCTTTCCCTCATCCCCCTTTCCTTCCTCTCTCCCTCTCCTCCCTTATGCCAGCCTTTCCTCCCTCTCTCCCTCACGCTCTTTCTCCTCCCTCTCTCCCTCATGCCTGCCTCACACTCCTCTTCTTCCTCACAGTGTCTCGCTCTTCCCTCTCTCCCTTGCACTCTTCTTTCTCTGTTTCTTCCCCCTCTCTCTTGCGCTCTCCTCCTTTTCGCCCTCAATGCCCTCACACTCTTCGCTCTTGGTCCTTCCTCCCTCTGCCCCCCCCCCCACTCTCTCCCTCTTCACCCTCACACTCCTCTTTCTCCCTCACTCTCTCTCCTTCCTCCCTTTCCCACTTTCTCCCTCTCTCTCTCCTTCCTCCCTTTCCCTCTCTCCTCCTCTCTCTCTCTCCTTCCTCCCTTTCCCTCTTTCTCCCTCTCTCTCACTCTCTCTCCTTCCCCCTTTTCCCTCTTTCCCTCTCTCTCTATTTCTCCTCCCTCCCTCTCTCTCTCTCTCTCTGTCCTTCCTCCCTTTCCCTCCCTCTCTGCCTGTACTAGCTGCCTTTTCCCCTGCCCTCTCAGGGCCCTCTGTGTCTCAGTGAAACCCTACACCCTCCCTGCACCGACCTTTTGTAGAGCTCTGGGCTCACGGTGAGGCCATCGGCTTTCTGTGCCATGGGATTTTTTTTTAACGATGCCAGTCTCCATTTCAAACTGCCCCAGATCTTGCTTGATGAAAGAGGCCATTGTAGAGGCATATTTAATGCCTGTGGGGTTAATTGTTAACAGGAGGTACTTTTCCATGCGTGTCGATACTCATCCAGTCAATAATCTCTTTGTATTTACCATATCACTTGAAATATTACATTTGCGCTCTTGTGTCTGCATGTTTATCTGGTACATTTTTTTACAAATACCAATTGATAAAACTGTGTGTGTGTGTACATGCAGAATGTCCACCTTCCCCAGCCTCACTTCCTTCAGCTATACTGAGATATGCAAATGACTGCTTGGGTTTTTTCAACTTCTCTCTGTATCATCTACGTAAGAGTTGTAGATTGCACAAGACAGGAGCCTATTCAGCCCATCGTGCTTGTCCTGACCCTTTCAACGGGGCGGCACGGTGGTTAGCACTGCTGCCTCACAGCACCAGGGACCTGGGTTCGATCCCCTGCCACAGGTCACTGCCAGTGCGGAGTCTGCACGTTCTCCCTGTATCTGCGCGGGTTTCCTCCGGATGCCCCAGTTGCCTCCCACAGTCCGAACGACGTGCAAATTAGGTTGATTGGCCGTGCTAAATTGACCCCTAGTGTCAGGGGGATTAGCAGGCTAAATGTGTGGGGTTAAGGGAATAAGGTCTGGGGTGGGATTGTGGTCAGTACAGATTTGATGGCTGAGTGACCTCCTCCTGTACGGTAGGGATTCTCTCCCGTTACTATCCATTCAAATAAATACACTTTGCATTTTGATCTGGTTGTTGTTTTCAAAAATGCCTCCTGTTGCAGATCAGCCGTGATCTGACCGAATGGCGGAGCAGGCTCGATGGGCTGAATGGTCTCCTCCTGTTTCTCACCAGGAGGGAGAGAGAGAGAGAGAGAGAGTGCCGCAGCTGACTGCGAGACACCCATCTCGCAGTCTCTGGGCTTTTGTGTAATTGCTGGAAAACGATAGCGGATGGAGAGATTGGATTTTTAGAGGGATGAGTGTTAGTGATGCAGTGCAGATCCACTTTCCACCCCCTCTCTCAGTTTGCAAATTTACTATTTTTTTGAGCCTGGAGGGACATCAGGAATATTAAACTGTGGACGGAAAATGGGAGATCCTTTGGGGATGTGGGCAGAATAAATCGCCAGGGAATCGGGGACAGTGTTGGCTCTGCAGGCTGCAAGTAATGGGTGTATTTCCATTCCCACCCCCCTCAATTTGAGAGATCATGTCTGCTTAGCCCTTTGTAAATTAACAGTCAAGAGTTTTTCCCAGTGTAACCAAACAAAAACACTCTCTTTTCTTTTAAAAGGACCACAGCTAATACAGGATTAAATCACAACATGAAGCAAACACGTAATTTCAATGATTTTATTATATCGCTGAAAAGAGGGACATGTTGTCGAAGTTTTTCACCTTGCACTCATCAGGACAAACACCAGAATACCAAATTTCAAACTATCGCGACAATTATGCTGCATAAGGAAAGGGTGCTGATTGGTTGGCAAGTCAACTCTTTCAGCAATATTCTTCTGCAGTATTAAGGGAATATTATTGTCATGCCCACCATACACTCAACAAGACTAAGGAAGGAAGGATTGTGTTAGAGAGGGTGCAGAGGAGATTCACCAGCTTGTTGCTTGGGTTGGAGTGTTTTAGCTATGAAGAGAGGCTGGTTAAGCTGGGGTTGCTTTCTTTAGAGCAGAAAAGGCTAAAGGAGGAACTTATAGAAGCTACAGTGCAGAAGGAGGCCATTCGGCCCATCAAGCCTACACCAACAACGATCCCACCCAGGTCCCATCCCCATAACCCTGCGCATTTACAGTCCTAATCTCCCTGACACTAAGGAGCCATTTAGCATGGCCAACCAGCCAAACCCACACATTTTAGGATTGTGGGAGGAACCAGAGCACCCGGAGGAAACCCACGCAGACATGGGGAGAATGTGCAAACTCCACACAGACAGTGACCCGAGGCTGGAATCGAACCTGGGTCCCTGATGCTGTGAGGCCGCAGTGCTAGCCACTGTGCCACCGTGCCGTCTCACCTGGTACGGTAGGTCCATTCAAAAGTAGCAGGGAAGATGTTAAAATCGGAAATAAAAACTGGAAATACTCAGCAAGTCAAGTCAGCTTTTCTTGATTTTGTTCTGTAATTCGCAACACAAGTACAAACTCTCCTTTTTATAGTGGGCATATATGTTGAGGAATCTTAAAATGATACAGCACTGAAAGAGGTCATTAGGACCACTTTGGAAGAACTATCCAGTTAGTCCCGCACTCCCACCTGCTCCCCCACTGCCCCCGCTACATCTTGTTCTTTACCCCGTCGGCCCTGTAAGTTCCTGCTCTCGAGTATACGCCCGGTTGTCTTTAGCTGGCGAGGCTGGGCCCTCCTGCCCCTAAGGGTTCACATTCCACTCCAGGACTTGTTGGCTACTGACAATCCAAACACTGGTTCAGACATGCTGGCGTGCATTGGCGCTGAGCCCAAGCCAGGATGAGCCAGGGAAGGCGCTGGCCTGATGGTATTGTTGTTGGACCAGAAACCCAAAGTAATGCTCTGAGTACCTGGGTTCAAATCCCACCACGGCAGACATGAAATGAAACCATTGTCAATTGTCGTATTAACCCACTTGGGTGATTAAACTCATAGAATCCTACAGTGCAGAAAGAGGCCATTTGGCCCATCGAGTCTGTGCCAGCAACAATGCCACTCAGGCCCTAATCCCATAACCCCATCCATTTATCCAAGCTAGCTCCCCCAAGGGGCAATTTTAGCATGGCCAATCCGCCTAACCTGCGCATTTTTGGACTGAAAGGAAACCAGAGCACCTGGAGGAAACCTGCATAGACACGGGGAGAATGTGCAAACTCCACACAGACAGTGACCCCAACCTGGGTCCCTGGTGCTGTGAGGCAGCAGTGCTAACCACTGTGCCATTCTTTGGGGATGGAAATCTGCGATCCTTACCCCATCTGGCCGACACGTGACTCCAGACTCTTAAATGCCCTCAGGGATTGGCAAAACCCAGCCAGCAACGCCCAGATCCCATGAATAAAAGAAAAAGTAACTGGGGGAGTTAATGGGAGGGAATGGGTCCAGCTGTAAAACACTCCCATCAAATCTTAAAAAAAAAACCTGATGGTTGACATAAGACGGGTGGTCAGTAAACGTTGTGGTGACCCTATGTAACATGGGAAAGGAAGGATCGATCCACCCAATTGTCTTTTTTTTGGAAGTTACTATTGAATCTCTGCTGCCCCAATTTCCTTTTTTTTTTACTGCCCCCCCCCCCCCCCCCCTTGCCCAAGCAGCAGTTCCACAACACACAAAAATCCCTCCTCTCACCTCTTGTTGCTTTTGCTAATTACCTTGTAGGAACGGCGCAGGGAATTCGCGACTATCGTTCGTCCCTTGTCAAAACCTTTGGAGGTCACTTGATGGGACCCACAAGAGGGTTGAGGTTATTTGAGGGATAGGTGTGTGCCATGCACTGCCAGTCGGGATGAAGGCTTGGCGCTGCGGGTTGGAGTTCAGTGATCAATGCTAATAATAGATTCACACACATCTGCGAGGCACGACCCTTTTTATCATGGCTTTTCTAGTTCTTTTTTTATTACTTGCTTCCAGCAGTCTGTATGCAGCTGGCAAAGGATCACTTTGGTGTATTTTTGCACAATGTGCTATTAATTGTGTGTGTGTGTGTGTGTGTGTGTGTTTGTGTGTGTGTGTGTGTGTGTCACCGTGCACACTCCCATGGCCATTTCTGCAGCAGAGAGTAACTCATTTAGATTTGTGCCTTTCTTGTAACGCACTGATTTCCCCACAAAATAATCACTGCAAAGCATCTGCACCATTCATAATGAAAGATCAATACTCCCCTTTAGCATTGCTGAGATCATCTTCTTCACTTTTAAAGAATCAATTATTTTAGCACCTTTCTCTCCCCTTCTAACATTGTTGCAGAAATGCATTCTTTTTCCTGACTTGCACGGGAATTATTAAGCCGGAGAGAGGAAAATAGTAAAGGTAAAAAGATGAGTCGAGGTGATGCCTCTTGTATAACCTCTGAGAGGGGAGGTAGGAGTAGGGGAGAAAGGTGGGAAAGATATCAAAAGATATTTCGCACTGAATTGTCTGGGATAAATCCTACATCGAACATTTCCAAAAGATAAATCCATTCCATTTTGTTTTTAAGGCATAAAATCCCTGCAGTGCAGAACAAGGCCACTCAATCCACTGAGTCTTCACTGACCACAATCCCACCCAGATTCTATCCTCGTAATCCCACATATGTACCCTGCTAATGCTCTGACACTAGGGTCAACTTAGCACGGCCAATCAACCTAACCAACACATCTTTAGACTGTGGGAGGAAACCGGAGCACCCGGAGGAAACCCACGCAGACATGGGGAGAATGTGTAAACTTCACGCAGACGGTGACCCAAGGCCGGAATTGAACCTGGGACCCTCACGCTGTGAGGCAGCAGTGCTAACTACTGTGCCGCCTATTTATAAAGTACATGAAAACGAAAAGAAATGCAAGGGCTATGAAGAAAGAACAATGAATTAATTGGGTAGCTCTTTCAAAGAGTCAGAATGAGCACAGTGGGCTGAATGGTCTCCTGTACTGTATTATTCTATAACGATGGGCAAATCGCAGCAGATCGCTTTAGAAAAGGCTTCTTCATCCTGTCTTCCCATTTGCTGATCTTGGTTACTTTATCCATCGGAACTAAATAAATCCTCCGTCTTCTCATTGTAGTCCCCACCATTAATCCGCCGGCTTTTTCCCTCCCACAACTACAAGTGGGCCCCGTTCCTAGACTGGACAAGGCCTCTGTGCAGCCACACAACATCAGTGGGGCCTTCCGGGCCACCTCGGTTGGTACAGGCCAAACCGTAACTCACATTGTTGAGGAGTGTCCAACGAATGAAATGTGAAGGCAAGCTTAAAGAACTCCATCTAGTCGCTGACAAGGCCGTTGCCTGGCTCTGTGCTGACCCAGGCGCTAAATAAATTCATGTACGTGTCAATCAAATCTGAACAGTTCGACACATTGGGTTATGAAGTGCAGAAAAGACCATTTGGCCCATTGCGTCTGCACTGACGATAACTGCCACTAAAGGCGCCCTAATCCAATTTTCCTGCACTTGTCCCATACCCTTGACTGTTTTAAAAACTGGAAAATTTCAGCCTGTCGGACAGTGTCTGCGGAGAGAGCCAACGTCTCATGTTGGGGTGACCCTTTATCAGAGCTGAAAGTTGTGATATTTCAAGTGCTCATCCAAATATTTTTTAAAGGTTGTAAGGCTTCCGGCCCCCACTACCTTCCCAGCCAGTGGATTCCAGACTCCCACCACCCCCTGAGCAAAAAGGTTTTTTTTTTCTCAAATCCCCTCTGAATCTCCAACCCCTCACCCTAACACTTTGCCCCCTCGTGATTGACCCCTCAACCAAGGGGAACAGCTGCTTCCTCTCCACCCTGTCCAAACCCCTCAATCTTATACACCTCAATCTTGTCCCCCCTCAGCCTTCTCTGCTCCAAAGAAAATAATCCAAGTCTATCCCGTCTCACCTTATAACTGTTGTTCGCAGATTTGAGTTATCTTTTAAAAACAACCCTACATACTATTTTTTGAATTCATTTGTGGGGCAAGGGCATCGCGGGCTGGCCAGCCTTTATTGCCCATCCCTTAGCTGCCCCTTGAGAAGGTGGTGGTGAGCTGTTTTCTTGAATCGCTGCAGTCCATGTGCTGTGGGTTGACCCACAATGCTGGTAGGGAGGGAATTCCAGGATTTTGACGCAGCGACTGTGAAGGAACGGTGATATATTTCCAAGTCAGGATGGTGAGTGGCTTGGAGGGGAACTTGCAGGGGGTGGTGTTCCCATGTATCTGCTGCCCTTGTCCTTCTAGCTGGAAGTGGTTGTTGGTTTGGAAGGTGCTGTCTGAGGAACTTTGGTGAATTGTTGCAGTGCATATTGTAGATAGTACACACTGCTGCTACTGAGTGTCGGTGGCAGAGGGATTGAATGCTTGTAGATGGGGTGCCAATCAATGCGCTACTTTGTCCTGGGTGGTGTTGAGCTTCTTGAGTATTGTTGGAGCTGCACCCATCCAGGCAAGTGGGGAGTATTCCATCACACTCCTGACTTGTGCCTAGTAGATGGTGGGCAGGCTCTGGGAAGTCAGGAGGTGAGTTACTCGCTGCAGTATTCCTAGCCTCTGACCTGCTCTTGTAGTCACTATTTGTGGTGAGTCCAGTTGAGCTTCTGGCCAATGGTAACCCCAAGGATGTTGACAATGGGAGACTCGGTGATGGTTATACCATTTGAATGTCAAGGAGTGGTGGGTAGAGTGTCTCTTACTGGTAATGGTCATTGCCTGGCATTTGTGTGGTACGAAGGTTACTTGTCACTTGTCAGCCCAAGCCTGGATATCATCCAGAACTTGTTGCATTTGAACATGGACTGTTTCAGTATCCAAGGAGTGGCAAATGGTGCTGAGCGTTGTGCAATCATCAGTGAACATCCCCACTTCCAACCTTGTGGTGGAGGGAAGTAGCTGAAGAATCGGCGGGGGGGAGGTGATGACCTAGTGGTATTATCACTAAATTATTAATCCAGGAACTCAGTTATTGTTCTGGGGACCTGGGTTCAAATCTCCCCACAGCAGGTAGTGGAATTTAAATTCAATAAAAAATATCTGAAATTAAAAATGTACTGATTACTACGAAACCATTGTTGGAAAAACCCATCTGATTCACGAATGTCCCTTAGGGAAGGAAATCTGCCGTCCTTACCCGGTCTGGCCTACATGTGACTCCAGAGTCACAGCAATGTGGTTGATTCTTGACTGCCCTCGGGCAACTAGGGTTGGGCAATAAATGCTGGCCAGCCAATGGCACCCATATCACATGAATGAATAATAAAAAAACGAATGACATGTACCGCACCATTCAAGTTACAGTCAGGGTTTTGTTTAATGTGTATTGGAACAGGGCAAAGCAAGAATAACATTTCTTTAAAAACGAAGCTGTTGTATTTCTGTAGTCTTACCTCTGGACACTTCAACAGGATGTCCCAAAACGCTTCTTGGCCAATGTTCAACAATCACTACAGTGATTTTATTCCTTCGTGTGATGTGGGGGTCGCTGGCTGGGTCAGCATTTGTTGCCCATCCCTAATTGCCCCTTGAACTGAGTATCCCACACGGTCATTTCAGAGGGCAGTTAAGTATCAACCACATTGCTGTGGATCTGGAGTCACATGTAGGCCAGACCAGGTAAGGGTGACAGATTTCCTTCCCGAAAGGACATTAGTGAACTTGCATTTATATGGTGCTTTTAATGCAATAAAACATCCCAAAGTGATTTACAGGAGCATTATAAAACAAGCTATCACACTGAGCTATATAAGGATAATTGCTAAGGTAAGGCTATTAGGCTTCATTTCCAATATCTGTATATGACTATCAGTTTCACTGTGTAACTTTTGATTTGTAAACTTCTAATCTTAACCTGATGTATTACTGTATCCACCTATCATTCTCTAAATCTAAACAGTAACATTGATCTGATGTAAATGTTTGTTCTAAAATGATTGTTGGGCAAAATCGTACTGGGTAGCACAGTGGTTAGCACTGCTGCCTCTCAGCGCCAGCGACCCGGTTCGATTCCCACCCTAGGTGACTGTCTGTGTGGAGTCTGCACATTCTCCCCATGTCTGCGTGGGTTTCCTCCGGCTTCCGCCCACACCCCAAAGATGTGCGGGGTTAGATTGATTGCCCATGATGATAAATTGACCCTTAGTCTCCCTTAGAGGGATCAGCAGGGTAAATATGTGGGATTATGGGGATAGGGGCTGGGTGGGATTGTTGTTGACATGATGGGCTGAATGGCCTCCCCCTGCACTGTAGGGTTTTTATGATTTCTATGAAAATAACAAACATCCAACATAACTTGCCTGATGTGATACGCAGGAACACAGAAAATAAGAGCAGATGGAGGCCATTCAGCCCTTCAAACCTGCTTCACCATGCACAATGACCATCCAGCTCAAAGTTTATTTATTTGTCAGAAGTAGGTTTACATGAACACTGCAATGAAGTTACTGTGAAATACTCTGATTCTCCCCCCTCCCCCCACCCTAGCCTTTGATCCCTTTTGCCCCAAGTGCTATATCTAACTGCTTTGTGAAAACATAGAACACTACAGCACAAACAGGCCCTTCAGCCCACAAGTTGCTCTGATCATATCCCTACCTATAACCCTCAATCCCATTAAATCCCATGTGCTAACGTTCAATGTTTTGGCCTCAACTACTTTCTGTGGGAGTGAATTCTACAGACTGGCCACTCTCTAGAAGAAATTTCTCCTAATTTCTGTCCTAAACAGTTTACCCTGTATCCTCAGACTGTGACCCCTGGTTCTGAACATCCCCACAATCAGGAACATCCTTCCTGCATCTATCCTGTCTAGTCCTGTTCGAGTTGTATAGATTTCTATTTGTCCGCTGTCTAGCCTCACAACTTGCAGGAACTTCCTGTGAAATAACCAAATATAAGAACATAAGAACATAAGAAATAAGAGCAGGAGTAGGCCATCTAGCCCTTCGAGCCTGCCCCGCCATTCAATAAGATCTGAAATCCTTCAAATTGGTAATATACTTTTCCATCCTTTTCATCGGATATAGACATCACTGGGCAAGACCAGATATTGCCCATCCCCAGTTACCCTTGAACTGAGTGCCTTGCTAAGCCATTTCAGAGGGTAATTAAACCTCGAGTCACAGATAGAACTGATCAGGTATGGGACTAGCATGACACTGAGATCCCTCTGTACCACTGAGTCCTTGAATCTCTCTATCTGCTTTTCTATCCTTCTCACTAAAGTGAACAAGTTTTTTGATTTGATTTATTATTGTCACATGTATTAACATACAGTGAAAAGTATCGTTTCTTGTGCACTGTACAGACAAAGCAGACCATTCATAGAGAAGGAAAGGAGAGAGTGCAGGCTGTAGTGTTGCAGTCACAGCGAGGGTGTAGAGAAAGATCAACTTAATGTGAGGTAGGCCCATTTAAAAGTCTGACAGCAGCAGGAATTAAGTTGTTCTTGAGTCGGTTGGTACGTGAGTTCAGAATTCTGCATCCTTTTCCCGATGGGAGAAGGTGGAAGAGAGAATGCCCGGGGTGCGTGGGGTCCTTAATTATGCTGGCTGCTTTGCCGAGGCAGCAGGAAGTGTAGACCAAGTCGATGGATGGGAGGCTGGTTTGCGTGATGGATTGGGCTGCATTCACAACCTTTTGTAGTTTCTGTCAGTTTTGGACAGAGCAGGAGCCCATACCAAGCTGTGATACATTCAGAAAGAATGCTTTCTATGGTGCATCTGTACCATATTTCCATATGTACAAATGTTCACATTTCCCCACATTACACTCCATCTGCCAATTTCTGACCCACTCGCATATCCCTCTGCTCTACCCCCTCTTGACAGCTTACTTTTCCACCTATCTTGGTGTCCTTGGAAAATTGAGCTTTCAGTCTCTTCTTTCAAGTCATCGATATAGATGGTAAATAGTTGAGGCCCAGCACCAATCCCTGTGGCACTCCAATAATTATAGCCTGCCAATCTGAAAAGACCCATCTAATCCTGTTCACTCAGACAGTGTAAAAAGTCTCACAAAACCAGGTTAAAGTCCAACAGGTTAATTTGGTAGCGAACGCCAGTAGCTTTCGGAGCTTTGCCCCTTCATCAGTTGAGTAGGGAGTTCTGATCACAAACAGGGCATATAAAGGCACACTCAGTTTACAGAATACTGATTAGAATGTGAGTCTTTACAGCTACTCAATCTGTGATCAGAACTCCCCACTGACCTGACAAAGGGGTAGATCCCCAAAAGCTAGTGGCATTTGCTACCAAACAAATCTGTTGGGCTTTAACCTGGTGTTGTGAGACTTCTTACTGAGTTTACCCCAGTCCAACACTGGCATCTCCACATCAGTCAGCACCAAACAGGAAGCAATGTTCAGCACCATTTGGGGCCCCTCAGATACCGAAACAGTCCATGTCCAACTGTAGAAAGTTATGCAGGCTTAGGTCAACAAGTAACATTCATACCACACAAGTGCCAGGCAATGACCATCTACAACAAAAGTGAATCTAACCATCGCCCCTCGACATTCAATGGCATTTCCATCACTGAATCTCCATCAACATCCTGGAGATTACCAGTGAGCAGAAACTGAACTGGACGAGCAACATCAATACTGTGGTTACCAGGACCAGGTCAGAGGCTGGGAATTTCGCCTCCTGAATTTGGGAATTCACTTCCTGACTCCCCAAAGCCTGTCTGCCATCTACAAGGCACGAGTCAGGAGTGTGATGGAGTACTCCCCACTTGCCTGGATGGGTGCAGCTCCAACAACACTCAAGAAGCTCAACACCATCCAGGACGAAGCAGCCGACAAACGCCATCCACAAACGTCCACTCCCTCCACCACCAATGCTCAGTAGCAGCAGTGTGTACTATCCACAAGATTCACTGCAGCAACTCAAGGCTTCTTAAGCAGCAGCTTCCAAACCCATGACCTCTACCAACTAGACAGACAAGGGTGGTAGGTACATGGGAACACCACCGCCTGGAGGTTCCCCTCCAAGTCACTCATCCTGACTTGGAAATATATCACTGTTCCCTCACTGGATCAAAATCCTCAAGCTCTCTTCCTAACAGCACTGTGGATGTACCCACACCATACATGCACTGCAGCGGTTCAAGAAGGCAGCTCACCGCCACCTCCTTAAGGGGCAATTAGGGAGGAACAATAAATGTTGGCTTAGTCTCCTGTAAGTGAATAGAGGAAAATAAAACAATCCTTTATCCAAGCTTTATCCGCTGTATAACCTTATAGCTGCTTATCAAGGTGATAATGATCGATTTCAAAAAGAAGTTGGACGTGCATTTGGGGGAAGGTACTGGGGATAGAGCAAGATAATGGGATTGACAGGATTTTTCTATAGAGAGCACTGCCATGGCTGCCTCCTCTGACAAATGCCTCTCTGCTGCCTTAACTTTATTTATTCATGTTACAAGTAGGGTTACATTAACACTGCAATGAAGTTACGGTGAAAGTCCCCTAGTCACCACACTCTGGCATCTGTTCGGGTACACTGAGGGCCAATTCACCTAACCAGCATGTCTTTCGGACTGTGGGAGGAAACCCACACAGATACGGGGAGAATGTGCAGACTCCGTACAGCCAGTGACCCAAGCCGGGAATCGAACCCGGGCCCCTGGCTCTGTGAGGCAGCAGTACTAACCACTATGCCACCCCCTAACCTAGGATTATTACACCTCCAATGAGGGGCAAGGTTGAGAAGGCAGAGCCGTTATGAATAACCTCCGCCTGTGCGGGAATTGAACCCGTGCTGTTGGCATCGCTCTGCATCACTAACCAGCCATCCAATCAACTGAGCTAAACCCATGTCTGCGTGGGTTTCCTCCGGTTTCCTCCCACAGTCCAAAGATGTGTGGGTTAGGTTGATTGGCCATGCCAAATTGACCCTGGTGTCAGGGGGACTTGCTCAGGTAAATATGTGGGGTTATGGAAATATGGCCAGAGTGGGATTGTAATCGGTGCAAACTTGATGGGCTGAATGGCTTCCTTCAGCACTGTAGGGATTCTATGGATCCCCAGAACAGTTGCAACAAAATAGCTCATTGGAGAGGAACCATTGACCAGAAAGTCAACTCAAACAGTCACACAAATGCTGTGGCTACAGGAACACAATTAATCTATACTCTCTGGAGGATGAAGAATATGAGGCAATCTCACTGAAATGTACATACAGTTTGTAGAAGGTTTGAGTGGATAGATGCCAGGGGGATGTTACCCATGGCTGAAGAGTGTAGAGCTAAGGGGCCATAATCTCGGGAAAAGGGGTTGGCCATTTACAACTGGGAGGAATTAGTTTTCAGAGCTATCTCAGGAGACCATAAACGAGGTTGAATTTCACTAAGAGACCAAGAGCTGGCACGTCTGTGAACACTCGAGTGTCCCATCCCTTCTTATATTTCTGATATTCTTCTATTCTCAAATGTGTCTTTGGGAATTTAATTCCCAAGCTGTCCAGAGGAGTTAAAATTCCTGCCTGTAACCCACATTACATAAATATTATTTGTTTATATTTGTCTCAATAACAAAGCCCAGCATTTGATTAGATTTATTATTGTCACATGTATTAATGTACACTGAGAACTATTGTTTCTTGCGCGCTATATAGACAAAGCATACTGTTCATAGAGAAGGAAAGGAGAGGGTGCAGAATGTAGTGTTACAGTCATAGCGAGGGTGTGGAGAAAGATCAACTTAATGCAAGGTAGGTCCATTCAAAAGTCTGACGGCAGCAGGGAAGAAGCTGTTCTTGAGTCGGTTTGTACGTGACCTTAAACTTTTGTATCTTTTTCCCGATGGAAGAATGCGGAAGAGAGAACGTCCGGGGTGCGTGGGGTCCTTAATAATCCTGGCTGCTTTGCCGAGGCAGCGGGAAGTGTAGAGGAGTCAATGATGGGAGGCTGGTTTGCGTGATGGATTGGGCTACATTCACGATCCTTTGTAGTTCTTTGCGATCTTGAGCAGAGCAGGAGCCCATACCAAGCTGTGATACAACTAGAAGAAATACTTCCTATGGTGTATCTATAAAGGTTGGTGAACATCGTAGTGGACCTAGTCTTCTAAGAAGGTAGAGGTGTTGGTGGACTTTCTTAACTAAAGCTTAGGCATGGAGGGGATGTGGTCAGATTGTTGGTGATCTGGAGGTATTTAATGAATGATGTTTGAAATTGAATCCACCTAATGTCAAGAAAATGCAGTAACCAATTTTGACACAGCAAGATCCCAGATCAATGGTATGATAATGACTTTTTTATTTCTGTTTTTGCGATGTTGCCCAAGGGATAAATATTGTTCAGAGCATTGCCCTTCTTCTGACTTAAAAAAGCTGACAGAGTCTTGGTAAAGCCATTTTCACTCTACAACCCTCCCAATATCTCTGTCCTCCTCCAAATCTGTCCCCAGCTCAGTCACTCCAGCATTAATGGCCATGCTGATCAGCTGCCTAGACAATAAACCCAGGGTTTTTGGACTGAATGACAGGTTCCAGTACCATGAGATTCTAAGGTGGCACAGTGGTTGGCACTGCTGCCTCACAGCGCCAGGGACCCAGGTTCCAGGATTGGGTCACGGTGTGGAGTTTGCACATTCTCCCCCTATCTGCGTGGATTTCCTACAGGTGCTCAAGTTTTCTCCCACAGTCCAAAAATGTGCTGGTCAGGTGGATTGGCCATGCTAAATAAGGCATAGGAGCAGCATTTAGGCCACTCAGCCCATCGATTCTGCTCCACCATTCAATCATGGCTGATATTTTTCTCATCCCCATTCCCCTGTCTTTTCCCCATAACCCCTGATCTCCTTATTAATCAAGAACCTATCTATCTCTGTCAAAGACACTCAATGACCCGGCCTCCACAGCCTTCTGTGGCAAAGAGTTCCACAGATCCAGCATTCTCTGGCTGAAGAAATCCCTCCTCATCTCTGTTTTAAAGGATCGCCCCTTTAGCCTGAGGTTCTAGTTTTTACTACTGTTGGAAACGTCCTCTCCACATCCACTCTATCCAGGCCTCTCAGTATCCTATAAGTTCCCCTCCTCATCCTTCTGAACTCCAACGAGTACAGACCCAGAGTCCTCAACCATTCCTCATAACGATAAGCTCGTCATTCCAGGGATCATTCTTGTGAACCTCCTGTGGACCCTTTCCAAGGCCGGCACGTCCTTCCTTAGATACAGGGCCCAAAACTGCTCACAATATTCCAAACGGAGTATAATAGATGCTGCTGGACCTGCTGAGATTTTCCTGCATTTTCTCTTTTGCTTTAATCTGAGGCTGAGTACCGGGGCAATTTTTGCCCCCGTGTTCGCTGTGTGAGTACAGATGGTGACGTGAGCACCAAAACCTTACAAGAATTGGAAAATTAGATTCTCGCTGGTGAGATCTTTTTTTTTTGTTCCCTGGTCCCTTGCCGTGACGTAATGGGGCTCCCACCTAGAAACGTTACTGGCAGGGGGGCTGGGCCAAAAAATGATCAGAGAACGAGACCTCGCTGGCGAGAATCGAGTTTTCTGATTCATGAGGGGGTGCCGGGGATAGTGCCAGGATGCTGTGCCAGAGCAGGGCCTCGGGGGGGCACCATTGGGAAGGTTCCCTTTATATGGGATGGGGGTGCCCTGATGCTTGCATGTTGGAGCAGAGGGGTGGGTGTTATGGTTCAGATCAAAAAAACTAAAGTATTTTATGGCACCTGCCTGGATCGTAAGTTTTGCAGCTTGAATTTGGCTAGGGTAAGCATGTTTCACTTCAGGTATGATTCAAGTGACCCACTAGGGAGCTCTTATCAAACAAAGTTTATTTAAGAATATAGTTAACATGTATAGTAAGAAAATTAGCAAGAACTTTTATCAATTACAAACATAAGAAATAGGAGCAGGAGTAGGCCATCTAGCCCTTCGAGCCTGCCCCGCCATTCAATAAGATCATGGCTGATCTGTCGTGGCTCAGTTCCACATTCCCGCCCTCTCCCCATAACCCTTAATCCCCTCTCTTATCAAAAACCCATCAACCCGCGTCTTAAAAATATTTAGCGAGGTAGCCTCCACCACTTCAACGGGCAGAGAATTCCAGAGATTCACCACCCTTTGAGTGAAGAAGTTCCTCCTCAACTCTGTTCTAAACTGCCCCCCCGTTATCTTGAGGCTGTGCCCCCTAGCCCTACTGTCCTTTCTGAGCGGGAAGAGTCTCTCCACCTCTATCCTATCCATCCCATTCATCATCTTATATGTCTCAATGAGATCTCCCCTCATTCTTCTAAACTCTAATGAGTACAAGCCTAGTTTATTCAGCCTAAACAAAATAACCACAATAATGTATAATCCTTAACAAATATATATCTAAGATGTTCCAACCAAAACTTCCTTTGGACAATACCCTTCTCTCAGATTTAACACAGCAAAGACTAATGTTCACGTGATGCTAGAATTAAGTCCTTTGGATGAATTCTGCAGCTCTGTTGAACAGCAGGGAGACACTCTGGTCAAGCCACCAACAGCAGTTTCTCTACTGCTAGAAGGCAAGAAGCCTTGCTTTTAGAAAACCAGCAGAATTTTCAAAACCCAGGGAAAGAGAGAGAGAAAAACGCTGCTTTTAATCTGATCTCCACTCCCTTCTAAACTAAACCTTACAGCTCTAAACTGAAGATGAAAGAGTGCTGTCATCTGATCTGCAATCGTTCTTCCTCCTAACAATGCAGCATCGTAAACATCCCAGTAAAAATAAATAAACCCCATTTAAGCAGCAATAAAAGGATAAACCAGCAACCATGACATCAGATAAGGTTGTGAGCCTGATTTGAAATAAAATTCTTCAAGGTACACTAATGTTATAGGGGGTTCTCGCAGCCCATTCATTGCTAACTCTATCAGGCCCCACCCCATCAGGGTGATAGCGGAAACAGAGTGCCAGAGAATCTGGAGAGAAAACTCGGCCATGGTGCTGGAGAGCTACATGCCGGTTTTCTTGTCTCAGCCAGCGTTCTGGCCACAAGATTCCACCTGTTGTGTCTAATTGTAGACACCAGACTTTGAGAAGGATGCTAATGGCTTGGTGCAGGGAACATTTAGCAGAATAACACTGGGAATGAGGGACTCCAGACAATAAGACCATAAGAATTACGCCACTCGGCCCATCGAGTCTGCTCTGCCATTCAATCATGGCTGATACTTTTCTCATCCCCATTCTCCTGCCTTTTCCCCCATAACCCCTGATCTCCTTTATTAATCAAGAACCAGCTATCTCTGTCTTAAAGACACTC
Source organism: Carcharhinus amblyrhynchos (assembly GCF_965287045.1). NCBI lineage: Eukaryota > Metazoa > Chordata > Chondrichthyes > Carcharhiniformes > Carcharhinidae > Carcharhinus > Carcharhinus amblyrhynchos. The sequence goes on from NC_137331.1 coordinate 123,090,928, forward strand.
AATGACCTGGTCTCCACAGCCTTCAGAAAGTTCCACAGATTCTCCACTCTCTGGATGAGGACAAACCCCCTCATCTGTGTTTTAGAGGATCGTCCTTTTACCCTGAGGTTCTAGTTTTTCCTACTAGTGGAAATATCCTCTCCACATCCACTCTATCCAGGCCTGGCAATATCCTGTAAGTTTCAATAAGATTCCCCCTCATCCTTCTAACTTCTAATGAGTACAGACCCCGAGTCCTCAACCATTTCTCATACAACAAGCTCTTCATTCCAGGGATCATTCTTGTGAACCTCCTCTGGACCCTTTCCAAGGCCCAGTACATCCTTTTTTTTTTCAGATATGTAGAAAGACTGGGTTTTTCTCCTTGGAGCAGAGAAGGTTAAGGGGAAATTTAACATTAATGTTCAAAATCTATAAAGGTTTTGAGAAGAATAAAATAAAAATGAAGCTTTCCAGCAACAGGAAGGTTGATTTGATTAGTTGTTGTTATATGTATTGGGATACACTGAAAAGTATTGTTTCTTGCTTGCTATACGGACAATGCATACTGTTCATAGAGAAGGACGGGAGAGAGTACAGAATGTAGTGATACAGTCACAGCTAGGGTATAGAGAAAGATCAACTTAATACAAGGTAGGTCCATTCAAAAGTCTGATGGCAGCAGGGAAGAAGTTGTTTTTGAGTTGATTGGTACATGAACTCAGACTTTCGTATCATTTTCCCGACGGAAGAAGGTGGAAGAGAGAATGTCCGGGGTGCATGGGTCAGGCTGGCTGCTTTTCCGAGGCAGCAGGAAGTGTAGACGGAGTCAATGGATGGGAGGCTGGTTTGTGTGATGGACTGGGCTACATTCGCGTCCCTTTGTAGTTCCTTGTGGTTTTGGGTAGAGCAGGAGCCCAGACCAAGAAAGACACAACCAGAAAGAATGCTTTCCATGGTGCATCTGGTCAGCAGGCGATACAGATTTAAGGTGAAGAGAATCAAAGGGAAGTTGGGGAGGATTGTCCAGGATGGTGTGTTGTTCTATCTGGAACCCACTGCCCGAAGCGGATTCAGCAGGAACTTTGGTAGGGGAATTGGAGAGATATTCCAAGGGGAAACATTTGCAGGCCTATGGGGAAAGGGCAAGGGGAGTGGGACTAATTTGGGAGCTCCTTCAAAGAGCTGACACAGGCACAATGGGCCGAATGGCCTCCTTCTGTACTGTATGGTTCTGTGGTTTAAACTAGGTTAATGTTAAATGTTTCTCAACGAGATTTCCTCACAATAAAACATAACGGTAATTGTTCAGTGACATATTAATTCAGTCCATCAGTCTCTGAACTATATCTTCTGCATCATTTACTCTAATGATTTAATTTACTTTGATGAGTGCCTGACAGAGCCAGGTTTCAAACCCATAGCTTAAGGCTTTAGACTTCAGTGCCTACAACTGAATTCAACTTAATCAATCTGTGGATGTGGTTTTTGATTTCATTTCATAAATTGTCTTCATTTCACACACCTGGCATCTAAGTCATGATGATCTGGAATTATCTCTCATCTTCCACTCCCCCATCCTAAATAAAATACCAGAAATGTTTTCTTTTATTTGTGAGGCTACGGAATTAAGACAGATCGATAAGCGATCGTCTGGTGTCTAATTCCAGGGAAGAACAGACTCATTGGGCAGAGATTCCTGGCCACGCTTGCCCCAAGACTGGAAAATCCCATTCAGATCAATGGACTTTTGTATCTATGGTCCGTGTCCTGTCCACTACAATTCCCGTGGTGAGTGGGATGGAGAAATATCTGCCCAGAAAGTGCTGGAAAATCTCAGCATCTGTGGACAGTGAGCCACAGTTAAAATTTCGAGCCCAATCTCACTCTTTTTCAGAATCTTTGCAACATGATGAGCATGAAGCTGGAGATATGTAATGTAACCACCAACAATTATGTTTGGCCTGAACAAGCCAAGGGCAATTAGGGATGGGCAACAAATGCTGGCCCAGCCAGCGTTGCCCCACATCCCACAAAAGAACAGAAGCAAAACAGCCACAAAAGGATTTGGATGGAATATAGGGGAGGATAACTGGACTGGTATCAAAAAACTGAGCATCTGAGGTCATCGAGTCATAGAGGTTTACAGCATGGAAACAGGCCCTTCAGCCCAACTTGTCCATGTTGCCCTTCTTTTTAAATTCCTAAGTAATCCCAATTGCCCACGTTTGGTCCATATCCTTCTATACCCATCGTATCCATGCAATTGTCTAAATGCTTTTAAAAGACAAAATTGTACCTGCCTCTACTACTACCTCTGACAGCTTGTTCCAGACATTCACCACCCTCTGTGTGGAAAAAATTGCCCCTCTGGACACTTTTGTTTCTCTCCCCTCCCTCATTAATTTATACACCTCTATAAGATCACCTCTCAGCCTTCTGCGCTCCAAGGAAAAAAAGTCCCAATCTATCTGGCCTCTCAAACCATCAAGTCCCAGTAGCATCCTAGTAAATCTTTTCTGCACTCTTTCTAGTTTAATAATATCCTTTCTATAATAGGGTGACCAGAATTGTACACAGTATTCCAAGTGTGGCCTTACCAATGTCTTGTACAACTTCAACAAGACTTCCCAACTCCTGTATTCAATGTTCTGACCAATGAAACAAAGCATGCTGAATGCCTTCTTCACCACTCTGTCCACCTTCACTTTCAAGGAGCTATGAACCTGTACCCCTAGATCTTTTTGTTCTGTAACTCTCCACAATTAACTGAATAAGTCCTGCCCCAGTTCAATCTACCAAAATGCATCACCTCGCATTTGTCTAAATTAAACTCCATCTGCCATTCTTCAGCCCACTGGCCCAATTGATCAAGATCCCATTGCAATTGGAGATAACTTTCTTCACTGTCCACTATACCACCAATCTTAGCGTCATCTGCAAACTTACTAACCATGTCTCCTATATTCTCATCCAAATCATTAATATAAATGATAAATAGTAGTGGACCCAGCACTGATCCCTGAGGCACACCACTGGTCACAGGCTTCCAATTTGAAAAACAACTCTCTACAACCACCCTTTGGCTTGTGTCAAGAAGTCAATTTTGTATCCATTTAGATACCTCACCCTGGATCCCGTGAGATTTAACTTTATGCAACAACCTACTATGCAGTACCTTGTCCAAGGCCTTGCTAAAGTCCATGTAGACAACATCAACTGCACTGCCGTCATCTACCTTCTTGGTTACCCCTTCAAAAAAGTCAATCAAATTTGTGAGACACGATTTTTCACTCACAAAGCCATGCTGACTGTCCCTAATCAGTCCTTGCGTCTCTAAATGCCTGTAGATCCTGTCTCTCAAAATACCTTCCAACAATTTACCCACCGCAGATGTGAGGCTCACTGGCCTGTAGTTCCCAGGCTTTTCTCTGCTGCCCTTTTTAAACAAAGGCACAACATTTGCCGCTCTCCAATCTTCTGCACCTCACATGTGACTATCGATCATTCAAATATCTCAGCTAGGGGACCCGCAATTTCCTCCCTAGCCTCCCACAATGTCCTGGGGTATACTTGATGAGGTCCCAGAGATTTATCTACCTTGACACGCTTTAAGACTTCCAGTATCTATTTAAGGGTGTCCAGAGCCAGGGGTCACAGTCTAAGATACACGGTAGACCGTTTTAGGACCGAAATGAGGAGAAATTCCTTCACCCAGAGAGAGGTCAGCCTGTGGAATTCACTACTACAGAAAGTAGTTGAGGCCAAAACATTGAATGTTTTCAAGAAGAAAGAACAGTTAGCACCAGAACAGTCCCTTCGGCCCACCAAGTCTGTGCTGACATGGATGCCTCTCTAATATTTCCTTGGCTGTACATGGTCCACTTCTCTCTATTCATGTATCTATCCAGATGTCTCTTCAACGATGCTATGTCAACCTGGGAAAAAGACTCTGAGTATCCTCTCTATCCAAGCCTGTCATAATCTTGTAAAGCTCTATCAGGTCCCCCCTCATCCTCCGATGCTCCAATGAAAACAATCTGAGTTTGTTCAACCTTTCTTCATTTTTATTTACTTTCTTATTAGTCACAAGTAAAGCTTGCATTAACAATGCAATGAAGTTACTAAGGAATTCCCTCGTCGCCACACTCCGGCGCCTGTTCGTGTCAGTGCACCCTAACCGGCACGTCTTTCAGAGTGTGGGAGGAAACCGGAGCACCCGGAGGAATCCCACGCAGACATGGGGAGAATGTACAGACTCCACACAAGCCGGGAATCGAACCCGGTCAGTGGCACTGTGAGGCAGCAGTGCTAACCACTGTGCTACCGCGCTGCCCCAGTTAGATGGCCAATTAGGACATTAGAGACAGCACTTGAGACGAAGGGGGTTGAAGGATGTGGGGGAAGGCGGGATCAGAGCTGGGTGATCACCAAGGAGCAAGCTCGAAAGGATGAATGGCCTCCTCCTTGGCCTCCAACTTCTCTGAAGTTTCTATGAAGAAGCTGAGGAGGTGGGAATAAAGGGGATTAAAAGGATCAAACAAACTACATCAAGTTTCAAAAATTTACAGACTGCAGGTGAACTAAACTTTTTCAGCCAATACTCGGCTGTGTGTGTGAACGACTAGAATGCAAGGGGTTAGAAATCTCACTTCAGCTGCACAATGCCCTCATTAGACCGTGAAAAATAGGAATAGGATTAGGCCACTCAGCCCCTCGAGTCTGTTCCACTATTCAATAGGATCATGGCTGATCCGAGTGACATTCCTCGTGTCCACTTTTTCCTGCTGTTTTCCCCTAACTTGATCCCCTTGCTAACCTGGTTAGACACTAGAAGCAGGAGTAGGCCATTTGGCCCTTCGAGCCTGCTCTGCCTTTCATTCTGATCATGGCTGATCATTGAATTCAATATCCTGGTGTTTCCCCACCCCCCACCCCACTTCCTCCCATATCCCTCGATCCCTTTAGCCCCAAGAGCTATAACTAATTTCTTCTTGAAATCACACAACATTTTGGCCTCATTACTTTTCTGTGGGAGTGAATTCCACACATTCACCACCCTCTGGGTGAAGAAATTTCTCCTCCCCTCAGTTTTAAAATATTTACACTTTATCCTCAAATTAAGAAAGTTAAAGTTTATTACTTAAGTGGCGAAAAACTGCAGCATGTGACGGTGCAGAGGGACCTCGGGGTCCTTGCGCATGAGTCGCAAAAACCCAGCCTGCAGGTGCAGCAGGTGGTCAGGAAGGCGAATGGGATGCTGGCCTTCATAGCGAGGGGGATTGAATATAAAAGTAGGGAGGTCTTGCTGCAGCTGTATAGGGCATTGGTGAGGCCGCAGCTGGAGTACCATGTGCAGTTTTGGGCGCCGTATTTACGCAAGGATATTTTGGCCTTGGAGGGAGTGCAGAGGAGGTTTACTAGGCTGATGCCGGAGTTGAGGGGGTTGAGCTATGAGGAGAGGCTGAATAAACTAGGCTTGTACTCGTTAGAGTTTAGAAGAATGAGGGGAGATCTCATTGAGACGTATAAGATGATGAATGGGATGGATAGGATAGAGGTGGAGAGACTCTTCCCGCTCAGAAAGGACAGTAGGACTAGGGGGCACAGCCTCAAGATAAAAGGGGGGCGGTTTAGAACGGAGTTGAGGAGGAACTTCTTCACTCAAAGGGTGGTGAATCTCTGGAATTCTCTGCCCGTTGAAGTGGTGGAGGCTGCCTCGCTAAATATTTTTAAGACGCGGGTTGATGGGTTTTTGATAAGAGAGGGGATTAAGGGTTATGGGGAGAAAGCGGGAAAGTGGAACTGAGCAGCGACAGATCAGCCATGATCTTATTGAATGGCGGGGCAGGCTCGAAGGGCTAGATGGCCTACTCCTGCTCCTATTTCTTATGTTCTTATTCATCACAAGGCTGACATTAACACTGCAATGAAGTTACTGTAAAATTCCCCTAGTCGCCACACTCCAGCACCTGTTCGGGTCAATGCACCCTAACCAGCACGTCTTTCAGACTATGGGAGGAAGCTGGAGCATGCAGAGGAAACCCACACAGACATGGGGAGAATGTGCAGATTCCGCACAGACAGTGACTCGAGCGGGAATCGAACCTGGGTCACTGGCGTTGTGAGGCAGCAGTGCTAACCACTGTGTTATCGTGCCACCCCTACCACCACTAGTTCTGGACTCCCCCACTATCGGGAACATTTTTTCTGAATCGACCGTGTCTAACCCTGTTAGAATTTTATAAGTTTCTGTGAGATCCCCTCTCACTCTTCTAAACTCCAGTGGGTATAATCTCAACTGATTTGGTCTCCCCTCATATATGACTGACCTGCCATCCCAGGAATCAGCCGGGTAAACCTTTGCTGTGCTCCCTATATAACAAAGACATCCTTCCTCAGATAAGGGCACAGGACAAGCCCTTGTTCCGTAATGGAGAAATTGTGGATTTTATGGGGAAGCAGTGGTGATTAGTATTGTCACTGGATCAGAATCCAGAGACCCAGAGCAAGAGATGGGGGCCCGGGTTTAGAATCCTGCCAGGGCAGATGGTGAAATTTGAGTTGTTAGAAAATCTGGAATTAAAAGTGTAATGATGACCATGAAACAATTGTCATGGGCGGCACAGTGGTTAGCACTGCTGCCTCATAGAGCCAGGGACCTGGGTTCGATTCCCAGCTTAGGTCATCGCCTGCGCGGAGTTTGCACGTTCTCCCCGTGTCAGCGTGGGTTTCCTCGGGTGTCCCAGTTTCCTCCCACATTCCAAAGATGTGCGGATTAGGTGGATTGGCTATGCTAAATTGCCCCTTAGTGTCAGAGGGAACCAGCTAGGGTAAATGCATGGGGTAATGGGGATAGGGCCTGGGTGGGATTGTGGTCGGTACAGACTTGATGGGCTGAATGGCCTCCTCCTCCTCGTGTAGGATTCTATGGTTCTAAAACTGCACACAATAGATGATATCTCGAATGCTGTGAGAAATTCTGGGCGCCACATCTCAGGAAGGATATAATCAACTGTACAGGGAGATTCATTTATCCTTTTATGAGAATATTGGCCATCGCTATAATTGACCTGGCTCGCAATGCCATCCCTGAGGGCAGTTGAGAGTCAGCCACATTGCTGTGGCTCTGGAGTCACATGTAGGCCAGGCCGGGTAAGGATGGCAGATTTCCTTCCCTAAAGAACACTAGTGAACCAGATGGGTTTTTCCCGACAATCACTGCGAACGTTGGAAATCTGAAATAAAAGCAGGAAAACGCTGGGAAAACTCAGCAGGTCTGTCTATGGCGAGATAAAATTAGCATTAACATTTTGGGTCCAGTATGACTCGTGGCCACCATTACTGTAAACGGCTTTATATTCCAAATTTATCAATGGAATTTAAATTCCACCAGAGGGATTTGAAACCTTGCCCCCAGAGCATTAGCCTGGGCCTCTGGATGACTAGTCCAGTGACTTTAGTGACCTCAGTGTGGGTTTAGCAGAAATGTACCTGGACTCCAGGAATGACATTATAAAATGAGATTCCAGAAACAGGGTATATTGCCTCGAATTTAGAAGGTTAGGAGATGATTTGAATTCAATAAAGGGAGCAGATAGGGTGGAGAAAGAGGAATTATTTCTAGGGAATGGGAAGTTTCAGTCTAGGGGGACATTCCTGAAAGATCCATCTGGAATTTTTAGGCAGTGAAGGTGGGAAACATTTCTACATATACAGTCAGGATGTTTGGAACTCTTCTATTATTTGGCAGCTGGATGCAAGATCAATGGTTCATTTTAAATCTGACTCTGACACTACCTTTGGGTATCAGAAATCTAAGGAATAGGGGGCTGGGGTGGGTAAATAGACTTGGGTCACAGATCAGCCATAATCTCAACACTAAGGATTAGCGGGCATCTCCCATTCTTACCTTCCTGAGGGAAGACAGTGGCCTAGTGGGTATCGCTGGATTATTAATCCAGAAACTCAGCTAGTGTTCTGGGGACCCGGGTTCGAATCCTGCCATGGCAGGTGATGTAATTTGAATTCAATGAAAACACCTGGAATTAAGAATCTACTGATGACCATTGTCGATTGGTTCACTAATGTCCTTTAGGGAAGGAAATCTGCCATCCTGGTCTGGTCTGGCCTACGTGTGACTCCAGAGTCACAGTAATACAAGGCACTAGTTAGACCACACCTGGAATACTGTGAAGTCTTGCTCCTCTCATCTAAAGAAAGATATACTGGCATTGGAATTAGTCCAGAGAAGGTTCACTCGGTTGATCCCAGATATGGAAGGATTTCCTCATGAGGAGAGATTGAGTAGGTTGTGCCTCACTGGAGTTTGGAAGAATGAAAGGTGACCTTGAGAGATGTAGGATTCTCAGGAGGGTTGACAGGGTAGATGTTAAGAGGTCGTTTTCCCCTTGTGGGAGAGTCTAGGATCAGAGGACATCATCTCAGACTGAGAGATTTTAAGACAGAGATGAGGAGAAATTTCTTCTGAGGGGAGTGAATCCATGAATTCTTTACCACAGAGGGTTGTAGAGGTTGGGTCATTAAGTATGTTGAAGGCAGAGACAGATTTTTATTCAATAAGAGAATTAAGAGTTATGAGGATAGCGTGGAAAGGGAACTTGAGGATTATCAATTCGGATCAGTCATGATCTCATTGAATGGTGGAGCAGATATGATGGGCCGAATGGCCTATTCTGCTTCTACAGCCAATGACTTGATGGAGAGATCACACGTGACCCTATAATATCTATGCTGCTAAATCCTACCCCAACATATAAATATTCCCATCAGCTCATAGCACTGGTGTTCATGAAAGATCTCGAAAGCAGATAACCTAGCCGGCACATCCTTGGAATTTGAGGAAGTCAGAGCACCGGAGGAAACCCATGCAGACACGGGGAGAATGTGTAAATTCCACACACAAAGTGACCCAAGGCTGGATTTGAACCCAGGCCCCTCCACTCTGCTGCTCCAATAACACCTTGATTTTTAAAGTTCTCATTTTTGTCATCCATTCCATTCGTGCCCTAGATCATCTCCAATTCCCCAAACCTCTGCGTTCCTCTCATTCTGCCCTCTGTTCCTGACTTTGGTCACAACACCATTGGCAGTGTTATCTTCAGCTGCCTGGGAATCTAAGCTCTGGCATTCCCTCCCTAAACCTCTCTGTCCCTCTGTCTTTAAGGTGTTCCTTAAAACCTATGTTATGTCCTCACAACCCTAAGACCTCCTCGGTGTGGAAATTAGCTCAGTAATCCTCCTTGGGACAGTGAGGCATTGTACAAACGCACACTCTTTACTTTCACTGGATGTGGTAGAGGTCACGGGTTTGGAAGGTGCTGTCGAAGGGCGCTGGGTGAGTTGCTGCAGTGTATCTTGTGGATGGTGCACACTGCATTGGTGATGGATGGGGTGCCAAACAAGTGGGCGACTTTGTCCTGAATGGTGTTGAGTTTCTTGAGTGTTGTTGGAGCTGCACCCATCCAGGCAAGTATTCCATCACACTCCTGACTTGTGCCTTTTAGATGGTGGACAGGCTTTGGGAAGTCAGGAGGTGAGTTATCTCAGTAGGATTCCCAATCTCTGACCTGTGTTTGTAGCCGCAGTATTTATCTGGCTAGTCTAATTCAGTTTCTGGTCAATGGTAACCCCCAGATGTCGATTAAAATTTAAATGTCAAAGGCAGAGGTTTAGATATTTTCTTCTTGGAGATGGTCATTGCCTGGCACCCTGTGGTTTTAATGTTATTTGCCACTTGTCAGCTTGAGCCTGGATATCGTCCAGGTCTGGCTGCATTTGGACGTGGACTGTTTCAGTATCTGAGGGGTTGCGAATGTTGCTGAGCATTGTGTAATCATCAGTCACCATCCTCACTTCTGACTTTACGATGGATGGAAGGTCATTGCTGAAGATGGTTAGGCCTGGCACACAGGGGCGGCACAGTGGGTTAGCACTGCCACCTCACAGCGCCAGGGACCTGGGGTTCGATTCCCCGCTTGGGTCACTGCCTGTGTGGAGTTTGCACCTTTTTTCTCCGTGTCTGCGCGTGTTTCCTCCCACAGTCCAAAGATATGTGGGTTAGGTGAATTAGCCATGCTAAATTGCCCCTTAGTATCAGAGGGACCAGCTAGAGTAAATGTATGGGGATAGGGCCTGGATGGGATTGTGGTTGATGCAGACTCAATGGGCCGAATGGCCATTTCTGCACTGTAGGATTCTGTGGTTCTAACAATTGCTGCAGCCATACCCAATTTCCTGCCTTGTACCCGTAGCAAGCACAAGTCAGTGGTGGGACATCCACAGTGGAATATTGGATCCATTACGTTGCCAAATCTTGTGCTCAATAGTAAGAACACTTCATACTCGCAGCTAAACATGCCGAGTGATGTCGGTGTTAGGAAACGTTAGGGCAGCTGAGTGAAGTCATTAACGGCTGTAAAGCAATGTACAACACGCCCACAGCAGATCTTTCCTCTGACCAATCCTGGCTCAGTCACAGGGGTGGTTAAATGGTGCGTTAGGAGTAGATGTGTGAATTGTGACAATGAGATCCGACATGAATGATCGGAGAATCCCCTGCTGACGGCAGAGAGTCAGTGTAATTTTGAATTCCATACCCAGTCGGGTGGGGCAAGTTTGAAATTCTTGTCTTGAACCAAGGGCAACTCCATTGCTTTCTGTGTATTGTTCAATTTAATACAATACACAACCCCAAAACTGCCACTCAGCCCCTCTGATCATTGTGCCCACCCGACCTTACTTCATCTATCTGACCAGCAGAAAGCAGCCAGTTTTTAAAGTTTTTCATTGATTGCTGCCCCATTCACAAACATTCAATCCCACCCCCACCCCCGCCAGCACCCATCCCCCCCGCCCCCAGCACCCACGCACAGCGGTGGCCGTGTGTACCACCTACAAGAAGCACTGCAGCGACTCACCAAGGCTCCTTAGGCAGCACCTTCCAAACCCACGATCGCTATCTCCTGGAAGGACAGGAGTGGCAGACAGGAGTGGAATACCACCACCTGGGAGTTCCCCTCCCAGTCTCTCACCATCCTGACTGAGAAATATATCACCGTTCCTTCACTGTTGCTGGGTCAAAATCCTGTCACTGTCTGTGTGGAGTATGCACATTCTCCTCGTGTCTGCGTGGGTTTTCTCCAGGTGCTCCGGTTTCCTCCCACAGTCCAAAGACGTGCGGGTTAGGTTGATTGGCCATGCTAAAAAATTGCCCCTTAGTGTCCAGGGATGTGTAGGTTAGGGGGATTAGTGGGTAAATGTGTAGGGATATGGGGATAGGGCCTGGGTGGGATTGTGGTCGGTGCAGATTCGATGGGCCAAAGGGCCTGTTTCTGCACTGTAGGGTTCTCTAACAGCACAGTGGGTGTACCTACACCTCGTGGACTGCAGCAGTTCCCGAAGGCAGCTCACCACCACCTTCTCAAGGGGCAATTAGGGATGGGCAATAAACGTTGGCCTAGCCAGTAACACCCACATCCCATTAATGAATAATAAAACTACCCTCTATTTCTTTCTTCCCCATGTTTAGCTAGCTTACCCTGACATACAGGCATGCTATTTGCCCCATCTGCTCCTTGTTTTTTGTGTGGGATACACTCTCTCCAGATACAGAAATTTCTCATGAATTCATTATTGGATTTATGGTCCCCCAAAGGACTGGGGCTCATTTCAAGAGGGGTAGAATTGAGAAGCAGAGTAGTGATGTTATACTTGTGCAGAGCCTCAGCGCTCAGTCATTCGGCAATGAAATAGCAACTTGTATTTGAAACCAGATCCTCTGCTGGATGCACTACAGGGTTTGAGAATGCTTTTCCCTTGATAATTATTTGTGAAGCTGGAATCTGAAACCTGGGAAAGGATTCCAGGTACATTTCACACAGTGTGACCAGGGCTCGCAGCCTGGTTTCGCATCATCTGGCGCAAGTAAGCTGTTAGATCACCAACCTGACACATTCCACTCCACCTCAGTGTAACCATCACTGAATCCCCCCACTGTCAACATCCTTGGGGTTATCATTGACCAGAAACTCACCTGGACTCACCACATAAACACAGTGGCTATAAGAGCAGATCAGAGGCTGGGAATCCTGCGGTGAGTAACTCACCTCCTGACTCCCCAAAGCCTGTCCATCATTGACCAGGCACAAGTCAGGAGTGTGATGGAATACTCCCCACTTGCCTGGATGGGTGCAGCTCCAACAACACTCAAGAAGCTCAACACCATCCAGGACAAAGCAGCCCCACGTGATTGGCACCACATTCACAAACATCCACTCCCTCCAGTACTGACTCTCCGTAGCAGCCGTGTGTACCATCTACAAGATGCACTGCAGCAATTCACCAAAGATCCTTAGACAGCACCTTCCAAACCCACGACCACTTCCATCTAGAAGGACAAGGGCAGCAGATACAGGGGAACACCACCACCTGCAAGTTCCCCTCCAAGCCTCTCACCATCCTGACTTGGAAATATATCACCGTTCCTTCACAGTCACTGGGTCAAAATCTTAGAACTCCCTCCCTAACGGCATTGTGGGTCAACCCACAGCACATGGACTGCAGCGATTCAAGGAGGCAGCTCCCCACCACCTTCTCAAGGGACGGGGAATGAATGCTGGCCTAGCCAGCGACGACCATGTCCCACGAACGAATGAAAAAAACCTGAGCACGTATGGGCCGGGATTCACTGGGCCCACTAGCCCCTGTCGGGGAGCCCCATGGCCCGTTGAGTCAAACTTTCAGCTGAGATCCCCGTTGGGTGGCAAACACGTCAGGATGCTCCTGGCGCATCATGCCCACTCCAATCGGGTTCCTGCCAGAGCAGGCGGGAAGCCGATAAATATGTAAACCTCTTGATATACATTTTAATTACCGGGCTGGACACCCAATTCAATGTCCTCCTGCCATCGATTTTGCTCCCCACCCCCTTCACCAGGTGAGTTTTTTTGGTGCCAGTCCTGACAAACATGGATCCAACGCTTTGTACTCTGGGGCCTGGAGGTAAATGTGCCCCTCTGCCTCTGCCAGGCGGCAGACTGAGGGTCCCCTGGGGATGTTTGATTTGATCGGGCTAGGTTTGACCTTGCAATTTTTTTTTTCCCCTTGAGGTGAGGGTTTCATGGATGTACTTGTCCCTTTTTGCCCTGGGAAAGGTGGTGTTCAGTGAATTCTGGCATAAGATGTTCATTATAGCTTCTGTCCTCTAAAACCTTTGAAGTGCCCTGGTCACTTTGATATCCTAGCCCCTTGAACACCTGGAAGATTTCCAAATCATTGCAATACTACATCCCATAAAAGGGATTGGCCCAGGTGTTAAAAGCCCTCTGTAAAACACTCCTATAGAAATACCTATCAGGATTTGGTGAGAGATCCCCTCACAGCCCACAGCCACTGTAAAAAAAAAAAACCCCTTAGCACTGCCTTGATGGTCAGTTTCACTGGGGAGTACCCTTTTAACATTGGAAGGTTAGCATCTGGTGTTTGCATCCTCTTGAAGTGGTTTGATCGGATACGGATTATTTACCCACTAGCAAAGCGCCTTCTTTTCCTTCACAGTTGAACGCATCTCGAGTGCTTTGTGAACATTACGGTTAGAAAAGAGGAAGCTTAAACCTCATTAAAATGTCCAACCTGTCAATCAAAGGCTGAATGTTAATCAACATTGTGGTTAGGCTGGATTGTTTAAAAAAAATGGTGGCCCAATCTCTCTAAAGGAGGCCTGGCTGGCATGATTCCTGAGATGCATGCGTTGAAATGATTAAAGGTGGGGGAATCCATCTGACAGGTACTGGGAGTGCCAGTAGGGAACATTTGGAGAAGAGCACTTAGAGTGCAAATTTCAGAATTACTAGCATCAGGGAGCTGATGGAACCACTCCCATCTTTTAAGGTGTTGCTGTGAGATGTCAGATGGTGACGGCTAACACGAGGGGATATAGCTTTAAATTGAGGGGTGGTAATTATAGGACGGATGTCAGAGGTAGGTTCTTTACTCAGAGGGTAGTAAGGGTGTGGAATGCCCTGCCTGCAGCGGTTGTGGACTCGCCAACTTTAAGGGCATTCAAATGGTCAGTGGATAGGCATATGGATAATATTGGAATAGTTTAGGTTAGAGGGTCATTAGATTGGTTCCACTGGTCGGCGCAACATCGAGGGCCGAAGGGCCTGGACTGCGCTGTAATGTTCTATGTGCATACATTTTGACATGACTACAGCATCACAGCAATGCAACACTGTGGGGTGCTTTGTCCCAGGTTTCACTCGAACTAGAACAGAATGTCAGCAGGTATCACCATGAGGGAATTTAGGAATTATGCTTTTCAAATTTCAGAACATTTTGATAAGACACATGTATTAACATGCAGTGAAAAGTATTGTTTCTTGCGCGCTATGCTAACAAAGCATAGAGAATGTAGTGTTACAGTCACAGTTAGGGTGTAGAGAAAGATCAACTTAATGCAAGGGAGGTCCATTCAAAAGTTTAAAGATCGCAGAGAAATGCATAGTACTTACAGAACAGAGACAAGGCCCAAGTGGACAATGCTGGCCTTTATACACCCTCTAAAATTGTGACTCATGAGCCCAAGTGCTAAACCTGCGAGTTTCGCACTTCCAGACAAATTGAAATTGTGGTCACCTGCAATTAAGGCCAATATAAGGTGCAAAAACAGTCTTGCGAACAGGAGTCTAACAGTATCCGTTTAGCTCCGGTTCTAACCCTCACAACACAATAACCTTCAGTCCCCCTGTCTGTTCATGGCAACCTCCCAGCGAATTATTAGCAGCTCCCAGGAACAGGCCTTACTCCCTGTGTCATGTTGCTCGGCAATGAAACCTGAACCGAACAAATATTCGCCAAGAAAGCCATCGGAACGGGGAAAAAAAAATATTCTTTTAAAGATTCAGTGTTGTGATTCATCAGTCTGACACGCGTTTGTAGGGGACAAACTTGCTCCCCATTAGAAGAAAATATAAATATCAAAAGCTAAACATCTAGAGCTCAAAGTTCACAGCCCAACTTGTTCACGCTGCCCCTTTTATTAACCACTGAGCTAGTCCCAATTGCCTACATTTGGCCCATATCCATCTTACCCATGTCTTTTAAAAAGCGTTTAAAGTTACAAAATTGTACCCACCTCTACTATACTACCTCTGACAGCTCGTTGCAGACACTCACCACCCTCCGTGTGAAAAAAATTAGCACCTCTGGACACTTTTGTATCTCTCCGCTCTCACCCTAAACCTATGCCCTCTAGTTTTAGACTCCCCTACCTTTGGGAAAAGATGTTGACTATCGAGCTGATCTGTGCCCATCATTATTTTGTAGTCCTCTAAAAGATCATTGCTAATTCTCCTTTGGTCCAGAGAAAAGAGTTCCAGCCTCTCCTTTTAACTCGAACCATCAAGTCCCGGTAGCGTCCTAATAAATCTTTTCTGCACTCTTAATAATATCCTTTCGATGATAGGGTGACCAGAACTGTACACCGTATTCCAAGTGTGGCCTTGCCAATCTAGCATCCTTTCAAGGGTAGGTGTGTTTCACTCCTGAAAGACTAGCTGTAATTTTTATATTATGTTCCCTCGTCCTCAATTCCCCAAGCCAATGGAAATGGTTTCTCCCCTTACCTGTTCCCTTTAATCTCTTGAAAATTTCCATCAAACCACCTCTTCTTCTTCATTTTTGTGGATACAGCCCTGATTTGTTCAATATCTCCTCGTAATTTAACCTGTGGAGTTCAGATATAATTCTGGTAAATCTGTTGTGCTCCCTCCAAGACTTTCCTGGGGTGGAGGGACCAGAAACTGCTGGACTGCAAGTGTGGTCAAACCAGAACTGAAGCTTCAGCCTGCTTTGTGTCAACCTTGAACCTGTGGTCAAACCACACTTCAACCTGCTTTGTGTCAACCTTGAACCTGGCTGGAAGCATTGTAGTAAAGAAAAATCCTCAATTTCTTTAAAATCCTCATGGATATTAAAGAAACTGACTGATATTTGGAATGTTTGAAAAGGACTTTTTAAGATTTTGTATCATTTTATAAAGAGGTAAATTTCCTTGGATAATAGGAAAGACACGTCCGTGTGCCTTTGACCTGGAAGCAGTAACAACAGAAAGGGAAGATGAGCAACAAAGTCATGTAGCTGGCAGATGCAAAGGAGGGCCACACGTGGAGCAGGTGAAGGGTGACGTTGTTCAGCACTGTTAAGGTTCAGGTCAGAAACTCCAAAGTGCTTTATGGAGCCTGTCTGAATCATAAATTGTGCATTCTGACTTTGGCTAGAATAAGCACGAGATGTTTCACTTCAGGTATGATTCATAGAACATAGAACATTCCAGCGCAGTCCAGGCCCTTCGGCCCTCGATGTTGCGCCGACCAGTGGAACCAATCTAATGACCCTCTAACCTAAACTATTCCAATGTTATCCATATGCCTATCCACTGACCATTTGAACGCCCTTAAAGTTGGCGAGTCCACAACTGCTGCAGGCAGGGCATTCCACACCCTTACTACCCTCTGAGTAAAGAACCTACCTCTGACATCCGTCCTATAATTACCACTGCTTAATTTAAAGCTGTGTCCCCTCGTGTTAGCCATCACCATCCAAGGAAAAAGGCTCTCACTGTCCACCCTATCTAAGGAGCTTTTATCAAACAAAGTTTATTTAAGAATATAGTTAACTTGTACAGTAAGAAAATTAGTAAGAACTTTTATCAATTTAAAAACAAGAAAAAAAATGTATAACTCTTAATGAATTCGTCTGAAGTGTTCCAATTAAAATCAAAACCCGCAGACAAAAGTCCTTTTCACGGTTTTAACATAGCACAGACTTCTGCTCACGTGATGATGGAAATTGAGTCCTTTGGTTGAAGTCTGCATTTCTCTGGATTCACTCCAAACAGTTTCAAGACAAGACAGCTTCCCATAGCACCAGAGAGACTCTGGTCCTGCCCCTAACAGCAGCAGCTTTTCACTGTTCTGGAAAACAAGGCTCTGACATAGGGTCATCCAGACTCAAACTGTTGGTTCCATTCTCTCTCCACAGATGCTGTCAGACCTGCTGAGATTTTCCAGCAATTTTCTGCTTTTGTTCCTGTTTTCAGCTAACCAACAGGGAGAGAGAGAGAAAACACTTATTTTTAGCTTGTTTCCCTTCTAAGACTTAAGACCCGAAACTGAGAATCAATCCTTGTCACCTGACCTGGCCACAGGCTTTTTCTCCTCCCAACAATGACATCCCCTAAGGCCATGGGCATGGTTTTTTTAAAAAATCCTTTAAAAGGTACACTAACCTCACAGATATAGAGACAAAGAAGAACACACGTTTTTGAGGAGATTAAGAAAATTTCCCTCAGGAAAACATCAGTCTGTATATTTAGTAGGAAAGAAGACAAGAGTTCTTGAAGGTACGGTGCAAGCTGGCTAAGAAGGTTTAAAACCTGGAAAACTGTATGAAAAGTTTGGAGACATGAAAGAGCTGGGTATTTTCCCAGAAGTGGTCAAACCATGAACCATGGTGTTGTTTGTTGGTTGGTTGGTTGAAAATTAACTCTGTGACTTGAGGGAGAGAGTGTTTGTGAAAGTGTACCTTGCTGATGTTAATCTTACCCGTAAACCTCAGAGATGAAACTCGCTGTCAAATAGGACTCCTGACCTACCCTGGGTAAATAATGAACAGTGTATTGTGGAACTGCGTGGCCACAGTTTTGCAGGGAGCTATATGAATGCTTGTGCTTGGGGAAGATGAATGTGTATTGTATCATCTACTTAAAATGAAATTTACTTTTTATATTTGAAGTATCACTTGCCTATTCATGTATAATTTACACTGCTTCTGATTTGTGTTAAGATAAAAGTTATAAAAAGCGGAATCTTGCTAGTAATTTCTTAGTTTGTGAATCAGTCAGTAAATGTTGTTATTTTGGTTTACGGTTTCCCTGCAGAGACGGTGGTCTAGTGGTGATGTGATATGGTCTGCACGGTGGCACAATGGTTAACACTGCTGCCACACAGCGCCAGAGACCGGGGTTCAATTCTGGCCTCAGGTCACTGTCTGTGTGGAGTTTGCACATTCTCCCTGTGTCTGCGTGGGTTTCCTCCTGGTGCTCCAGTTTCCTCCCACAGTCCAAATGTGTACGGGTTAAGCACATTGGCCATGCTAAATTGACCCCAGTGTCAGGGGATTAGTTGGGTAAATATGTGAGGTTATGGGAATAGGGCCTGGGTGGGATTGTGATTGGTGCAGACTCGATGGGCTGAATGGCCTCCTTCTGCAGTGTAGGGATTCTATGATTGGCTATGCTAAATTGCCCCTTAGTGTCAGGAGAATTAGCAGGGCAGATATGTGGGGTTGCAGGGATATTGCCTGGGTTGGACAGTCGTTGGTGCAGGCTTAATGGGCTGATTGGCCTCCTTCTGTACTGTCGCTTAGCTACAACTACAGCAATGTGGTTGGCTCTTAACTGCCCTCTGAAATGGCCTAGCAATTAAGGATGGGTAAAAAATGATGGCCTACTTTATGTTTGCGTGGTTGATTTGAATTATTATTGTCACTGTATACAGTGAAAAATATTGTTTCTTGCACACTATTACAGACAAAGCATACCGTTTATAGAGAAGGAAAGGAGAGAGTGCAGAATGTAGTGTTACAGTCATAGCTAGGGTGTAGAGAAAGATCAGCTTAATGCAAAGTAGGTCCATTCAAAAGTCTGACAGCAGCAGGGAAGAAGCTGTTCTTGAGTTGGTTGGTAGGTGACCTCAGACTTTTGTACCTTCTTCCCGATGGAAGGTGGAAGAGAGAATGTCCGGGGTGCGTGGGGTCCTCGATTTATACTGGCTGCTTTGCCGAGGCAGCGGGAAGTGTAGACAGTGTCTATGGATGGGAGGCTGGTTCGCGTGATGGATTGGGCTTCGTTCATGACGCTTTGTAGTTTCTTGCGATTGGGATGGAGATAAGGGGGCGGGGATTTTAACTAAGACAGCCCAGCTAATTATAATAAAATCCAGCCAAACCTTTACAGGTCTATGACCTTTTGTTAGAACTGAATATTAAAAAATCACTTGATATACTTGGATTTGAACACAACCTAGTTTGTTATAACTATCTTATGTTATTATCTTCCAAATTATACAGCAAGGTTAAGAATGTGAAAAAACAGATAAGACCATAAGATATAGGAGCAGAATTAGGCCACTCGGCCCATCGAGTCTGCTCTGCCATTCAATCATGGCTGATATTTTTCTCATCCCTATTCCTTGCCTTTTCCCCATAATCCCTGATCGCCTTATTAATCAAAAACCTACCTATCTCTGTCTCAAAGACACTC
This sequence comes from Carcharhinus amblyrhynchos, assembly GCF_965287045.1. NCBI lineage: Eukaryota > Metazoa > Chordata > Chondrichthyes > Carcharhiniformes > Carcharhinidae > Carcharhinus > Carcharhinus amblyrhynchos. The sequence continues at coordinate 123,110,252 of NC_137331.1, forward strand.
AGTGATCTGGTCTCCACAGCCTTCTGTGGCAAAGAGTTCCACAGACTCTCTGGCTGAAGAAATTCTCCCTCATCTCTGTTTTAAAGGAGCGTTCCTTCACTCTGAGGCTGTGCTCTCGAGTTGTTGTAGTCTCTCCCACTAGTGAAAACATCCTCTCCACGTCCAGTCTATGTAGGCCTCTCAGTGTTTTGTATGTTTCAATTAGATTTTGCTCTTTCCCCCACCTTCCCCCCTCCCCCCAATCTCCTCCACCTCATCCTTCTAAACTCCATGGAGTAGTGACCCAGACTCCTCAACCAGTCCTCATGTGACAAACCCTTCTTTCCTGGAATCATTCTTGTGAACCTTTTTCTGGACTCCCCCAAGGCTGTTCCAACATTCACTACATCAGGGCTAACCCACCTTGGCTAAACCTGCCCATTCTATTCCTACATCTCTTGATTCCATTTGTTAATTCAGTCTCTAATAAACCCAAATGATTTAGCCTCCGTAGTGCTCCAACATAAAAAATTTCAACAATTCACAACTTAGGTTGAGGGAGCTCAGTCTTTTCTCCTTGGAGAGGTGACCTGATAGAGGTGTATAAGATGTTGAGAGGTATTGATCGAGTGGATTCTCAGAGGCTTTTTCCCAGGGCTGAAATGGTTACTATGAGAGGACACAGGTTTAAGGTGCTGGGGAGCAGGTACAGAGGAGATGTCAGGGATAAGTTTTTCACTCAGAGGGTGGTGAGTGAGTGGAATCGGCTGCCTTCGGTGGTGGTGGAGGCGGATTTGATGGGGTCTTTTAACATAGAACACTACAGCACAAACAGGCCCTTCGGCCCACGAGTTGCGCCGAAGAGACTTCTGGATGAGTCCATGGGACTTAATAAGATGAAGGTTGTAGGTAAGCCTAGTAGGTAGATATATGATCGGCACAACTTGTGGGCCGAAGGGTCTGTTTGTACTGTAGTTTTTCTATATTCTATGTTCTAACCTTTCGAGTGAAGAAATTTCTCCCAATCTTGCTCCTAAACAATCATTCCCTTTGTCCTGAGACTCAAACGCCTTGTTCTGGACACTCCAACCAAGGAAAGTTGCCTCTTCCCTCAAGCCCCCTGAATACTTTATACCTGGGAGCAGATGAGAAAAGTGAGGTCCCTTAATAAGCTCAAAGTTTAGCAGTTACATTCTACACTAACAATCCTTACACCTTTCACCCAGGCTTTCCATTGACCGAAACATTCTGAGTTCTGCATATTTTCTTTTGCTGCAAATTTTGGGCTGGTCTCGCTGTGCCGTATTGTTTTATAATTGGTGAAATTAGATTTACTAAATTGGTGGCTAGCCGCTTGAAAAGAAAGGAAAGATGATTAATTGACTTCCTACCTGATTTCTGGCCTGCTTTTAATCCCTTGTGAAGCAGTAATTGATGGAAAGTTGCATGCCAGCAACAGCACAATCCCAAGGAACAGCCGCATCATAGAATCACACAACACAGGAGGCCATTCGGCCCATAGTGCTTGTGCTGGTTCTTTGGAAGCGCTGTCCAATTAGTTACACTCGACCTGCTCTTTCCCCACGGTCCTGCAAATGTCTCTTTTTGTCAACTATTTATCCAATTCCCTTTTGAAAGTTCCCACTAAATAAATGTAACTCGCTGAATAAAGAACATTTCTTCTCATTTCCCCTCTGGAGTTTTTGCCAATTATCTTAGATCTGTGTCCTCTGGTAACCGGCTATCATGAGAACATTTTTTTTCTTACAAAAAAAGGGCCCTGAACCATAATCATAGCCCCAAGACTAGATTATGCATTTAATCAACTCATTGGCATTTGTGTGTTTTTAAAGATCCAGTTATATTTACTATTTCTGTACATTTGAGGGAAAGATTTTGTCAGTTTTAATTTTCTTTTCTGGTTGTTTTATTATCTCCCGACATCAGGGGCTTCACAAGTGTATATGTGTGCAATGTGATATTATTAATGGGGGTTGTGGCATGGTGAGGTTGTCACTGGACTAGTGACCCAGGGTAAGTCCTCTGGGCACCTGGGTTTAAACCCCCACTGTGGCAATTGGTGGAATTTGAACTCAATTTTTTTTTTAAATCTGGTTTAATAAGATAACGAAATCATTGTCGTAAAAACCCATCTAGTTCACAAACGCCCTTCAGGTGAGGGAATCTGCCATCTTGGCAAGCGGAGTATGATGGAGGAAAATGTGAAGTTGTTCATTTTGGAAGGGAGAACAGAGTGATATTTAAATGGAGAAAAACTGCAGAAAGCTGCAACGCGAAGGGACTTGAAGGTACTTGTACGCAAAACACAGGAAGTTAGCACTCAGCTGCAGCAGGTAATCAGGAAGGCTAATGGAACGTTGGCCCTTACTTCAAGGGGGTTGGAATAGAAGAGTGGGGAAGTCTTGCTGCAGCTGTACAACTCACCTGCATATAATTCCAGATCCAAATCCACAGCAATGTGGTTAACTCTTAATGGACGAGAAAACCACTTAATTGTATCAAACGGCTAGAAAAATCAACAAAGAATGAAACCAGTCGGACCACATGGCATCGATCTAGGTATCGGAAACATCAATGCAAATGAGACCACATGGAGCTCTGCGAGCAGTTTTGGTTCCCTTATTCAAGGAAAGATTTTATTTCATTGGAGGCAGTTCAGGGATGGCTCGCTCGGATGATCCCCGGTATGGAGGGATTGTCTTACGAGGAAAGGTTAAACAGGTTGGGACTCTACTCATTGCAATTTAGAAGAATGAGAGGTGATCTCGTTGAAATATACAGGATCCTTAAGGCACTTGACAGGGTCAATGCTGAGAGGATGTTTCCCCTCATGGGAGAGTCTAGGACCAGAGGGCACGGTCCCAGAATAAACAGGCACCAATTTATTGCTGAGATGAAGAGAAAGTTCTTCTTTTCAGAGAGTTGAGTCTTTGGAGACAGAGTACTCGTGTATATTTAAGGCAGAGAAGGGATAGAGTTTTGATCAGTAAGGGAATCAACGGGTACGGGGATAGGGCAGGAAAGTGGAATGTCGGTCGAATCAGTTATGATCCTATTGAATGGCAAAGCAGGCTTGAGGGGCCAAATGGCCTCCCCCTGTTCCTGCTTCCTTTAGTCTTTACCAACATGTGGCCTACATATAATTCCAGATCCAAATCCACAGCAATGTGGTTGACACTTAATGGACGAGCAAGCCACTTGTATTAAACGGCTAGAAAGTCAACAAAGAATGAAACCAACCAGACCACACAGCATTGACCCAGGCACTGGAAACAAGAATGCAAAGTCAGCCCTGTCAACCTTGCAATGTCCTCTTTACTAACATTGGGAGTGTTCGGATACAAGATCAGAAATCCCAAGGTATATTGTGAAGTGCTCAGAAAGGACAGTAGGACTAGGGGGCACAGCCTCAAGATAAGAACATAAGAACATAAGAACATAAGAAATAGGAGCAGGAGTAGGCCATCTGGCCCTTCGAGCCTGCCCCGCCATTCAATAAGATCATGGCTGATCTGTCGTGAGGGGGGGGGCAGTTTAGAACAGAGTTGAGGAGGAACTTCTTCACTCAAAGGGTGGTGAATCTCTGGAATTCTCTGCCCATTGAAGTGGTGGAGGCTACCTCGCTAAATATTTTTAAGAAGCGGGTTGATGGGTTTTTGATAAGAGAGGGGGTTAAGGGTTATGGGGAGAGGGCGGGAATGTGGAACTGAGCCACGACAGATCAGCCATGATCTTATTGAATGGCGGGCAGGCTCGAAGGGCCAGATGGCCTACTCCTGCTCCTATTTCTTATGTTCTTATGTTAGAAAAGACCCCAACTATTAGCTTTGTTGGCGTTAATGTGAGGACAAGGTGTTTCACTCCAGGTGTGTTTCTGTTGACCCACTAGGAAGCTTTTATTGAAACAAATCTTATTTACCAACACGGTTTAACTATAACAAATGAATTAGCTTAACTTTTACCAACTGAACAATACTTAAGCATGACAAGATGCAATTCTTAACTGCTAATCTATCCCTATGAGTTCCAATTCAAGCAATATTCCTCTTATAGACTTAAAATCCTCTTCAAAATCAGTTAGCAACACAAAGGCTTACGTGCTTGTATTTGTTAACTGTCCTAGAGCCTTTTGAACACCTCTGGAAAGTGATCTGCCTTTTGACAGCCCTAAACAGCCACCTCTAGAGAGAAAAAGACACAAAGACACTTCTTGCTTTCAGGACCAGGCAGAAAACTGACTACTCCCAATAGTACATGACCCAGTCAACTTAGTCAAAACACTACTCTGAATGGGAAACCTAAATAACACAAATGCATTAACTCTGTTTAGACAAACCATTTGCCAAAATCAGTCATTATCGTGTGATATTTGATTAATTATTGTCACATGTATTAACATACAGTGAAATGTATTGTTTCTTGTGCGTCTATACAGACAAAGCATACCGTTCATAGAGAAGGAAAGGAGAGAGTGCAGAATGTAGTGTTACAGTCATGGCTAGGGTGTAGAGAAAGATCAACTTAATGCAAGGTAGGTGCAGTCAAAACTCTGACAGCAGCAGGGAAGAAGCGGTTTTTGAGTTGGTTGGTATGTGACCTCAGACTTTTATATCACTTTCCTGATGGAAGAAGATGGAAGAGAGAATGTCCGGGGTGCGTGGGGCCCTTAATTATGCCGGCTGCTTTGCCGAGGCAGCTGGAAATGTAGACAGAGTCAATGGATGGGAGGCTGGTTTGTGTGATGGATTGGGCTACATTCGCAACCTTTTGTAGTTTCTTGTGGTCTTGGGCAGAGCAGGAGCCATATCAAGCTGTGATACAGCCAGAAAGAATGCTTTCTATGGGGCATCTGCAAAAGGTCTCAACATTTATACACTGTAGGGTTCTATGATTCTTGATTCTATGATTTGAGCTGCCTGTTGCCCAGACAAATCTGCACCGTGTAAAAACAGAGCTGAATTTTAAACATACCTGTTACAAGAAACATGATAAAGATACATCTCTTAAAGACACAATATCGTCACAGGGGCTCATGCCAACATTGGGAGAGCTGTCCCACAGACCAGCCAAGCAACAGCCTGATATAATCATACTGAAAGAATGTCCTTTTCTCTTCCCCGCAAAGGCGATGGCACAGTCAGCAGGGTGTTGCCCTGGGAGGGATCCTCAAAATTGGCTCCAGACCCAATGATGCCTGGCATCAGGTCAAATGGAAGCAAGGAATTCTCCTGTTAAACACCAACACCACTCAGAGGAACTCCCAAGGTGAGGTGAGGATGACTGCCCCTGACATCAAGGCAGCAATTGTCTGAGCAAAAATGGAGTCAATGGGAACTGGGGAAAGCTCTCCGCTGGTTGGAGTTATACCTGGGACAAAGGAATGTGGTTGTCAGAAACATGGGAACTGGAGCAGAAGTTGGCAAATTCAGCCCTTCGAGCCTGTTTTCCCCATTCAATCAGATCGTGGCTGATCTCTCCCTGGTCTCAAATCCACCTCCTCACCTGTTCCCCATAGCCCTTTATCCCTTTATCTTTTTTTGTAATCAGAAATATATCTATCTCCTTGAAACTATTCAATGATTCAGACTCCATTGCACAATGGGGCAGCGAGTCCTACAAATTCACCACCCCCCCCCATCTCTGCGAGAAGCAGTTCCTCCTCATCTCAGTTTTAAATCTCAACCTATACCTGTGACCTCTTGTTCCAGACTGCCCCACAAGGGGAAACGTTTGGTCTACATTTACTTTATCAATCCCTTTTGGTATTTTATATCCCTCGATCAGATCCCTTCTCATCCTTCTAAACTCCAGCGAGTACGAGACCAAACTATTTAATCTCTCCTCATGCGTCAACCCTTTCATCCCCGGAATCGATCTGTTGAACCTCCTCTGAACTGCCTCCAATGCCACCACACCCTTCCTCACATAAGGAGACCAAAACTGGGCACAAAACTCCAGATATTTGGGCGCCGCACCTGCGCAAGGATATTTTGGCCCTGGAGGGAGTGCAGAGGAGGTTTACTAGGCTGATACCGGAGTTGAGGGGGTTGAGCTATGAGGAGAGGCTGAATAAACTAGGCTTGTACTCGTTAGAGTTTAGAAGAATGAGGGGAGATCTCATTGAGACGTATAAGATGATGAATGGGATGGATAGGATAGAGGTGGAGAGACTCTTCCCGCTCAAAAAAGACAGTAGGACTAGGGGGCACAGCCTCAAGATAAAGGGGAGGCGGTTTAGAACGGAGTTGAGGAGGAACTTCTTCACTCAAAGGGTGGTGAATCTCTGGAATTGTCTGCCCGTTGAAGTGGTGGAGGCTGCCTCGCTAAATATTTTTAAGAAGCGGGTTGATGGGTTCTTGATAAAAGAGGGGATTAAGGGTTATGGGGAGAGGGCGGGAAAGTGGAACTGAGCCACGACAGATCAGCCATGATCTTATTGAATGGCGGGGCAGGCTCGAAGGGCTAGATGGCCTACTCCTGCTCCTATTTCTTATGTTCTTATATGGTCTCACCAACACCCTATACAATTGTAATTGTTGGAGACCAATTGTCTTCACTCCATCACATCACTGCAGCAGTTCCTCAGGGTAGGTTACTTTTAAATTCATTTGTGGGATATGGGCATCATTGGCTTGGCCATTCCTAACTGCTCTTGAGCTGAGTGTCATGCTAGGACTTCCCAAAAGGGCATAACTATAAGGTTCATGGTGGGAGATATAGGAGGGATGTCCGAGGTAGATTCTTTACTCAGAGTGGTTGGGGTGTGGAATGCACTGCCGGCTGTGATAGTGGAGACGGACACTTTAGGAACTTTCAAGTGGTTATTGGATAGGCACATGGAGCACACCAGAATGAGAGGGAGTGGGATAGCTTGATCTCGGTTTCGGACATAGCTTTGCACAACATCGAGGGCCAAAGGGCCAGTACTGTGCTGTACTGTTCTGTGTTCTATTAGTGAACCGGATCAGTTTTTAAGGTGATTGGTAGGATTTTAATCCCAGAGTATGTGTTTAAGCACTTGCAATGTCATAACATTCACCGACATGGGCCAAGTGCTGGGAAGTGGGATTAGAAACTTAGAAACTAGAAGCAGGAGGAGGCCATTCGGCCCTTTGAACCTGCTCCACCATTCATTTTGGTCAGGGCTGACCATTGAATTCAATATCCTGATCCTGCCTTCCCCCCCCCCCTCAATATCCCTTGATCCCTTGATCCCCAAGAAATATATCTAATTTCTTCTTGAAATCAGACAATGTTTTGGCCTCAACTACATTCTGTGACAGTGAATTCCACAGTGTGGATTTGGTCAGTGCAGACTTGATGGGCCAAAGGGTCTCTTCTGTACTGTATGACTACTTTTCTTTCCCCTCCCACCTATGGTGGGATTCAATCCAGGGTCCCCAAAGCACACTGCTGCCTCGCAGCGCCAGAGACTTGGGTTCAATTCCCGGCTTGGGTCACTGTGTGGAGTCTGCACATTCTCCCCGTGTCTGCGTGGGTTTCCTCCAGGTGCTCCGGCTTCCCCCTCTAGCCTGAAAGGTTAGGGTGCATTGGCCGTGCTCAATTGACCCTCAGTGTACCCGAACAGGTGCCGGAGTGTGGTGACTAGGAGATTTTCACAGTAACTTCATTGCAGTGTTAATGCAAGCCTACTTGTGACTAATAAATAAACTAATTACTTCTCCAGCAACAATACCACTACGCCACTGCCCTCCCCCACACCCAAGGCAATACAATATTGTCCTCAATCCACATTTGTTGTGGTTCAGGTATGGGTTACTAGATAGCAATCAGCAGCAGAATCCTGGATGATTCCTGTGAGAAGCAAGGCTAGCTCTACTGGTCCCATTCCTGCCAGCATCTGAGGGGAGGTCAACTCAATCAGTGCTAAAAGATTGAAGCTGGCACCAGGGGAGTCTCTCTATGTATTCCTCTTTCAGCCAAGCAGACCAAAGAGAAATGAGAAACTATTGGACAATTTCAAAAGGCAGCATTCTCTTCCATAAGTTAAACAATGTCAAACTTACAAGGGTAGATTTAAATGGGGAAAGTGCCCCAGATTTCCATTATCCAGACAAATGTGAGGTCATTTGGAAGGTCTAATGTGTGTAGGAATTGTACAGTAAATTGTAGAACCTTTTAGGATTATTGACAGGCACAGAGATCTGGGCGTACATGTCCACCAATCACTGAAAGTGGCAATGCAAGTAGATGAGGTAGCCAAGAAGGCATATGGCATGGCTTGCCTTTATCAGTCGGGGCACTGAGTATAAAAATTGGCAGGTCATGCTGCAGCTGTACAGAACCGTAGTTTAGGCCTCATTTGGAATATTGTGTACAATTCTGGTTGTCACATTACTAGAAGGATGTGGACGGTTTGGAGAAGGTACAGTATGTTGCCTGGTAAACCTCTTCTGTATCATGATTGGTGCAGGCTTGGAGGGCCGAAGGGCCTGTTCCTGTGCTGTATCGTTCTTTTGTATTTTCTGGCTATAGATTGAGAGCGGAATGCGCAGCAGGATCTGGGTGTCCTAGTGCACCAATCGCTGAAGGTAGACATGTAGGTGCAACGGGCGGTAAAGAAGGCAAACGGTACGTTGGCCTTTATAGCAAGAGGATTTGAGGGCAGGAGCAGGGATGTCTAGCTGTAATTATACAGGGCCTTGGTGAACCAACACCTGGAGTATTGTGTATAGTTTTGGTCTCCTTATCTGAGGAAAGATGCCCTTGATCTTAAGGGAGTGCAGAGAAGGTTTACCAGGCTGATTTCCTGGGATGGTGGGACTGAGGTATTTGGATGAGCATTTGAAGCGTCATAACATTCAGGGATATGGGACAAGTGCTGGAAAATGGGATTAGTGCGACTTTAGTGGTACTTATTGTCAGTGCAGACTCGATGGGCCAGAGGGCCATTTCTCTGCGCTAAGTGACTATGACTCTGAGAATTGCATTGGTTAGGATTATATTTGCTGGAGTTTAGAAGAATGGGGCGGGGTGGGGGGAACGGTTCTCACAGAAACCTGACAGGACTAGATAGAATAGATGCAGGAAGGATGTTCCTGATGTGGGGGTGTCCAGAAGCAGGGATCACAGTCTGAGGATACAGGATAGACTGTTTGGGTGGGGGGGAGAGGGAGCAGGTTACTGAATTGGACAATCAATGGCGCAGGCTCGAAGGGCCAAATGGCCTACTCCTGCTCCTATTTTCTATGTTTTTTTTTACTCAAAGGTTTGCATTTAGGTAGTGCCTTTTCCCAACTCAGGGTGCCCCAAAGTAATATGTACTTGAATAAATAATGTAGTCACTATTTTAATGCAGGAATCTCCTGGGTGAGTATTCACTGCACTGATCTTTGCTTTGAGATGTTTTTACTGTCATCTTTTATGACATCTTTTGACCATTTTCTGATCAAAGGGATTTGGAAAAGCAGTATAAATTGATTTTAAAGCATAGTTAGAAAGGAGGGAGCGCTCCAAGGAGACAGTGGGCCAGCTTTTCTTAGTTGTTCCCATAAAGACTGTAAGAATTTGTTTGGTTTGCCTTTGTAATCGATAAAGACCTCACCGCTTCCCCCCCCCCCCCCCCCCCCCCCCCGTTTTGTGGAGGGAGTCTTTGACCCTGGTGTTCAACAGAGCCTTCCCTGTCCAGTAGTAAACAATAAGTGATGAAACACACAGACAGATACAGACACGACACTCTGTGGCAATCAGACAGTAACAGGATAACGAAGGTTAGTGTGCAGAATACAATGGGCAGAAATGATCAGGTTCAAAGCCATTGAGACACTCAGGGTGGCACGGTGGTTAGCACTGCTGCCTCACAGCGCCAGAGACCCGGGTTCGATTCCCGGCTTGGGTCACTGTCCACATGGAGTTTGCACATTCTCCCTGCGTGGATTTCCTCCGGGTGCTCCAGTTTCCTCCCACTGTCCGAAAGGCATGCTGGTTAGGGTGCATTGGCCACACTAAATTCTCCCTCAGTGTACCCAAACAGGTGCTGGAGTGTGGCGACTAGGGGATTTTCACTGTAACTTCACTGCAGTGTTAATGTAAGTGTACATGTGACATTAATAACTTTAAACAACCTCACTGATGTGGGGAACAGGATGTTTTGTTTTAAATTAGGTTAAGCATAACCAATCAATGTCCCGGGATGCATAAATAAGAGGGATTAGTGGGGTAAAAATACTGTGCTCAGTCCTGCTCGCCTCATTACAGGAAGGATGTGGAAGCTATTGAAAGGGTGCAGAGAAGATTTACAAGGATGTTGCCTGGATTGGGTGGCATGCCTTATGAGGATAGGTTGAGGGCTCTTTTCTCCTTAGAGAGATGAAGGATGAGAGGCGACCTGATAGAGGTGTATAAGATGTTGAGAGGTATAGATTGGGTGGATTCTCAGAGGCTATTTCCCAGGGCTGAAATGGTCGCTACAAGAGGACAAAGGTTTAGGGTGCTGGGGAGTAGGTACAGAGGAGATGTCAGGGGTAAGTTTTTCACTCAGAGGGTGGTGGGTGAGTGGAATCGGCTACTGTCGGTGGTGGTGGAGGCAAATTCGATCAGGTCTTTCAAGAGACTTCTGGATGAGGGCATGGGACTTAATAGAATTGAGGGTTATAGGTAAGCCTAGTAGGTATGGATATCATCGGCGCAATTGGTGGGCCGAAGGGCCTGTTTGTGCTGTAGTTTTTCTGTGTTCTAAGTTCTAAAAATGTGGGGTTATGGGGATGGGGCATGGGTGGGATTGTTGTTGGTGTAGATATGATGGGCTGAATGGCCTCCTTCTGCATTGTAGGGTTTCTATGATAATTAAAATTTTGCAGCTAAGTGCATTGAATGGAGTCAGACTGCTCATCATCATCATTCTGTTCCACCCAGTTTTGATGCCAGACTTGTTACAACGTCCTCACTTGGTGTAACTTAGAGATTGATGAAGTAAATCGTGAAAGACACAAGTATCTAGTTGAGGTCTCGCTCGCATTGTTGTTGTTGTTACATTTCTGTAAGCAAATCTGGAGCAGAGTGGAAAATGCTCTTAAAAAGAATGACAAAGAACACAAAATGTATCTGTGCTAGGTCCAAATTTGTAGTAGTGATTTATAATGCTACATTATTGGTGTGGTTGCTACAATATCAAAAGGGACGATGGAAAAACTGGAGAGGGGGCAGAAAGAGATTTACAAGGAGGATGGATTGGAAAGGCTGCATCTCTCCGATGGAAAAGAAAAGGCTGAGGGGGCGATCTGAAGGAGGTTGTTACAATTATGAAAGCTTTTGATAACAGCGTGCACAGACAAGAGTATTGTGGCGCCACTGGTGGCGAAATTCAAAACTGGAGACCATCAATTCAGATAATCACTGAGAAATCTAAAGAAAATTCTTCACCCAGAGAGTGGTGAGTATCTGGAATTCATCACCACAGGGGGAGGTCCAGGTGAATAGTATAGCTGCATTTGAGGGAAAGCCAGATACGTACGTGAGGGAGAGGGGAATAGAGGGTTAGGGTTAGATGAGTTGGATGGAGAAAGCTGTTAGGAGGCTTGTGTGGAAGATAAACACCAGTTAGATTTATTATTGTCACATGCATTAGTACACAGTGAAAAGTATTGTTTCTTAGACAAAGCATACTGTTCATAGAGAAGGAAAGGAGAGAGTGCAGAATGTGATGTTACAGTCATAGCTAGGGTGTAGAGAAAGATCAGGTTAATAAGAACGTAAGATCTAGGAGCAGGAGTAGACCATCTGGCCCCTCGAGCCTGCTCCGCCATTCAATAAGATCATGGCTGATCTTCTTGTGGACTCAGCTCCACTTACCCGCCCGCTCACCATATCCCTTAATTCCTTTACTGTTCAAAAATGTATCTATCCTTGTCTTAAAAACATTCAATGAGGTAGCCTCAACTGCTTCACTGGGCAGGGAATTCCACAGATTCACAAGTCTTTGTGTGAAGTTCCTCCTCAACTCAGTCCTAAATCTGCTTCCCCTTATTTTGAAGCTATGCCCCCTGGTTCTAGTTTCACCCGCCAGTGGAAACAACTTCCCTGCTTCTACCTTATCTATTCCCTTCATTATCTTATATGTTTCTATAAGATCTCCCCTCATTCTTCTGAATTCCAATGAGTATAGCTCCAGTCTACTCAGTCTCTCCTCATAATCCAACCCTCTCAACTCTGGAATCATCCTAGTGAATCTCCTCTGCACCCCCTCCAGTGCCAGTATATCCTTTCTCAAGTAAGGAGACCAAAACTGTACCCAGTACTCCAGGTGTGGCCTCAGCAGCACCTTATACAGCTGCAACATAATCTTGCTGTTTTTAAACGCCATCCCTCTAGCAATGAAGGACAAAATTCTATTTGCCTTCTTAATTACCTGCTGTACCTGCAAACCAACTCCTTGAGATTCCTGCACAAGGACACCCAGGTCCCTCTGCACAGCAGCATGCCGCATTTTTTTACCATTTAAATAATAGTCCATTTTGCTGTTATTCCTATCAAAATGGATGACTTCGCATTTACCCACATTGTACTCCATCTGCCAGACCATCGCCCACTCACTTAGACTATCTATATCCCTTTGCAGACTTTCAGCATCCTCTGCATTCTTTGCTCTGCCACCCAGCTTAGTGTCATCTGTGAATTTTGACACACTGCACTCGGTCCCCAACTCCAAATCATCTATGTAAATCATAAACAATTGCGGTCCCAACACTGATCCCTGAGGCACACCACTACTCACTGATCACCAACCAGAGAAACACCCATTTACCCCCACTCTTTTTGCTTTCTGTTGGTTAACCAATCCTCTATCCATGCTAATACATTACCTATAACACCGTGCATCTTTATCTTATTCAGCAACCTTTGGTGTGGCACCTTATGAAATGCTTCTGGAAATCCAGATACACCACATCCACAGGTTCCCCATGGTCCACTGCATATGTAATGTTCTCAAAGAATTCCACCAGTCAAACATAACCTGCCCTTCATGAAGCCATGGTGTGTCTTGCCAATGGGACAATTTATATCAAGACGTCTCGCTATTTCTTCCTTGGTGATAGATTCAAACATTTTTCCTACTACAGCAGTTAAGCTAACCAGCCTATAGCTACCTGCCTTTTGTCTATCTCCTTTTTTAAATAGTGGTGTCACATCTGTTATTTTCCAATCTGCGGGAACCATCCCAGAGTCCAGCAAATTTTAGTAAATTACCATTAGTGCATTTGCTATTTCCCCCACCATCTCTTTTAGTACGCTGGGATGCATTCCATCAGGGCCAGGAGACTTGTCTACCTTTAATAAGAACATAACATAAGAAATAGGAGCAGGAGTAGGCCAACTAGCCCTTCGAGCCTGCCCCGCCATTCAATAAGATCATGGCTGATCTGTCGTGGTTCAGTTCCAAATTCCCGCCCTCTCCCCATAACCCTTAATCCCCTCTCTTATCAAAAACCCATCAACCCGCGTCTTAAAAATATTTAGCAAGGTAGCCTCCACCACTTCAACGGGCAGAGAATTCCAGAGATTCACCACCCTTTGAGTGAAGAAGTTCCTCCTCAACTCCGTTCTAAACCGCCCCTCCCTTTATCTTGAGGCTGTGCCCCCTAGTCCTACTATCCTTTCTGAGCGGGAAGAGTCTCTCCACCTCTATCCTATCCATCCCATTCATCATCTTATACGTCTCAATGAGATCTCCCCTCATTCTTCTAAACTCTAACGAGTACAAGCCTAATTTATTCAGCCTCTCCTCATAGCTCAACCCCCTCAACTCCGGCATCAGCCTAGTAAACCTCCTCTGCACTCCCTCCAAGGCCAAAATATCCTTGCGTAAGTACGGCGCCCAAAACTGCACACAGTACTCCAGCTGCGGCCTCACCAATGCCCTGTACAGCCGCAGCAAGACCTCCCTACTTTTATATTCAATCCCCCTCGCGATGAAGGCCAGCATCCCATTCGCCTTCCTGACCACCTGCAAGCTGGGTTTTTGCGACTCATGCATAAGGACCCCGAGGTCCCTCTGCACCGTCGCCTGCTGCAGTTTTTCTCCACGTAAGTAATAATCCTTCCTACCATTATTCCTACCAAAGTGGACCACCTCGCACTTGCCAACATTAAATTCCATTTGCCATTTCCTGGCCCATTCGCCCGGCCTATCTAGATCCTTCTGTAGACTCTCACCACCCTCCGCACAATTTGCCTTTCCACCAATTTTGGTGTCATCAGCAAATTTCGACACCCTACACTCGGTTCCCTCCTCCAGATCATCTATATAAATGGTAAATAGCTGAGGCCCCAGCACCGACCCCTGGGGCACTCCACTAGTCACCATCCGCCAATCCGAATAGCACCCATTGACCCCCACTCTCTGCCTCCTATTTGACAACCAGTCCTCTATCCACGCTAACACCCTACCCCCAACTCCATGTCCCTTGACCTTCTACAATAACCTCTTGTGAGGTACCTTGTCAAACGCCTTCTGAAAATCAAGAAAGACCACATCCATCGACTCTCCTCTATCCACCGCCCTAGACGCATCCTAATAGAACTCCAGTAAATTTGTCAGACACGACTTCCCTTTAAGGAAACCGTGCTGCGTCTGCTCTATCAAGCAGTTTCCCTCAAGATGCCTCGCTATTTCCTCCTTGATGACAGATTCTAACATTTTACCTACAACAGACGTTAAACTAACAGGCCTATAATTCCCCGCCTTTTGCTTGGCACCCTTCTTAAACAACGGCGTAACATTAGCCGTTTTCCAATCTTCCGGCACTTCCCCGGAATCCAGCGACGTCTGGAAAATAACCACCAAGGCATCCACTATCACCTCCGCCATTTCTTTCAGGACCCTCGGATGCATTCCATCCGGTCCTGGGGACTTGTCCACAATCAGCCCCTCCAGTCTGTCGAGCACCACCTCTCTAGTAACGGTCATGTCATCGAGACCCTCCAGTCCTACCACCATTCCATCTCTAACATCCGGCAAATTATTCACGTCCTCCTCCGTGAAGACCGAAACAAAAAAGTTATTCAAGACCTTAGCCATATCCCCATCCCCTACCACTAGCTCCCCTTTCTCATCCTCTAAGGGACCAACGTTCACCCTAGCCAGCCTCTTCCTTTTTATATATTTATAAAAACTCTTGCTATCCTTTTTTATATTAAGCGCTAGCCCAGCTTCATAGTTTCTCCTACCCTTCTTTATCAACTTCTTTGTCAATCTTTGTTGACATTTAAACCTCTCCCAATCCTCTTCTCGCCCACTACTCTTAGCTACTCTAAACGCCTCCGCTTTTAATTTAACACTTTCCTTCACCTCCTTCATTATCCACGGCTTATCACCTCTCCTCCTACGGTCCTTTTTTAGCCCCATTAACTTTACTAACTCTTTCGTGATGATAGTTTCTAGGTTTTCACCTGCCATAGCCTTCCTGTCATCAATTTTTGGCATGTTATTTGTGTCTTCCACTGTGAAGACCGACACAAAATACCTGTTCAATGCCTCAGCCATTTTTTCATTGCCAGTTATTACGTCCCCCTTCTCATCCTTTTAAAGGACCAAATGTTTACTTTCATTTCATATATTTGTAGAAATAGAAGGTCCATTCAAAAGTCTAATGGTAGCAGGGAAGAAGCTGTTCTTGAGTTGGTTGGTGTGTGTCCTCAGATTTTTGTATTCTTTTCCCTAAGGTAGAAGGTGGAAGAGAGAATGTCTGGGGTGCGTAGGGTCCTTGATTATGCTGACTGCTTTGCCGAGGCAGTGGGAAGTGTAGACAGAGTCAATGGATGGGAGGCTGGTTTGCGTGATGGACTGGGCTACGTTCACGACCCTTTGTAGTTTCTTGGGTAGAGCAGGAGCCCATACCAAGCTGTGATATAACCAGAAAAAATGTCTTCTATGCTGCATCTGTAGAAGGTGGTGAGAGTTGTAACGGACATATCACATACTCCCAGGTGGGGCGAATGACCTGTTTCTCTGCTGAAATTTCTATGTAAAACATTAAGCCTACTTATTTAATGTTGCAATTACTTATACCACATTCCTTTTTGACTACTATGATCTTATAACGTTTTGATAATGCTGTGACACTATAGCCGGAATTGTACTACCATGTCCAGCCTGGTTCAGGGGCTGGTGCAGCTCACATAACGAATTTCCCCATTGGCCTTGGGCGGGATTTTACGAGCCTTGCCCGAATGAGATCGCAAAATACCAGCCTATAACTAGTGTAGGGGTAAATAAATGTTTTAAAGTTTATTTATTTGGGTCACAAGTAGGATTGCATTAACACTGCAGTGCAGTTACTGTGAAAATCCCCTAGTCACCGCACTCTGGCACCTGTTCGGGTACACTGAGGGAGAATTTAGCATGGCCCTTACATCCTAACCAAACTATGGGAGGAAACCAGAGCACCCGGAGAGATCCCGCACAGGCATGGGGAGAGCTTGTGGACTCCACACAGACAGTGACCCAAGCCGGGAATCGAACCCAGGTCCTTGGAGCTGTGAGACAGCAGTGCTAACCACTGTGCCGGCCACCTCTCTAACAGTGTGGCTATTAACGTGGAAATATTTTAGCAGTGTATCTATTACTGGTTACGTTTCATTTTTTTATTATTATACTCTGCTCATTGTTGCTGCATAATGTCAGGTATATAGCTCTGTGAAGTCACATTGATTTCTTCTTCGCTATGTTATATTGCAATATATCTCATTTCAGACTGATGTCTACAGTTATAATACAATGTCTTGTCCAAGATTCTTTCTGCCAATATCATATTCTTGTGTTCTGCTGCTGTGCTATGATGCCAATGCCTGGTTTTCAATGTGATATGTGGTATAATGCATCTGGGTTCCGTCACAATGACATTTAGCATTGTGGAAAGTTAACTGTTAAAGGTGCTATATAAATGCAATTTGTTGAGGATTCCAATTCCTGGTTCTGAATTGCTCTATTATTATTGGATTATTCTCTTCCACTGGATTCTCCTCTGGAATTGTCTTAGTTCACATACACACACGTGGCTGTTCTGCTGTGATGCCGGCCAGATGTTACTGAGGCCATACACATGGCTATATGTACAGGTGCTTTCATTCACAGTCAAACAATGCACCTCCTTTTATTTCTTGCCATATGGTTCTATGCTGGCTCTTGGTTGTTATGGCACACCTTAGACCAGATTCCCCAGTCTCTCTGTGCTAGGAAGTACATTCTTGGTTGCTACAATGTCACTCAGAGGGTTTTCAATTACAAATATAGTAAGGTCTACAGGACATAAGTTTAATAATTAGTGTCACAAGTAGGCTTACATTTAACATGGCAATGATTACTGTGAAAGTCCCCTAGTCGCCACACTCTGGCACCTGTTCAGGTACACAGAGAGAATTTAGCATGGCCACTGCATCTAACCAGAACGTCTTTCTGGACTGTGGGAGGAAACCCGTGCAGGCACAGGGAGAACATGCAGACTCCACATAGACAGTGACCCAAGCCGGGAATCGAACCTGGGTCCCTGGCGCTCTGAGGCAGTAATGTTAACCACTGTGCCACCCCTACAAGGTGAAGGTATGTAGAATCGCTGGTAACAATGCACCCCTCTCTGACGCCTCAGCGCATTCCATGCCAGCGAGAGGGCATCACCCACCCTGAAAACTTCAGCTGAACTGGTATCCCCAGATCATCATTGCAGACATCAGATCAGCCTTCTTGAAAGTTAACCCACAGAAAGCGACTGTCCCAGATGGGGTACCCAGACAAGCACCCAGATCCTGTGCAGACCAACTGGAGAGGGGGAGAGTGGGGGGGTCTTTGCAAACATCTTTAACCTCACCTCACCTCTGATTTGAGATCCCTATCTGCTTCAAGAAGATGACCGTTATCCCTGTACCAAAGAAAAGCCAGGCAGTGTGCCTTAATAACTATCGCCCACTGCCTCTGATATCCATCATTATGATGTTCTTCAAAAGATTAGTGATGACATAAATCAATTCCAGCCTCCCGGACTATTTGGATCTACTATAGTTTACCTACTGCCGCAGCAGGTCCCCAGTAGACGTCCTCTCCCTGGCCCTATACTCAACCCTGGAACACCTAGATAACAAGGACACCTATGTCAGACTCCTATTTATTGACTACAGCTCAGCCTTAAATTCATCTCCAAACTCCATGGCCTGGGCCTCGGCTCCTCCCTCTGCAACTTGATCCTGAACTTCCTAACCCACAATCAGTAAGGATAGGCAATATTACCTCCTCCACGATCATCCTCAACACTGCCCCACAAGGCTGTGTTCTCAGCCCCCTATTATACTCCTTGTACACCTATGACTGTGTGGCCAAACTCCCCTCCAATTCGATTTTCAAGTTTGTGGACAACACAACCATAGTGGGTCGGATCTCAAACAATGACGTGACAGAGTACAGGAATGAGATAGCGAATCTGGTGAACTGGTGCGGTGACAATAATCTCTCCGTCAATGTTAACGAAACAAAGGAGATTGTCATTGACTTCAGGAAAAATAGTGGAGGACATTCGCTCTCACATCCCCTCTCATCTATTCTATCTCTCTCTCACACACATTAACTTCCCTTCCCCTCCCATTACCCCCACATTCCCTCTCACACACACTTACCCCCTCTCTCTCGCCCTCTTATTCTATCTCTCCCACTCACACATTCATTCTCCCCCTCTTTTTCTTACACACATTCCCCCCTTCTCCTTCTTTCTCACACACACACTCCACTTTCTCTCCCTCTCTCGCTCCATATTCCCCCACACTCTGTCCCTCACCCTCTCTCAAACCCACACATCCCCCATCTCTCATTCACCACACTCTCTCTTTCTCTCATTCTCCCTCACACATTTCCCCCCACTCTCACATTCTCTCACACACATTCCCTCTCTTCTTTACACATTCCCTCTCTTCTTTACACATTCCCTCTCTTCTTTACACATTCCCTCTCTTCTTTACACATTCCCTCTCTTCTTTACACATTCCCTCTCTTCTTTACACATTCCCTCTCTTCTTTACACATTCTCCCACACACTCTCTCTGCATTCTTCCCAGTTGCACACGCGCACTCTCTCCCTCTCATTCCCTCCCTTCCTCTTTGACAAATTCATTCCCCCCTTCACTCTCACACACACTCCACACTCTCCCCACTCACGCGCACTCTCTCCCTCTCTCATTCCCCTTCATGCTGTCTCTCTCACATTCATTCTCTCTTACTCTCCTGCTCTCATTCCCCCCTCACCCTCGCTCACTCTTATTCCCACACACTCACTCTCTCACTAACATTCCCCTCCACTTTCTCCTTCTGTCCCTCTCTCACATTCTTTCACAGTCCCCCACACACACACACTGACGTATTTCCTCCTTTTTTCTCTCTTACACACACATTCACTCCACTTTCTCTCCCCTCATTCTCACCCCATCCCTCCATATCCCCCCACTCTCTCTCACTCACACACACACACCCCCCTTACTCACATATATTCCCTCACTCTCTCGCCCACTCTCTGCAAATTCTCCCCACTTGCGCTCTCTCTCACATCCTCCTCCTCCTCCTAAACAGGAGTCGGCCATCTAGCCCTTCGAGCCTGCCCCGCCATTCAATAAGATCATGGCTGATCTGAAGTGGATCAGTTCCACTTTCCTGCTTTCTCCCCATAACCCTTAATTCCCTGTCTATCAGAAACCTATCTACCCGTGACTTAAATATATTCAGCGAGGCAGCCTCCACCACTTCAACGGGCAGAGAATTCCAGAGACTCACCACCCTTTGAGTGAAGAAGTTCCTCCTCAACTCTGATCTAAACTGCCCCCCCCCCTTATCTTGAGGCTGTGCCCCCTAGCCCTTCCCCTCCCCCCTTCCCTCCTCTCTTCCCCCTCCTCTCTTCCCCCCTCCTCTCTTCCCCCCTCCTCTCCTCCCCCCACTCCTCCCTTCCTTCCCCCCACTCCTCCCTTCCTTCCCCCCACTCCTCCCTTCCTTCCCCCCACACTCTCTCTCTCCCCCACACTCTCTCTCTCCCCCACACTCTCTCTCTCTCCCCCACACTCTCTCTCTCTCCCCCACACTCTCTCTCTCTCCCCCACACTCTCTCTCTCTCCCCCACACTCTCTCTCTCTCTCTCTCTCCCCCACACTCTCTCTCTCTCTCTCTCTCTCCCCCACACTCTCTCTCTCTCTCTCCCCCACACTCTCCCCCACACTCTCTCTCTCTCCCCCACACTCTCTCCCCCACACTCTCTCTCTCTCTCCCCCACACTCTCTCTCTCTCTCCCCCACACTCTCTTCCACACTCTCTCTCCCCCACACTCTCTCTCCCCACACTCTCTCTCCCCCACACTCTCTCTCCCCCCACTCTCTCTCCCCACACTCTCTCTCCCCCACACTCTCTCTCCCCCCCACACTCTCTCTCTCTCTCCCCACTCTCTCTCCCCCACTCTCTCTCTCCCCACACCTCTCTCTCTCTCCGCCACACTCTCTCTCTCTCTCCCTCTCTCCCACACTCTCTCTCTCCCTCTCCCTCTCCCACACTCTCTCTCTCTCCCACACTCTCTCTCTCTCCCACACTCTCCCACACTCTCTCCCACACTCTCTCTCTCTCTCTCCCTCTCTCCCACATTCTCACACTCTCTCTCTCTCTCCCACACTCTCTCTCTCCCTCTCTCCCACACTCTCTCTCTCTCTCTCCCTCTCTCCCACACTCTCTCTCTCTCCCACACTCTCTCTCTCTCGCCCTCTCTCCCTCTCTCCCACACTCTCTCCTCTCTCTCACACTCTCTCTCTCCCTCTCTCTCCCACACTCTCTCTCTCCTCTCTCCCACACTCTCTCTCTCTCTCTCTCCACACTCTCTCTCTCCTCTCTCCCACACTCTCTCTCTCCCTCTCTCCCACACTCTCTCTCTCCCTCTCTCCCACACTCTCTCTCTCTCTCACACTCTCTCTCTCTCTCCACACTCTCTCTCTCTCCCACACTCTCTCTCTCTCCCACACTCTCTCTCTCTCCACACTCTCTCCCCTCTCTCTCAACTCTCTCTCTCTCCCTCTCTCCCACACTCTCTCTCCCTCTCTCCCACACTCTCTCTCTCTCTCTCTCCCACACTCTCTCTCTCTCCCACACTCTCTCTCTCCCTCTCTCCCACACTCTCTCTCTCTCTCCCACTCTCTCTCTCTCTCCCACACTCTCTCTCTCCCACTCTCTCTCTCTCTCTCTCTCTCTCCCACACTCTCTCTCTCTCCCTCTCTCCCACACTCTCTCTCTCCCTCTCTCCCACACTCTCTCTCTCTCTCTCCCTCTCTCCCACACTCTCTCTCTCTCTCTCCCTCTCTCACACACTCTCTCTCTCCCACACTCTCTCTCTCTCTCTCTCTCCCACATTCTCACACTCTCTCTCTCTCCCACACTCACTCTCTCCCTCATTCTCACACTCTCTCTCTCCCTCATTCTCTCTCTCTCTCCCACACTCTCTCCCTCTCTCCCTCCCACACTCTCTCTCCCACACTCACTCTCTCTCCCACACTCACTCTCTCTCCCACACTCACTCTCTCTCCCACTCTCTCTCCCTCTCTCCCACACTCTCTCTCTCTCTCCCTCTCTCCCACACTCTCTCTCTCTCTCTCCCTCTCTCCCACACTCTCTCTCTCTCTCTCTCCCACACTCTCTCTCTCTCCCACTCTCCCACACACTCTCTCTCCCACACTCTCTCTCTCTCTCCCTCTCTCCCTCATTCTCACACTCTCTCTCTCCCTCATTCTCTCTCTCTCTCCCACACTCTCTCCCTCCCACACTCTCTCCCTCCCACACTCTCTCTCTCCCACACTCTCTCTCTCCCACACTCTCTCTCTCCCACACTCTGTGTCTCTCACTCTCTCTCCCACATTCTCACTCTCTCTCCCACATTCTCACACTCTCTCTCTCTCCCACACTCTGTCTCTCTCTCTCTCTCCCGCACACTCTCTCTCTCTCCCACACTCTCTCTCTCTCCTCCTCCCCCCCCCCCCCCCCCCGGCTCTCCGGCAGCGCATGCTCCCCCGCTCTCCGCTGACAATGGCGGGCCGGATGGCGGGGAGCGGGGGCCCGGCTGCGCCGCACTTGCGCCGCTCTTTCCGGCAGCGCCGGCGGGAGGAGGGAGCGGAAAGTCCGGCGGAGGAGGAGGCGGCGGCGGGAGCGGGAGCGGCGCCGCGCGGGGCGGGCGGCGCGGCGGAGAATCGGGCGGGCGGGCGGCTGAGCGAGAACACCCGGCTGGCCACCCGCTACGCGGTGAAGATTTTCCGGGACTACCTGAGCGAGCGGGAGCAGCCGGCCGAGTTCGAGCGGCTGGGCAAGGCGGAGCTGTGCCGGGCGCTGCGCTCCTTCTACGCCGAGGCTCGCTCCAAGAGCGGGCAGGTGTACAGCAAGTCCTCCCTCATCAGCATCCGCTCCTCCCTCAACCGCTACCTGAACGAGCCGCCCTACAGCCGCACCCTGGACCTCAGCAAAGACCCCGAGCTCCGGGCCGCCAACCTCACC